>NC_083874.1:36976504-37279534 GCF_032452875.1 Bos javanicus
GTTAGGGGGATGGCAATGAAGAAAATATTGGGCCGGGGGGGGGAAATCCCCCTTCCCTCATAGATCAGTTGGTAAAGAATCTGCCTGCAATGCAGGAGACCCCGGTTCAATTCCTGGGTTGGAAAGATCCGCTGCAGAGGGGAAAGGCTACCCACTCCAGTATTCTAGCCTGGAGAATTCCATGGACTATATAGTCCATGGGGTCTCAAAGATCAGACATGACTGAGTGACTTTCATCAGTAGAGGGGAGAGCAGTGCAAGACAGATACAAAGGATGGATAGATGAGGAGAAAAGAAGGCAAAGAAAAACCAATAATGGCCAATTCAATTAACTGAATTGTGAGAGATTCTCATCCTATTGTTAGGAGCCGTTCAGTAAAACCCTGGTGTATATTCTTAATCCTGGGCACAGGTAGGAAAGCTAAGGTACTAGGGCAGGACCCCTCACCAAGGAATACTAGGCGAGAAGATTCCAGAAAGAAATCTTAAAAAAAAAAAAATTTTTTTTCTTAATCATTTTGGCCTTGCTGTGCATGTCAGGATCTTAGCTCCCTGGTCAGGGACCAACCCTGCACTTACTGCAGTGCAAGCACATAGTCTTACCACTGGACTGCCAGGGAAGTCCCCTTCAGAAAGGTTCTTAGGGCTGCTTCCATCTCAAGTTCTTATACATCAGTCAGCCCTCATCAGTATACTAGCCACAGTACCTTGCTCATCAATATAGACAATAAATACTCAATGTATTGTCTGTCGTAAAAGGGTTTTCTCCTTTGTGGTGTTTGTAAAGTAGCTGGAAAGAGGGTTGTGAGCCTAGGAGATAATGACTAACACCAAGGACCATAGGCTCCTCCTCCTTTTCATGTCATGGCCCCATGCATCCAAAAAAGTACAGCACCCCCTCCCCTGAAGAAGTCATTAAACCACCACGACAGTCTGGTTAAGCACCACACTGCATTTG
Source organism: Bos javanicus (assembly GCF_032452875.1). Lineage (NCBI taxonomy): Eukaryota > Metazoa > Chordata > Mammalia > Artiodactyla > Bovidae > Bos > Bos javanicus. The sequence continues at coordinate 36,977,463 of NC_083874.1, forward strand.
CCTTCTTCTCAGAATGGCAGCGATGCATAAGTGAATCCAAATGTGGGTGACTCCAAGGCAAGACACAGAAGGTTATACGCGGTTGGGAAGTTTGGGGAAAAGAGGCAAAATAGAAACTACAGTGAGGAAGTATTTTTAGGAAACGTGTGATATATAAGTACAGTATACAAAATTCAAAATGCTGAAACATGAAGATAGAGTTTCCATATGCCAACCACAAGCACAAAGGGGAATGGAGAAGAAAATGGAGGCATATATTACACACCTCTTCAGGGGCCAAGGGCTTTTAGTCCTAAAAATAACCAGATGAAGAGAAAGTATTACTATCCACTTTACAGGAAGCTTACAGATATTAAATAGCCCACCCAGGTCCACAGAGCCATGAAGAGAAGGAATCAGCTGGAAGCCCACTATAATTACCTGAAAGTGGAGGAATCCTTAGTGCCTAGGACATGCCTGGCACACAGTAGGTGCTCAGCAAATCTTTTCTGAAACAGCCCAGACTTCTAAGCCTTTGTTTATGGCCTGGGCAAGGTTGAGTCAGTCACAGAGACAAACTTATACATTCTCCTGGGATAAAGAACTGCCTTGAAAGACAAGGGGGCAGACATTCAATAGAAATAAATAACAAAGTAACAGCAGTAAAAACTAACAAGATTAGGACAATGAGGAGTTAAAGAGAGAGTACTGTCTAGAATGTTACCCAAAATATTTTTTTCTTATACTAGTATAAAAATGTTGTCATTGCAACAATAGCCAAGACAAAGCATAGAACATCTGACCCCTAAAGAATAGCTTCTAAAAATTAAGTGTGTGTGTGTGTGTGTGTGTGTATGTGTGTGTGTCTTTATATGAGTACAAGTAGTCATACACACATTCTATTGAGGTTAGAAACCTGTGAAAATAAGTAGATACCCTGAAAGCTGTCTTTAACCTTAGCTGTAGCATTTGCTAGTGGAAACTCTGTAATAACTGTTGTGTTTTTGGTGGTGGCCATGATTTCTGTTCAAAGTTCTGACAGCTGCCCTCTTGATATTTATGTGTTTCTTGTTAGGGAGCCCAAGATGCACAACTGTGAGCTTGTAATGAGGGAAAGAAGACAATACAAATAACATGAAAAGGGGAGATGAATTGGTTATCGCCAGAGAGACAAATCACATATTCTATGCTGCTTTAATTGGAAAACAGTTCTTTTCAGGGGGTTACTTTCTCTTCAGCTGAGATAATTAAGTCTGGGCTGACACTGGTGACCAGCTCCTGATGATATATAGTCACTTACTAACAATGCAGCAATCAGTAATCAAAATTTATATTTCTCAGGTTACCAGGGCACTGTCGAAAAGAAAAGCCGTCCTGATAAGGCTGCGAGATAGGCTTCTAATCCAGTGTTCACGTGGCCTCTACTCCGTAGCATCTGGGTGGGTTAATTAGATCTGCTTTATTTCAACTCTTGTCATAGAAGAGAACGTACCTATTGTCTGTGTTTACATTAGAAATATTTTGCAAGCCCCGTGCTAGAAAAGAAGTTTCTGCAGGGCTCCCTGTAATTTTGAATGGATTAAATTATATTTTGCTAGTGGTTTGGCATGAGGGTGGGTGGGCACGAAATACACTTGGATATTTGAAAAGCCACTCCATGTGGCTGGCACAAATACAAGTTCTCTGAATCATGATTAATTATCCCTGGCTGAAGCTGAAGGCATTGCAATGAAAGGGATTCAGATTGTAATTTGGAAGCCATTTGTGTTTATATCAGCAGTTCCCAAACTTGTCTGCTCACTTGAGTCACCTGGGGATCTACCAAAATTTCCGAAGTCCAGGTCACACCCCCAGGTCAACTCAGTCACAATCTCTGGGTGTAAGACACAGGCATCCTTAATGTTTAAAGCTTTCCAGGTGACTCCAGTGTACAGGCAAGTGTGGAAAGCACTGTTTTATGCCCACAGTGTGGTCTATTTTCACATTTAGCTGTGGATAGGGCTTCCCAGGTGGCTCAGTGGTAAAGAATCTGCCTGCCAATGCAGGAGACACAGGAGAAGCGGGTTTGATTACTGGGTTGGAAATAGCCCCTGGAGGAGGAAATGCCAACCCACTCCAGTATTCTTGCCTGGGGAATTCCATGGGCAGAGGAGCCTGATGGACTACAGTCCACAGGGTTGCAAAGAGTTAGACAAGACCAAGCATGCATGCACAGGGCAGCAGGTACTGGTGGAGTGTGGAAAAGAGAACATTCGTGTTCCAATAGGCAGCCCTTGCCTCCAAGGTTCAAGTTGGAGTTGAAATTCAAATCAGAAACTACTGTCTCCCACTGAGAGACATAGAGCCCCAAGAAGAGCAGTATGTGACCCACCTGGCAGGCAGGAGAAGCAACTCAGTGATTGAAATGGACTCTCAGGAGAATGGAAACCAAGGAAGGAAGCAATCAGCCTTGGCCCCCATCTCAGCCCCGAGCTCAGTGTTTGCTGAGTAAACAAGCGAGAAGAGGAGCAAGGAGGAGGCTGTCCCTCGTAGCTGCCCTCCTGCAGAGGGATGCTGCGGGAGGGTGAAGGACACTTTTCACCCAACATGTCCCGTGGGTACAGTGGGTACCTTGCCACTCATCCCCCATCGCTCTTCTCATGAAGTTTCATTCTTTCTCTAGTCAGTGACCCCTCTTCTCTCGGAGAAGGCATTCTGGGAGAGTCTCTGGTGATCGTTCACAGAAGAGAACATTCATTCCACTTGTAAAAAACTGGGCATCCTCTGGAGATGCTTTGGAAGCAGCCTTTGCCATGGGATGTGAATGCCAAGAAAGGGCAATCATGCCAGAGAACATGTGGCCAGGAGCTGCCCAGAAGGGAACAAGCAAAACATCAGCTCCCATACACAGCCCTGTAATCTTGCTTACAGAAAGTAAAATTTTAAATATGAAGGGCATTTGCTTTGAGTTCATCTGATGCTTGGTATTCCACTTCATCACGTCCTGCCTTTCTGACTTGGTTACATTTTTATTTGAAAGTTAATAAATTAGGCAGCCATTCATATGGCGCACAGGGGGTGGTTGTGGTGTTACGTAAACGACCAGCCACCGTATATATTCATCTGTGTCACAGATGGAGTTACAACCGCCGACCCTACAGAGCCTGTAAATGTACCTCACCCTCCTCCTGTATTCTAGAACCTTACCACTGGCTGAACATGCTGTGAGGGGACGGGATCCTGGGGAAAACTGTGGGAATTGGCAGGTAGCAGCAGGCCTGTGTTCCAGGTTTGCCTTTGGAGACACAGATTTAAAAAAATAACTAGTTCTGTTCCAAAAATGAAACACATACATAAGGGAAAAAATTGGGGGAAAAAAAACATAAAAGGACACAGCATAAAAAGTGAGTTTTTCCCCACATCTGACCCCCAGTCCTTCCCACTCTCAGAGACAGCCACTGTGGTTGCATATGTAACCAAGCTGAAATATTCACCACAGTTTTAAAAAATTAGTCAGTCTGACTTGTGTGTCAGTTTTCACTTAAAATTTTGCCCCTTTTACAAATGCTACAGAACGCAATGCGCTGATATATAAAAATAGTCAAAGCCACTTGGGATCAATATCAGCAAATATTTAACAAGTGCTTTCAGTGTACAAAACATTGCCTAAGCAAGCCATTTCAAATGAGGATTTCACACATATATATTTCCTAGTGTTCTGCTGTATAATCAACTAATCTAATTTAATGTCTTGGTACTAAACCCTTTTCTCAGAAACCAAGATCAACCCTTCCTTGCCCCCCACCTCTACCCTCTCGTTCATCTTCTCATCCTTTCACAGGCTCTTTGATTGGAGATCTGTTTTAAGGCCAGACATCTGAGTGGGTGGTTCATTCATGGCCAGAGTACTATCTCTCATACCTTCTCCAGATGGACTGGCTCAAGGATCTAATAGTCCCCAAAGAAATAAAACTTTTCCAAGTTGAAAAAGAGGAGCTGCAGAGTTTTGTGCTCAAAGACACATACGTGTTGGAGGATGGGAGATGGTCCATGACAGAGCTGATGTCCCCATCCACCTCTCGTCTGCAGAGGGGGAAACACCCCCCAACTCTGTATCCCACGGGAGCATTCTGGGCTGACTGAAGATGGGAGACCCTCAGCCCCCTCTGACTCCAGCCAGCAACATCTGTATGTCTTCTCTCCAGCTGGCTGGCCCAGCTGCTGTGTTGTCAGGAGAAAGTTATGAGTCACTGGTAAGGGATTTGAGACAAGAGCAGAGTTAAATCATCTCTTGGGGTCTGTGTGTCATTGGCAATTGAGCCTTAGTAACAAGCCAGTGGATGACATGCATCCCTAGGAAGGCCACACACCAGAGCTTAACTGTATCCCACACTTCAGGACTTTCCGTGAGCCTTACAGAGATGGAAGAGGCTGGGCAGTATGCACACGGAATATTCCCAGCCCAAAAGGCTTCTGGTCATTAGGTTGTGACCATCTCTCTCCTTGCATATACTTTTTGGCTACTAACCCGCAGCCTCTACAAGCTGCTCAAACTGGGATCCTGAATGAATGAAGCCTGGTCAAAGCCCAACAACATCCTCTTTGGTCCTCTGATTGCTGGCACGTTATTTCATCTTAAGAGCTTAAGTCAACAGGAGGATTGTGCTGGGCCACCTGTGGTTTTCTGCTGTAAGCAGTGCTTCCTCAGTATGTGGGAGGAAGGACTTATCAGAGGATCCAAGAATCATCAACAATCAGCCTCACTACTGGGACCTTCAATGTCTAGTCTAGCCCCACATCCGATGTCTGACTCCATGCACAATATTCCTTCCGTCCCAGCATTCCTCCAGCCTTCTGGTCCCTTAGAGGAGCCAGTCCATGTTTGTGTTACTAGGACTACGAGAAAGTTCCTCCTTATTTTCAGCAGAAATTATCTCCTCATAATTTCTGTCCACTGATCTTAGTTCTACCCTCATAACTGTCTTCTAGGTTTTCCTTCAGATATCTCAAAATACCTCTCCTTGCCCCTTGCATCTCCTCTTTTCTTTGTTTTTAACACTGATCTGTCAGAAACGGTTCTGACACTCTTCCTTGGATTAACATTTATTCATTATTCAATGAATAATTGTTGGGAATTCACTGTTCCTGGATGTGGAGATACCGTGATTAACAAAAATCAAATTTGCCCATACAAAGCTCACATTCTCATGGAGGGAAGGGACAGACAGAAACAAATAAGAATATAAATGTAGGAACATCAATGAGGGACAAATCCATTACAGAGATTTAGAACAAAGGGATAGAAGAAAGGCACTGGCCTGTTTTCAGGGTCAGGGAAAGCCTGTTGAAGGATATGGCATTTCAACTGAGTTCTGAAGGACAGAAGTGAACCAGCTATGTAAAGACTGGGATAGGGGAAGATTATTCTAGGAGCTGCTGCTGCTGCTGCTGCTAAGTCGCTTCAGTCATGCCTGACTCTGTGCGACCCCATAGACAGCAGCCCACGAGGCTCTCCCGTCCCTGGGATTCTCCAGGCAAGAACACTGGAGATTCTAGGAGCCGGGAGCAGCAAATCTAGAAGCAGGAGTGAGAGAGCTGTGCATTTGAGGAAATCCAAACTGAGAGGTTAGAGTAAAGTGGGCCATGGTGGGATGGAACAAGACTGGGTCTGGGAGATGGGTGACGCCATTTGCACCCAGGATAGAGGGTTTCAGCTCTGTTGTAAATGCAATAAGGAACTACTAGAGTTTTAGGCAGAGGAGGACATGATCTGATCCATGTTTTTAAAAGACTGTCTGTTGCTGTATGGAGAGTGAAAAGGTGGAGAACCAAGTGGAAGCAGGGAGTTTAATTAGGAAGCTACTGCAATAGTCCAGGCAGGAGCTGACGGTGGGTTAGATGATCATAGGTTGTACACAGAGAAGAGGAAGATTCGACAGGTGTTTTGGTTGTAGAATCAACGTCGTTGTTGTTGAGTCACCAAGTCACGTCTGACTCTTTTGAGACCCCAGCCTGCCAGGCTCCTCTGTCCATGGGACTTCCCAGGCAAGAATACTGGAGTGAGTTGCTATTTCCTTCTCCAGGGGGTCTTCCCAACCCAGGGATTGAACCCTCGTCTCCTGCTTTGGCAGGTAGGTTTTTTACCACCGAGCCACCGGGGAACCTGGATGTTACCTCTCAGTGCTGTGAACTCTCATCATTTCCTTTTACATGCTTTCTACTTTGCTACAGCTGCTCGTGTACTATCTTCTGTAGTAGTCGTGGGGCTCCTCAAGGGCAGAACCTGCAACTGACCTATGACGGGGGTCTCCCCTGCCACCCCTGCACAGGGCCTTGGTTGCTCATATCAGACTCCTGAGGGAATGAAGGGATGAGTGAGTCAAGGTGGAACCAACAAAGGCAGTTTCTTATTTTACCTTCAGTGCCTACACACTTGTATGATATTTTCCTCATGCCTCGTGTTCTTACTGGTAACCCCCAAAACATTAAAGAAATAATCCATGATGTACAAAAGCTATGCTCCTTTGAAGTAAAATGATTTGCAAAACATAGGAAAATGACGAATCACGACCCTCAACCTTCAAATACACCTTCTGTGTGAGTAGAGGGGGAGGCATCCGAATGCCCCTCACTTCCAGATGAGGCAGCAGTGCCCGGGGGGCAGGGATCATCTTGCCCTCCTGCTCTGGAGCACCTTGCTCCCTCCTCACTGAAGATTCGGGAGGAGATTCAGCCTTTCCTGTCTCAGAGCTGCTGGAAAGAACCAATTATTAAATCGATTAACACGAGGAGCACACTGCCTGTTCTCGCCTAACACTTCGGAATGACTTTTCTGTGTTTGCTCTTCGGAGAGATGACAATTGTGTTAACTGAGCAGGAAGACTATTGCTATTAGGGTAGGAAATCATTCTGCTTTAGACTTCACTTTAGTTATTCAAAGTGAACCAGTGGACTCTCCCTTTCAAGAAGTTCATGCGTTATGCCCTCTCCTTGTGTTTCATGGCTGTGTTTTTTTCCATCTCACTCTCAGACCTTAGAATCCTCACCAGGGAAAGCCTGGGTGACCCAGAGGCACCTCTGTGCTTTCCAGTAACCAGGCAATGAGGAGCTTTCAGAACCATCAGTGTATTTCCTTCGCCTCCTCCACTTCCTCCCCTGAAAGGTGAGCCTGCACGTGCAGGGTTCCTAGGTGACCAGCTGCCCTGGCACTCCCGCTGGGCTCAGCCCAGGTCACATATTCGCTTTCTCTCTGATTTATCACATCCCTTTCGTCTAACCCTCAGCACTTTAATTTGGTTTCTGCCTGTCACCCTCAAGCTTATTGAATAATTTCACTTTTCCTCCTGATTCTGGTCTCTCTCACAGAGATGGTAATTATACCGATTTGTCTGCTGGGCTATTAATTACGGGAATTGTGGCTTATTTATTTATTTTTAGACTCAGAGGCTAATTGCTGATGGCCATGTGCTGTTTTCCGCCCCCAGATAATTTGGACTGCAGTGATTAACCTGGTGTCCAGGTTACCTGCTATTAACCATCTGCCTCCATTTTATCCCAGAGTTAGAACTGATTACCATTGCGCCCAATGCCTAGCATCCCTTCCATGAGGAAGAAAGGAGAGAACAGTGTGTAGAGGAGCCCCTCAGACAGGAGGGCAGGAGAGTATGACTCCCTCCTCTGCCGCCCTGCCCATTGCCCAAGATAACAGTTGTCCTCCCAAAATATTTTTGAAATTTAGCATCTTCATTGTATTCATTAATCCTGCAACCTAGTAGTATTCTCCATGAAAAGAGAATCGCAGGTAACGCAGGTTCAATCCCCTGGGTTGGGAAGACCCCCTGGAGGAGGGCATGGCAACCCACTCCAGTATTCTTGCCTGGAGAATCCTGTGGACAGAGGAGCCCGGCAGGCTACAGTCCATTGGGTTGCAAAAGAGTCGGACATGACTGAGTGACTTAGCATGCATGCACATTTAACAAAGCAGAGGGCAGGCCCTGCCAGCCCACAGTTCCCACTGATTACAGGGACTGGAGAAAGCCATTACCAGCGTAATTCCATGGGGAAGAGAAAAATTACAGGCTGAAGACAATCCTTTGGAGAAACCACCACCAAATGCACAAAAAAAGCCTTTGAGGTCTTTCCATTTGGGCTTCCCTCATAGCTCAGTTGGTAAAGAATCCGCCTGCAATGCAGGAGACCCCGGTTCAATTCCTGGGTTAGGAAGATCTGCTGGAAAAGGGGTAGGCTACCTACTCCAGTATTCTTGGGCTTCCCTGGTGGCTCAGCTGGTAAAGAATCTGCCTGCAATGAGGGAGACCTGGGTTCGATTGCTGGGTTGGGAAGATCCCCTGGAGAAGGGAAAGGCTACTCACTCCAGTATTCTGGCCTGGAGAATTCCATAAACTATACAGTCCATGGGATCCCAAAGAGTCTGACACGACTCAGTGTTTAACTCAGAGAGGAAGGAGTACGGCACTGCCTGAGGTTGGCTGTTCAATGGGAGGAACGTCCTCGCCAGGTGAGCCTGTCACCTTCTGCTACTGCTGGATGTCACCACTCGCTCACCAGAGCCTTGGAGCCCATCTCTACCAAGATCAGCCCTGCTCTGTGAGCATCACTTATCTGCGCAAGCCTGCTCAGTCCCTGTTATGGCTGGGAGCCTGGAAGCCTGTCATGATGAGCACAGAACAGAGGAAATTGAGACTAGATGACTCCGTCAGCAGTTCCTAATCTCGGAATTATTCTTGCAAGCAAAGTATAACAAGATATACAGTTTTTTCAAAAAATGAAATCAGATTGCATTTTTTAAATTCTGTGAGAATCTCACAATACATCTAGGGATAATCAGAGCGCTCCATGAGTGGGTACATGCGTGCTCAGTTGCTCAATCATGTCTGACCCTTTGTGACCCCCATGGACTGTAGCCCGCCAGGCTTCTCTGTCCATGGGATTCTCCAGGCAAGAATACTGGACTGGGTTGCCATTTCCCTCTCTAGGGGATCTTCCTGACCCAGGGATCGAATCCTCATCTTCTGCATTGGCAGGCAGATTCTGCTCTAAAAGATCACCTTCCCCCCGCCCCCCACCTTTTTTTTTTCCTATTTTTAAATCTCTTCAAGACAGAGGAATATAATTCTATAGTCTCTTTATCAAAACCTTTGAAACAGATATGCGTCAGAAAATTTAAAATTTTTAAGATTTCAGAAAGGTAACTTGGGACATATCTCCCAGTGCAGGCCTTATCTAGTAATCAGCTTATTAGTGTTTTTGCAGTGAAATGTATAAATATTCATCCTAAGAGAGATAGAGTGTCATGCCACTGGAGGTCAAGTTTTGTCACCAAATGAATAGAAAAAAAACAACTCTTGATTTGGGGCGGGGGCATTGTTATTGTTTTGTAATTACAAATAAAGGATTATATACCTGTATTTCAAACACTGATTTGCTTGTCTTTCTATAAACTAAGGGAGAAAGGAGGCATTTTTAAAACCAGCTCCCACCACCAAAATACTTCAACTGGATGCTGACCGCCTTCATCTCAGTGGACGGGATTTCAGATGGTTCTGTACACTGACCTTTAGGTCACCTATATAAGGAATCGAGTCACTAAGTGGTAGAAGCATTCAGACAAACTCATGATTTCCTGGAACTGACTCTCAGTGGCCTTAAGGAAGCCTATTTTCAGGATGTTTAGAAACAGTTCTTCATTTTGAAGGTAGGATTTCACATTAAAAACAAATGAACACTTAAGGGAGTGGGTAAGTAGTAAATAGTACTCTTTCGACCCCAATCCAAACTGATCCTGCCCTAAGTAAATCAAGCTGGACTAATGAGTCACTTTCATATGTGTAAAGAACATGAACAAAGCCAGTAAAGATATTTATTTCAGAAAAGTGCAGCGATATCTACCAGATACCATAATAACCTGAAATAGGCTTAAATGTATGGCTTTGCAATTTCCCTCTAGTTTAATGGGACATAAAGTGGACTATTTTTCTCCTTTTCATAAATGAAATGAATGTCCTAAAGAATATAAGAGAATTATGGAAATTCAAGAGACAATGCTTTCATCTCATTTCTGTTCTGGATGTGTCTGCACACAGAGAGACAAATAGTCCGCTGTGTATGGAGATTTCTACTGCTGATAAGTACTGGTCAGCAATATCATGCTGTGTGATGAACAGATCCTGAAATTATAGCAGGTCTAAAATCAGAAGCTTGTAGTCAGATATAAACTCTACTTTGGGTTTCCAGGGTACTGGGAGAGCATCAGAGTTCATTGAAAGAGACAAGAAATACGATGAAAGATGGCACGCAGTAAACACCAGAAAATCTATTTCAAAAGCTTAGTTTAAGGAAATGATTTTTACTCCGTGATCTTAAACTCCTTACCAAAAACAGCAGTAAAAATGTATAGGATTCTGTCAGTTTCAGTCTTTTGTGCTTGGTGATACTGTTATTTGGGACTGTTATTCAGAGCTCAAAAGGAGAAACTTGCAAGTTGTTCTTAATTCTCTCTCATGTCTACAGTGGACTTTCACTCCAAAATCGGGAATGACCACAATCCCTCAGCCACCTGAGCCTCAGAGGTATGGCTGGGAGATTCTGCTTTCTGTAAATTATACTGAGACCAAACACAGGAGTGATTACAAGGGAGAATCATCCTGACAAAGGGCAGCCATTGCTCCATTTTGATTTAAATCAGCTCAGGGTTTTGACAAAGGTTCATGGAAAACTCCAGTCAGTAATATCCTTCATTTGTTCCCTTTAAAATTACTCTGCAAATATCTTTCTAAGGGCTGGCCAGAATTGCCTTCAATTTAGGCATGTTAGTTTTGCCCTCTTTCATTTTTAATGAAATCACGAATGTGTAGAAAACCAGGGAGAGTAATATGACAATAACTCACATACTCAGCACCTTGAAAGAATAAACACCAATATTCTCAGCTCTTCCCTCAGAGCTGCCCCCGACACCACTTTTTCTTCTTCTGTCATATTCTTAGAAGGAAAAAAATAATCAGATACCAGAGCTACATTCTGAGCTACATTCTTTAAACTGAACTTTGGGTGAAGTTAAAAAAAAAAAAAAAATCCATTCATTACTTCAGACAAATATTTGAAATTCCTTAAGCAGAGAGTGAAATGGCCCCATTTGAAAGCATCTGAAAGTCTGATCAGCATGGGTTCACCCATTTCAATGCCCTGATCTCCAGACCCGGCCCTTCGACCGGAAATGTCCTCTGACCTGCTTCTCCTCTAACCCCCACCATCCACGGTGAACAGTCGTGCAACCTGCCAAGGCTTTCTCCAAACAGAGGTCTCGCTGAGCATCCCGCCCATGTTCCTCTGCAACACCTGCACCCTCCAGATAGTATTCTCCCCAACAGAATTTTAATTTCTTTTGTAAAAATGATTGTCTAGGAGTTCTATTTTTGGACAATGATCTAGAACTGTCAGGCCCACCTACTAGGACAGCAAGGTCCTGAGGAGGCGAAGAGATCTAGTTTTTTCCATCTCTGGCTGAGACACAGCATCCAGGACAGAGCCTGGCTCCTGGCAGAAAGCAGGGAACCAGTAAGAGGGAGAGCGAGTGATGGAAGTAATGAACATCAGGCAGAAAGCCAAGGAGAAATGAATGAGCCTTGGCTTCCTTTCCGAAAGCCATGTAACACAGGGACAGAGCTCGGGGCTGGCGTCCGGAGTCCTCAATGGCTGCTCAGCATTGCCAGTTCTCAGCTGCACGACATTTGCCAAAATGATCTCACTTCTCAGGGCCTCAGTTTCCTCAACAGCAAAACAAAGCAGGTATCTGTTCCTATCTCTGGAGCAGATGTTTGAGGGCAGCAATATTACAAAAAATCGAGAAGCACAGAGATGGCAGGGAGCTAGGGTGTGATGTGGGTAAACATGGTTGGGATGGTGGCAGCTTTCTGAGATCAAGGGAGCCTGCCACAGTCTTTTCTGCATAGATTGCCAAGATCATGCCTGTAACTGTGGAGCCCTAACGAGTCACGAGACTGTATCTTAAACAGCCAAGAAACGTGCATTAAATACACCGCCTCAAGCATTGATGGGGTGGGGAGAGCCTTGGTAGAAAGGAAGAAAATGATCATAACAAAGACTTCATCACCTGAAAGACCAGACTTTCCTTCTCTCCTCCAAAGTATCATAGGTTTACAACCAACCTTAATTTTTCTAAAAAAAAAAAAAAAAAAAAATTTTTTCCTAAAAGGACTTCTGAATTCACAGCTGTTTTCCTGCTCCTTTGTGACAGTGGTTTCAGATCTAAAATAGGACACCTATTAAACACAGTCGATATTTATTACCGTACTCCACTGAATGTCATCATCCTTCTCCAAAATGTGTTGAAGTTCGGTCTGTGCTACTTCCCTTTCCCCTGACATGGGAGCTTTTATGTCTCTGTTAATGGCTGAGAAGAGGAGGAGAAAAAGATCAGATGCTTTACTTGAAGGCTAGAGCTGTTTTTCTCATGGGCATAAAACTTGTATCCTCACGCAACATCGCCCAGCAGGTGGCCAACATGACCTGTGAAGACTGCGTACAGTAGACATTTCAACCAGACCAGCAGGTCCCAGTTGTCCCTACCTCCATGTGGGAGGGGTTCTTCTGTGGCCATCCCTATCATGCTGCAGCCCGTGGAACAGGGAGGCCCAGGCCAGGGAAGGACACCTGCCATTTAAACACTTTGATTCTTGAACTGTCCCCTTGATACAGGAATAACCTTCAATCTCCAGCATTCAGCAAACTGGATTTTCTGTACTGACATCCGCTCCCCACCTTTTCTCTGAGCAGAGGTTCCCTACTTGGACTTAAAGAGTGTCCAAATCTATTTATCCTCTCAGCTCCTGAAACAGGCAGCTTTGTTTTCACCCTTCATCACAGACAATGTTCTCCATGATGTATTTATTTTAAAACACCACTCTTGAGGGAGCTGCCAGCAAGCAAGTGGTTCTACTTAACAAAGAGGTGTCACGAGCTCATCTATACCTCCTAAAACTGTGGTCGAGAAGCATCTGAATCTTTCTACTACCTTCAGCCTGCAATCACCAGGCCATAAAGCAGAATGAGCCTTTGCGTGCCTACACGTTTGCAAGCGCCTGTGTACTCCTTTTAGAGATTTTTTTTTATTATTACTGAAGCCATTAGGGACTTTCAGCCACTCTGTCCACCTAAGCACAGATGTATCAACCTATATCCAACTGTGATCATTAGGTGCAGTTTCCATTTATGCCAGCCTCTCTCTCTTTCCAACCTTCTGTCTGTTCCCTTTTCTTTGACATGCTAGGAAGGACATCCACTTTGGCATCACATAGCCCTGGCTCAACCCAGGTGGTGCTAATGGTAAAGAATTCACCTGCCAATGCAGAAGATGCAAGAGACACAGGTTTGATCCCTGGGTGGGGAAGATCCCCTGGAGGAGGAAATGGCACTCCACTTCAGTATTCTTGCCTGAAAAGTCCCACAGACAGAGGAGCCTGGCAGGCTATAGTCCATGGGGTAACAAAGAGTCAGACATGACTGAGCAACTATGCATGAGCCCTGTCTTGGTTTCCTGGCTTTCCCCTTTTACTGATGGGCTGTAAATATTGACTGGACACGTTACTTATCCTTTTGAGCCTCAGTTTCCTTGTCTGCACAATGGAGAGCACATGGCCTGTCTCTCTGGATTGCTGTGATATTTAATTAAAATAACAAACATGTGTGTCACACATAGAAGGTGCTCAATAAACTTTCACTTCCACCCCACCCTTCACCAGTGTCCACACCAATGTTTTCCTTTGCATTTGTGAGAGTGCTATGATTCACATTTTTAAAATCACACAATGTGAGCTGTGCCGTGTGAGACAGACTCTCCCTCCAGAGAAGAAGCTTAGGGGCCGGAAGGAGGAGGGGAGGGATGGAGGGAAGGAAAAGGAGGAGAGAACTGCTTCTCCTACTGAAGACATAGAGCTCCAGCCATTAATCTGGGAATTCAAAGAATCCCAAGAAAACCTGTTAAAAGGCAATTTTTAGTATCTCAACTGAAGAATGAGCAGATGTTTGTGGAGGGCTACCATTTTCTATGTGCGTTATCTCACAATCTTGAGAAGCGATTTTAGCCACTTTCGTGATGAGAAATCCAAAGCTCAGAGATCTTCAGCATCTCTCCAGAGGTCCCAACCCATGAATGGAGCAAAGGCATTCAAGTCCTGTGTTCCTGCCCTCTGCTCCCACTGCCTCCCTAGGATTATTAACCATCATTTCATTTCAAGCAAAAGCTTTTATGCCAGATTCACTTCAGATTTTTTCAAGATAGTCATGTTGTAAAGACAAAGATGAAGAGGTCAGAAAGCTGGGCAATAAAAATGAAAATGTCATCCTTAGAGTAAAACCTGACTAAACTCCAAATGTGACTCAATTGTAACAACAGCGATCTCCTCAACCAGGTCAGAACTAGCTATGGGCCTTGAACTTTGTCCTGATGTTAACCGTAGGCAGCGTCATGGTTCTTTTGCCCCAGCTTGAGGAACTTTCCACAGTTGGTATGTTGTCTATTGCAGTCCTCAAGGAGCAAAGTTGAAGAGAGCCTGTTCCATTCCTCCCGTTTGCCACATACAGAACCAGTGACACAATATGGCCCCTAGAGTTTCCAAACCATATGCAATTTAGGGGCAACCAGGAAAGGATACTGGCTTCCCTGGTAACAGTTGGTAAAGAATCCGCCTGCAATACAGGAGACCCCAGTGCAATTCCTGGGTCAGGAAGATCCCCTGGAGAAGGGAAAGGCTACCCACTCCAGTATTCTGGCCTGGAGAATTCCAGGGACTGTATAGTCCATGGGGTCATGAAGAGTCAGACACGACTGAGTGACTTTCACTTTCAGGAAAGAATACAGAAAAAACCCAGCCCTATTCTCTTTGGAAAGAGCATCCTCTAGGTGCATGGAGTTTGTTCTGTTCCCACCTCTGTGGTCATCTCAGAGGGGGGCTAACACAATCACCGCAGAGCCCAGCTGCCTCTCCTGCTGTCTGGAGCCCCAGTGCCCACCCTGCCTAGACTCCGACTCCCGTCCCAGCCCCACACCTCCACAAGGTGTCCGTGGCCTCGCAGCATCCAGTTCAGGGTCACTGCATGCACTGTCCTCCCAAATCACCATCACGTACTGGCAGAATCACCTAGAATTGTAATTGCTCTAGTCTCAGAGCTCAGAGCAGTTTTCATAGGCCATTATATTTTATATCCCTTCACTGTACAGGTGAGGAAAGTAGGAGTCAGCGCGGCTCTGAGATTTACCCAGCATCACACCTTCCATCTATTAATGATGGAGTGAACTAATGATTACCTTTTAAACTTCCTATGACATTAGTAGAAAATGTGCTTTTAAAAAGAAACGTTAGCAAATGCTTTTCCTCACAGAAAAAAAAAAAGGGCTACTACCATCATTTCCTTTTTATTTCTAGGCTATACTTAAGAGTTATCACAAGAGCATTTTGCATTTGCAAGTTTCCAGATAAATTATTTTCTCATATTACCACTTACTATTAAAATGTTCACTGGTTACCAACATTCCGGAAGAATGGTTGTAACAAATCAGATGCAAGCTGTATCCATATAGCCAAGTCCAGGTACAATGATGCTACAGCTGAACACATAGATAGTATGTGGAACAGCCCACTTGGGTCTTTAAAAACAGCAATGCCCATTGACTTGCATGTATCAACAATAACTGGGGTTTCTATTTACCCCCCACCCTCGTCGTACAGAAGTCATCGTGTCAGTAAAAGCATGAAGTGAAGGGGATGTCACAAGAACCAGAAATGGTTATGAAGTCAAAGAATGAGGTCACAAGTGGTCACATCTTTCTTCTTATTAATCAGGTTAATCTCACAAGTGCCACATGACTGAGAAGCCATGATAAGCCCACCCAGCCAGGAAACTGCTCACTTTGCCCAATGCTAGTTCCAATCCTCTACCCACTACTCCTCAGATCCTGCCCCAGAAAATTCTACTTGGGCTCACAAACTTGTAGGATTTGGACAAACTGACTCACAGAGAAGAAAAACACTAAATTAGTTGCCAACATTTAGGGGGAAAAAAAAAATAGGAGATTTAACATACAACTTTAGCTTTCTGGCTTCTTAAGGAAAAGAAGAACTCAGAGAGCTGGCTTTGCGGGCCAACACTGCAGCAGGCCAGCACTCCAGAGCCATGTGGCTGCTGTCCACAGGAGAGGGGCCAGCCCTCCCCCAGGGGAAACGTTCCCACCATTGTCTTTAGAATGTCTTTTTTACCCATTAACTTCGTCTGCCTATTCTTAAGGTTTTCCAGTGAATTTTGCGGGTTAGAAAAGTGTTGGAATATCATGTTTTAGGGATGGTATATTTTACAGGGGTCATTTCTCTTCGGGCTAAGAATAATGGAAGACTGAGACAATGTAGATGGAAAATTCAAGCGTAATAAGCTTATTTTTGAAGTAAATGTGTTTGTTTAGAATCCTCATATTGATACTCTTCCCAGGATCTAATATTCTGGGTAGCTGATCAAGTCTAAATCATTTTCAGCCTATACAAGCACAGTCACAGAGAGGGAAATTAACAAGAGTCTACAGATGCCTATAAATATCCTATATGTTGTTGTTTAGTTGCTCAGTTGTGTCCGACTCTTTGCAACTCCATGGACTGTAGCCCACCAGGCTCCTCTCTCCATGGAATTTCCCAGGAAGGAATACTGGAGTGGGTTGCCATTTCCTTCTCCAGGGGATCTTCCTGACTCAGGGATCAAACCTGTGTCTCCTGCTTGGCAGGCAGATTCTCTACCACTGTGCCACCACAGGATGGGAAGCCCCATCCTATACTTTACAGAGTTTCCCGATCACTTAAACAACCCCATAGCAGCAACTCAGCTAGCTCAAGATGTTGAAAAGCAGTGGAGAGTTCTTATTTGTTTTTATTCTCCTGGGCTAGTACAAGTCTGTATGCTATGGTCTTAGCAGAGAAACTCAGCCCGTGTTCAACAGGATAGAAAATGACAATGTTATTGAATTGGGATTTCTCCACAAAGTCATTGTTTCAACAGGAAAATATATTGTCTACTTATTTACAAGGGTTAGAGCCCAAAGTTCTGTATAAAGGGAATGATACATCAAAACCTCAGCTGAAGAAAATTATGAAGCATTCATGTGGACTAGCCAAGATTAACCGGGACTGCCAGAACACTTTCACCCATATGATGTACATGTTAAAAACCTGATGATATGATGAGAGGAAGACACATAAAACAGATATTTTTCCTGGTATAGAGCCCTCCTGTAAACCTGGAGATGTTTAAATAACCCATCTCAACCATGATCGGGGCAAGGTTTAAGGATTGGGGAAAAAAAGCCATTGGATTGCATAAGAGATTTCCTCTTCATGCATTGCTCTTCCTGCCAGCATCTGGGTTTGAGAGTGTTGCATCAATCCACGGAATCGTTAAGATGGAAAAAATTAAAATTGGGAGACAGATTAAAATAGTGGGACTTTGTCTCATTAGCTGAAGGACATCTGTACAAAGATGGATGTAATTGTGGGAGGATACAGACTCCTTTGTCATGTCAAGAAAAGTTAATCTTTAAAAGGATACAGATATTCTCAAAGATTTCTAAAGGAATGAGAACCGGTTGTTGAGTCTCCATTATTCTTCCGCGGTGTGCTGCAAACTCTCAGAGGTGAAGGCTTCTGTACAATACTATGATATTGCTCTTGAGCCCTTGGTAAAGGTTGCCACTTCCTCTTACCCGAATACTTTCTGATTGGGGTCTGCTTTATGTTTTACTTACTCCTGTGATTGATTTCTCCTCCTTAATGTTACACTGAACAGAAGCCCTGACAAGCCAAATCAGGGCATCTCAGAGCTTCTCTTTGGGTTTAGATTCTCCAGAATAGGAAGAACTGGCAAATGAATGAATGGCTAGAGCAGTGCTTTTCACCTGTCTGTAAATACACATTTGCATCTCTGGGTACTGGACTGCCCTGTGAACAAGTAATTATTTAAAGTTTAATTTTAACCTACACATCAGAAATGGAGATATGGAATGGCTTAGGCTTTTCTCTCAACCTCTCTCCCTCTTTGATTTTCAAGGTAAGGCAAATTAATTAATGTGCACTTTTCGATTGAACAAATGATTAAGACCCAGCTGTGTCTGTGAAATTATCAGTTGTGATGCAACACTTGGGGCTTGTTATGCTTTTTTTGGCATGAAGAACAGACACACAGGTATCTAATATTCAGTGTGTTCCAAAAAGCGTCAGTTAGCAGTTTGTTTGCCAAATTAACTTTCAAAGACATGTAAGTTGCTAAGTTTGACTTTATTACACCCAAATCTTAAATGATTGATGGAATCATTCACTACTGTGAAATAACTTTGTTCAAAAAAGACAATCTTTGGCAGGCTACTTCAAAGACTTTACAAAGATAAAAAGATATCCCCATTTTACATTAATTTCCCTGATAGATCAACAGTTATTTGAAATATGCCTGGGAATTATGCAATAGGTTCTATCTTACGACTTTCCTTTCACTGTATCCGGCAGCCCCACGTGGGAGTGTTTCTACTTCTAATGATTTAGGAGATTTTTTTCCTACACATAAAGAGCATCTTTAAGAAAATGCAGATGGGTAGAACAGTATATCTGGCATTTTTATTCACTACCATTTCACCACATGGCAGCATCTGACACTAAAATATACAAAGATAGGGTTTTTTCAGAGTCAACAATACTATTCAGGATGTGGTTTCAGATGCTGCCTGTAACATTCTCCACAGAGACTGAAAGGATCCATTTCTTTCTTTTTAAACATAGATTGTGTGACTTTATTTATGTCTAAGGTCACTATAGAATTACTGTAGAATTACATAACCAGGAGTGAAAATCTCAACTAAGGGGTCAAGGGGGTAATGGAAATCATTGAACTGGGCCAGTACAGGTGTTGGGGGTCAGGTGGGGTGGTGGTGTTTGTGGCTGAGAGCATAATGCTTGAAGGAAACTGTCATTTAGGTCAGTATGTCGGATATTCTGATTTTTCTAAAGAAAGGTAGGAACCTTCTAATTTTTCAATATTGGGGAACTATTTCAAAATTCTGAAAGATCCTGGGGTGGCCACACAGAACATGTCTGGGGATGGCATGTCGCTCTAAACCTGCTGAGAAGAAAAAAATATATGCATTTACATTAAAAGGGGAAAAAAAGCATTCTCAATTATCCACATTTTTCAGAATGTCATTTCGTGATTGTGAAATAGTCACACATAATGGCCTCACGATGGCTCAGGGCAAAAGAACCAAGACTCTGAGTCACTGGTTTGAGAGAAATTTTGCAAAAGGGCTCCTATGCATGAGGGAGGAGGGTGCAGTGAGTGATAAGACACAGGTTCCTTCTGCAAAATACCATCACGAGTGTATCCACCATGAGAAAGATAGAACACAGAGGCCCCTTTCTCTAAAATTTATCTTCAAGGCCATTTGATTTTATGGAGTGGAATAAAACTGACTTGCAAAAAAAAGAGAAAAGAATAAAAATCCCTTCTTTGCTCTTTGGCAGGGTGAAGTAGAGAAGTAAAGTCTCCCCGCTGAACTACTATGAGGTCAGAAGCCTTGCTGCTATATTTCACACTGCTACACTGTGCTGGGGCTGCTTTCCCAGAAGATTCTGAGCCAATCAGTATTTCGCATGGCAACTGTAAGTATCCACCTCTCTCTCACTCTGTCCATGGGCACTTGTGCCTGTGTCAACCGGCAAAAGACACACATTAAACATTTCATAGAAGAGGAGACTTGTTAGTCACTTAAACTTGTGTGGATGGCATGCATGTGTGCGTGCTAAGTTGCTTCAGTCGTGTCCAACTCTTTGCGACCCCATGGACTGTAGCCCTCCAGGCTCCTCTGTCCATGAGATTCTCCAGGCAACAGTACTGGAGTGGGTTGCCATGCCCTCCTCCAGGGGATCTTCCCCACCCAGGGAGTGCCACCTGGGACGGTGGATAATTCAAGTCTAGTCAAACTGGTGGGATGACTGTTCTATGACTCCAATAAACGAGGTTGCGGGGACATACTTGTGTGAGGATTTGAAACAGCCCTCAGTACCTCCAATGAAGTCTGAGTTACTACAAGGAGGCTGTGATCATACCTAGAAACCAGCTGCGGGAGAACATCACGGTCTTCTGGGTGTTGCCAGGACTGCACATTTTCATGGGGTAACGAATACAGAGGCATTGTTACAACAGAAAAGAAGACTGGGACAAAAATTAACTTTTGTTTAGACTCAGAAGTATATCATTGCAAGACTTAAAGTGCTTCTGAATTCCCAGTGGACCTGGTTTAACTGTTCATAACTTTCTTTTGATCTCTGCTTCAATATCAAGGGTAGAAAGCACCATGATGAAAAGGTCAGTTGACTCCTCAAAAGAGGACAATTCTACCTGCGTGTGGAATGAAATAGACAATTAACTACTTTTTTTCCTTTTCTCCAAAAGATAAAATATTTTATCACAGTAAAGGGGAAAGCATTTTACCCAAATATCTATCTTCACAGTAGTTATCCTCAAACACTGAATGGGTGTTTAAAAAGGTATTTGACAGTAATATTATGATACTAACGCCGTCCACCCAGCTTTCTGCCGGACGGTCTAGGTTGTAAAAAGAAGTAATTTTACATGAAGGTGAGGTGGCAAGGCTTTACACCTCTAATTAAGAACAAAAGTTATGGTATGACTAAGGACCAGACTGTGTAGTTTGAAATCATCATTCTTGAAGTGGCATGTGTGCATGCCAAGTCGCCTTAGTCGTATCCAACTCTTTTGTGACCCCATGGACTGTAGCCCACCAGGCTCCTCTGTCCATGGGGATTCTCCAGGCAAGAACACTGGAGTGGCTTGCCATTTCCTTCCTCCACCTAACTCAAGGTACTAAACCTTAATAAGCATTTATCTCCATTTGAGGTAAGTATTCTATCTTTGGTGCCCCTGTGCAGAAGAGACTCCAGGAGAAAAAATGAATAAATAAATAAGAAAGAGACCCCAAATATGTTGCTGAAAACCATACTTCAGTGGACACTCAAATCTTTGACAGGACAGAGACAGGAATTAATTGTTTTAGCAACTTCCTTGGTGAATGGGTAGATAAAATTTCAGAGCAGTGGAAGGGAAAGTACAAGATAATCCCATACCAAGCATGGTTGTGAGTAAGTCTCTAAGAGTGAGTCAGACTCAGAGGCTACAGAGGTTTAAGGCGTGTGGGTCAGAGCATTAATCTATGAATGGATTTTGAGTCATTATTTATATTCCTCTCACCCCCCAAAACAACTGCCTTTTAAATGTGACTCATCTTTTTCCCCCCTTGGTTTCTCTGAAGGACTGCCAGTGCTCTGGAGATCATAGGTTTAAAGGCAGAGAGATTTTTGAGATGTAGGTATTTCCAAAGGTCAGGTATTATTACAAATTGCCTATTCTCCACTGAGGAGAACTGCAGAAAAGGAGAAATACACTCACTGACTCTGCAGGTCAGGGAAAATTCCAGATCACCCGACTGGCTACACTCAGTTTGACCCTGTCCTGTCAAAGTCCCCATTTCTGTGAGATTAGCCAATTGCTTAACTTGAGAGTGAACTTCCCACAGTTCCTAGAATGCCAGCCGACCTAGCGGAGCTGCCTTCAATAGTAGATTATTCCAGCTGGACGCCTGTGGAGACTGTATTTTCCTTCTGGCTCCTGGACGAGGGCTCTTGCCTCCAGACCACATTGCCTTTGTGGTGATTGATGGGAAGGCTGCTTTGAAATAGTTTTGTCCGGAGACAAGATCTTTGGCAGACTGCCCCTCAGGCTTAGCACTCTAAAGAAGATGAAAAGAAAACTGGGCAAGAAAAGAGCACCTTCATGTAAAGGGTTCACTGGCAAGTTTAACCCCCCAGAAAGAGGGACAAGTCAGAAAGACTGACACTCGGAAATCTAAGCCCAGGCTTATTAGCATCAGGAAATGAAACTGTAATTCAATTATCCTTAAAGAGCACTTTTCTATCACAACATTTCCTAAAATAACAGACCTGCGTGGAAATGGAAAATGGTGGCATGGTTGGACTTCAATATGGTTTTGTTCTGCGGCCACCCCCTTCCGCCCGCCCCGGCCCTGTCAATTCTTGGCTTGAGTTCCTCTTCCCTCTCTTGCCCCATGTCCTCTTTTCACAGATACAAAACAGTATCCGGTGTTTGTGGGCCACAAGCCAGGACGGAACACCACGCAGAGGCACAGGCTGGACATCCAAATGATCGTGATCATGAACAGAACCCTCTACATTGCTGCCAGGTGAGCCCCCTTTCCCCCGTGTTTGCCTTTGGAGCATCCAACGGGCCTAATACCTAAATGTCCACACTCTGCCTCATAGTAAAGATCCTGACATTCCCAAAGAGAGTGTTACTTCATTTAAAGGCTACTTTCATTTGTCAAGCAACCATTCTTTCAAGACTTTCTGTGTCCTTTTAACTTCATGAAGTGGATTTGGAGAGAAATAATTGCATATTTTGGAGTTTAAACTCAATCATATGGTTTATCTTGAACATTGTGTATATACATATATATGTATATACACACATACAGTATACACAGATATTTACTCCAGCATAGCATAAAGTGTTCTCTCCTTGATACTTGCTAAATTAAGTTGAATGTGTCAACATGTATCAAATTAAGTTGAATGTATCTGTGGGTGGGTGTATGTTAAACCTGTATTTTTGCAGATCATATATAGTATATATTATTACTTTAGCAGAATGGCAGCAGCCACCCAGTAGAAGTTTTTGATAGGGATCTAGTTCAGAAAATACTCATCCACTGGGGAAATGTTATTCAAACAGACCATGTCTTAAGGATGAATGGCCTGGTAAGACTACTACCCAGACAGGGATCATATGGATTTAGGTTTTGTTTCAACTCTACTCTTAACTTACCTGGACCACAACTTCTCTGGCTGTCCAGTGTCCTCTGTTAAATAAGAGACTAGAGTAGAGACTAGAGTAGAATTTCTTAATGGTGTCCCCTGGGATTCTAAAAATACATGATCCCCCATTGGGGACAGGGGTTGTGGCTTATTCAAAATATTTCTAAATAAACAGCAACAAGGAGCACTATCTTGTGGGGGTCCACTGTGGTATAACCTGGGTCTAGACTGATCGTTTTACACTGGGAAGGAGAAAGAGAGATTATGTTTGTAGTACCTGTCTGGCTGTGAACACAAGTAAAGTAAATAATAACAGTGCTGGTTCCTTCAAAGCACTTAGATGTTCTGAAAATACAAGCTATACAAGGTAAAGTTAAAAAAAAAAAAAAACACTGGCTAGATTAAAATATCCTATGAGTACCCTACATTTTGGTCACAGGGAACAATGCCAAAGCACTTTCTAAAAATTCTACTTCACAAACACTGAGTACATACTTATTGTATGTGCTATATAAATTGAAAATATAGTTGTAAGTTCTTTATAAATGTTAATTCATTCAGTCCTGGGGCAAAAAAAAAAAAAAAACCCTTTGAGCTAGAGCTGTTTTCATCCCCATGTATACCAGGAAGAAACCAAAGTGCACAAAGGTGGAATGACTGGGTCAGAACGACACGGGCAGGATTTGAACTGGAATAGTCTTTCTCTAGAGTCTAGGCCACTACTGTCTGTGCTCTGCAGCCTACTGAGCCATGGAAGGCCTACTTGTCCTGGTAATAACCTTCTAATAGCTTTTCCCCGAGAACAGTAGCCACTGTGGGTATTCATTAAAAACATTCCAATGAGTCCCCAGTAGCCACCTCTCTGGGAGAGTATTCAGTTCAGTTCAGTTCAGTCACTCAGTCATGTCTGACTCTTTGCGACCCCATGAATTGCAGCACACCAGGCCTCCCTGTCCATCACCAACTCCCAGAATTCACCCAAACTCATGTCCATTGAGTTGGTGATGCCATCCAGCCATCTCATCCTCTGTCATCCCCTTCTCCTCCTGCCCCCAATTCCTCCCAACATCAGGGTCTTTTCCAATGAGTCAACTCTTCGCATGCAGTGGCCAAAGTATTGGAGTTTCAGCTTCAGCATCAGTCCTTCCAATGAACACCAGGACTGATCTCCTTTAGGATGGACTGCTTGGATCTCCTTGCAGTCCAAGGGACTCTCAAGAGTCTTCTCCAACACCACAGTTCAAAAGCATCAATTTTTCGGCACTCAGCTTTCTTCACAGTCCAACTCTCACATCCATACATGACCACTGGAAAGTATTAGCTCCCTCTTAAATACCATTTTCAGTTTCCTAAATGTAACAGGGATGGAAGATTACATTTGTACCCAGTTAGCTAAAGGCTGTTCAAAACAAATGATTAAACATTATATCTGTGAGAAATAGGCTGACTCAAGAATCTTCTATGAATTTTTCACTTTGCAAGCCAGTCTTTAGGGGAAAAGAAACATAACCAACGACCTGATGACTTTAACTTGGCTGTGAAACAATCCAAGGGGCACCAGAGTTAGGAACAAGGTGCTGTGCAGACTTTAAAGTGACCAATATTAACACTTTGTTAAAACCAAGACTGTTTCATCCTAACTCCTGACCCCAAGAAAAGAAGAAAGGAAAGAAGGAAACAAAGGAGAAACACATTCACTTTTGTAACACTATAAGACAGACTCATCTTTGGTTAAAGGTCAAATCTTGACCTTGGTTAAAAGTCAAATCTGTAACAGCTAGTATTGACATGTTGGTTTTCACTTTGTGCAGTCACTTCCCTGGAGTACGCACCCCTGGAAAAATTCCTAAATGATTTCTGTGGTTTGCATATTTAGGGTCTCTCCTCTCTCTTAAATTTCACATTTCCCAACAGAGCCCCAAGAGATCCACGTTCCCAGGCAGCCACTAACATGATTTAAAGTGAAATCCTTCCCCAGACTCAAGTCATGCCAACATAGTTCAGTGGTGCTCACTGGAGAGGGGAAGAGGAAGTCCTAGGATTGAGTCAGTTTGTGTTCAAGTAACTGAGTTCAGTAAGAGCAGCGTACAAACCCGGGATGCACACACGGTGCTGGGGAAAACCCCCTGACCCTTGATATGTGGTTTAGCATAATGCATCGTTCTGTGTGTTGGGCACTGTGATCTCTTGGAGACTGAAAAATATTGCCACTGTCCAAAGGAGATTTCATTCATAGGATTTTTATTTTTAAAAGGCTCCCCAGTTCTTCTAGACAATGGGTGTCAGCTATCAGAAGCCATGTCCCCAGCCAGAACCCAGGGACTGAGTGAAGCTTGATGAGCAACGCCCCTTTTCAGTTCTGCTTTATTATTATCCATTTTGTAAATTCTTTTTTTGTTGTTTAATCTCTGAACTGCTAATTAACATAAACAGGCCATGCCAAAGGGGTGGGGGGGGGGTGGCAATCAAGAGCTTTCTGAGGAATTGCCAGTGCATATTAATCAGATGTTAATTTACAGTTCATATGTTCAGCTCCTACTTAAAGTTTTAAGGAGAGGCAGGGCCAGAAAAAATCTAGTCATCTCAAAGCTGATACCAAAGTAATAGGCAATTCCACTCCAATAATGAACCTGACCCACAGCACCGCCAATAAAGTCAAACAAGCAATAAAGGAATGCCATAAAACTGCCTCGGAATTAAAGGGCAGAGCAGTTCTGGCACCCTACTGGAGTCTGAAGAACTTTCCAATTCAGCAATTTACAAAACAGGCTCCTCTCTCTCTCCCTCACCACTCTTACACACACATACACACTCACACACACTCACACGGGCAAGGGAATTTTATAGGCCAACTGCCTTACCCCCTCCTTTTACTTTCATAGGAGAAAGCCTGTTTTTATTTCTGTTTTTCGCTGTTGTTCTTTCCCTAAAAGTAGTAGCAAACAGATTTCCAAAGAACTGGGGGGAAAAATGGAAGTGAATCCTGACAGCAGGATTCACTTTTTTCTTTCTCTTTTCTTTCTTCCCTTCTCCCCTTTCCCTTTCTTTTAAGTAATGAGGGGCCCTGAATGTCTGCATGGGAGCCTTGAGGTCTTGCTTTAAAGCTGTGGGTAATTTTCCAGCCCCAGGACTTCCTGCATTTTAGAAAAAGTCAATGTTATTTCAAGGGAAAACGAGCTGTTTTGCTTTCCCTCACTAGCCCCCCATCTCCTCAGTTGAATGTAGCGCTTTTCTTTTCTTTCTTCTGAATTCCAGACAAAAACGCCCTTGTACTCAGCTCACACAGAAGGGGATGTTTAAATATAGCCCCACACCTGAGCTGCTCATTCTGTTTCTCCCCTTCCAAGGGGAGATTGGCAGCAAATCATAAAGACAACCAAGTTCTCAGCAAAACAGGAAGGTGAACAGAAAGAAGCAAGAAATGTAAACTTTAGCTCAAGTACATCTTAACCTTAATTGACCATCACTGTGTGAAAAAGAGTGGCTTCTGGAAATAATTTTACCTTTATCGTCTTGCGTCTTGTCAATCAAATCATCAAAGGTAAAGCTGAAAATATGTTTTCGAAAAAATGATGGAGATAGACGTTAGCTTTTTGTTAGCTCTCTTGATGAACAACTGTAGCATGTTGAATACCAAGTGAAAGGCCATGCGAACCCACCTGTGTGCTAGTTTGGAAGCCTATTTAACTTTCAGACATCTCCCACCTAAACTACGTACGTACATACAGATGTTATTGTTACGGGATGCGAGAGACTACTGGAAAGTTTTCATAAAAGGTGGCAAGATGCCATGATTTCTCTGAAGGTGCTGAATGCGTTCCTGAAGCATCTCTTAGAAGCTGAACCCTCCCCTTCTTCTTGCCCTCGGATCTTAATAACATGGATGTGGATTTATCTGCCTTGAATGAGACATGGACTCATTCAGGAGAAAATGCATTGGCTTGACTCTTGCGTCTAACATTCTCTTAATTCTTTGTTTATAGGGACCATATTTATACTGTTGATATGGACACCTCACACACAGAAGAAATTTATTGTAGCAAAGTAAGTAGTTTTAAAACATTCTTTCAGAAATGAAGATCTTAGGATGGGTCTTGGAGAGAATATGTATTGTAAATGCATTGATTGAGATGACATGGCTTAGAATAATTGGGAACATTTTATGAAATTCTAATTTGGGGATGAGTTACGGCTTAATATGAAATGGTTATGTACTTCATATTTTATTCATCAATTACATGCACATAAACACATTGGAATTTTAGGTAATTCCTAAATTCTTTGGATAAAATATTGGATGTTTGTCCAGGAAAAGATCAGTTTCCATACGTAAACTTTTGTCCCACAAGTGTTTCACTGTTATGTTTCCATATCTTGCAATATTACGTTTGACTCAACTGTTGTGGTTCAGGAATTTGATCATTATCCATTTCAGGCAGATATAAAATATAACCTATGCTTTCTTATAACTCCACATGGAGGTATTTTAAGTTAATAAAGTCTGCCCCAGAGGTAGATGATCCCTTCAACACATGAATTTATGTGAAGGAGTATAACCTGAATTAAATCTTTGTCCACCTAAAGTGAATGTCCCCTTTATGTTTAAGAAAATGACTTCCATATTTTAAGGAAAAGGCCTGCTTTATGGAAACTGATTTATCAAGTGAAAGGAAAGGGCAAGGACATGTATTTTATCAAAATGAGCATAATTTAGCAAGTTAATGTGGATATTTTATGTGAAATTTCCACACTGTTGTTTATTCTTCTTTCCTTTCTCCTTCATCTTTTTCTCAAAGAGAAGATCGTTTTGTAGTCTAATGAATAGATAGGGGTTCAAAATTAAATGAACATTTCCATTTCTAATCTTTTGTTGTTATGGTGAATTAATCATGGAGAAAGGGTGTGGAAAGCTTTCAATAAATATATGTTTAGCTTCTAGTCTCCCCCAGGGAACTCTTACTTCTAAAATCAAATGCAACAATCTCTGGGCTCTAATTGATTTCTTTCTTGATCCCTGCAGAAACTGACATGGAAATCTAGACAGGCTGATGTAGACACATGCAGAATGAAGGGAAAACATAAGGTAGGCAATTTTCATTTCTTCTGCAGCTGCCACTTTGGGTTAAGTTCTTGACTGTTATCTCCAGCCGCAGACCGTGATGTGGAATGGCTCACGCTAGTCCCTTTTCCCCCAGTAATTGCTTCTTCCATCAACTTATTGAAGGCTTTAATTTGCAAAAAACAGTTTGCTTTTAATGTGATGAAACAGTATGACAGCTGCTAGGGCTGCATCATGAACTATTTAGGGGGCACCAGGGACTTTGGACCCCAAACTGGCTTGTGCTGAGTCTTCTGAGTACACTTGTTGGGAGCCTGCCTCGTGGTCCACAGCCCTCAGAAAGTCTGCAGCAAAGTCCAGAAAGGCTGCCGCAGACCCAAGGGGTCTGCGCCTCCGACCACAGAGCAGCATAAAACACACTCCAGCGGGGGACCTCGTGCATCAAGGGACTCTGGAGCCTCTGGCATTAAAATTAATGTGACGGGATGCTTCTGTGTCCTGGCTTGCCTTCCTTTGGTGGCACAAACACACACCTCCTGTTCTTATTTACTGTTGAAAAGCAGTTGTTACTATCAGCATCACCTTGGGGGTAAAAACACCGGGACTTTTCCCGGGAGAACACCCCGGCCACCTGCATTTTCACCTTGCTCTCAGCACATCATGGCCCACGGTTGAATGGGTTTCTACCCTGAACTGGACACCCACAAGTTTGAACTGTTTTTCAGGATGAGTGTCACAACTTTATTAAAGTTCTGCTGAAGAAAAATGATGATACTTTGTTCGTCTGTGGAACTAATGCCTTCAACCCTTCCTGCAGAAACTATAAGGTAAATGTTGTTCTGTCTGTTGGAACCACACAGCCTGGAGGTATTTCATAATTTACTGCGATTGTGCCCACAGTCACCTAAGAGGGTTAATTCAACACCTCCTGGGTTCCTCTTGCTTGTTCCGCTTAATGTAGTGCTCCACATGACTGATCCTGAGCAGGCTTCTAAGCTTCCTGTTTGTTCAGGATTGACTGACGTGGCTTTAAAGAGCCGACCCGGCAAAGTACGTTTCTGTTAAGACCCTATTCTCTATTGTTCAGAATGTCAGCCTGTGTACCCCACAGACCATGTGGATTTCCTCTCTCTCCCTTTCTCCTCTTCCCTCCCACCCCACCATCTCCTCTCTGAGCACAAAAGCACACTTATACTGTGAACGATTTCTATTTTAAAAGGGATCTCAAAAGCATGCCATTGGAAACTGTAGACATTCCTCTAGGTAAGATTTTCAAGAACACAGGAATTTAATTCCATTCAGAACTCAGCTGACTTGACCATGGTCTGACTTATCTTGGCCTTCATGCAAAGGGGAAAAAGATTAACCCTTGCAGCATTAATAAATCAAGTTAGTTCATCTGCTAATGGTGTTGCTGCAGGAGTGGAGGTAAAAATGACCTGAGGTCTTGACCCCACATCTTTACCTTTGCTTGTCCCTCTTCCTGCAGTAGTCTCTTGTTCAGCAAAGACGTGCTGAGTTCCTCCCATGACTAGGAATTGACACTGTAAAGATAGATATGAGGCGTCCATTCTTAGTGAAGCCAGACAGGGAGAAGAAAACTTCAATCCATGGGTTTGCTGCCATGGTGGCATAATACAGAGCATGATGGAAGCATCGCAGGAAAGTGCTTACTTCAGCCCGAGACGAGGAGTCAGGGAAAGCTTCCAGAAGGAGGTGGACAACCCCTCTCTTTGAGTGCTCCCTCCTGTTGTCAGGACACATGGAACATGAACACCCCAGCCCAAGAGAAACCCAAGCATCTGTGATTGCCCAGAACCTGACATAGTGTCTCCAAACGGTGTTCAGTTCATTTTTTGTTGGGTAAACAGTGAATGAGATAATGCCTAACCTCAGTCTTAAAGAAGTAACCCAATGAAGGGAGCGGGGCATTCCAGGTATGGGAACAGCATGAACAAAGGTATGGAGTAAGAAACCATCTACTGAGCTTGAGAAACTTCATTTGGTGCCAAAGTGTTGGGCCGTGAAGTGACAAGTGACAATCAACAAGAGTCTGCAGAGGCAGGTGGCCCCAGGGATGAAGGGAAGAGAAGAGATTCAGGAAATACTGAAGTGACCAAAACCAGGAGGATTTATGTTGTTGTTGTGCGGCAGAAACCAACACAGTACTGTAAGGCAATTATCCTCCTATTTAAAAAAAAAAAAAAGGATTTACTAATTAATAAGAAGCACAGGATAAAGAGAGAGAGGAGTTAAGAACTACTGTGAGACCATCTCCTGGTTGGGTGGCTGGGGCGGCCATCAATGTGGACAGGGAGGACAGAAGAGCGGTGGGGTGGTGAGATCATGGGGGGTTCCATTTTGCATATGCTGAGTGTGCCTGGCACCATGGATGGCAATGCCTACAGGACATGAATAGAGATCTCTAACAAAAAGATGGACGGCTCAGCCTTGATTTAGGGAGAGACACAGGGATGTCTAGATTTGGGTTCACTAGCATAAAGTAAAACCTTAGGGATGAGAAAAGAAATGATGGGCTGCTGTCAGGACCAGAGGGCTCACCAGCCTGGGTTGGACAGTTTTAAAAGACTTTGCCTTAGCAAGAGAGAGAGAGAATCTATTTTACCCTCATGCTCATCTTCCACGTATGTCTGGAAATGGGCACCAGCAAGGCCAGCATTAGAGTGAGGCAAGGGAGGCACTCCGATCAGGTGCAACATGCGAGGGCACACCAAAAACAATTCCGTAATGGGGCTTCCCGGGCGTCAGTGGTGAGCAATCTGCCTTGCAACGCAAGAGACATGGGCTGAATCCCTGGTGCAGGAAGATCCCACACGCTATGGATCAACCATGTACCACAACTACTGAGGCCGTGAGCCGCAACAAGAGAGGCCACTGCAGGGAGACGTGCACACTGCAACTAGAGACTGCCCCCTCCCCCTGGCTCTTAGTAAATAGAGAAAGCCCACTTGCAGCAGCTAGGACCCACCAGAGCCAATAAATAAGTAAATGATTTTTTTTTAATTTAGTAATCAAGATACATGATATTTTCAATGTGGTATTTTTATAAGTCTAAACTAATGCCAAAAATGTCAAAGTGTTAGTCACTCAGTTGTGTCTGACTCTTTGCAACTTCATGGACTGTAGCCCACCAGGCTCCTCTGTCCATGGAATTCTCCAGGCAAGAATACTGGAGTAGGCAGCCATTCCCTTCTCCAGCAAATCTTCCCAACCCAGGGATCGAACCTGGGTCTCCTGCTTTGCAAGCAGATTCTTTACCATCTGAGCCACCAGGGAAGCAGAGGATGAGATGGTTGGATGGCATCACTGACTCAATAAACATGAGTTTGGGCAAACTCCAGGAGATGGTGAAAGACAGGGAAGCCTAGTATTCTGCAGTCCATGGGGTCACAAAGTTGGACGTGACTTAATGACTGAACAACAACAATGCAAAAAAATACTATCACTAGATATTAAAATTTCACATAATGACAGGAGCTAATTCAGGTGGTAAGAGGCAGCCCATCAAGTCAAACATTCAGCCAGTAACGGTATACTGGAGCTCTGACTTTAATTCTGCCACTTAATATTCCATCCCTGTGTGTCATTGTTTAGGACTCATTAAGATGAATGCTTTGAACAAATCCAAACGAATTCCCTAGCTGGAGACCTATCTCCTATGACAAATTACAGGTTTCCTTGGCACTGTGTTACCCAGCCTGCAAGGGATCCAGCTCCTTCTTCCCGCACGTGTTCCATTCCCCAGGGTGCTCCACCTCTAAGAGGTGCCTTCACCTCCCCCTTGTTCTAGCCACACCTGCTGAGACATGTTCCAGGAGCCCAGGGCCTCTCAGGAACAACAGACAGGATATACCTAGCACAGAGAATGGCAGTGAGAACTCTTGGCATTGCTAAGAAAAGTGTTTTTAGAATCTCTGGGCAGACTGGGACTTTCCCGAGGACATGGGACATAATGTATTTGGGTTCAGAGAAAATGGACAGTCTGTCTCATAAGTGCTTTTTAATCACTAGATCAGGACCAAAGGGTCAAAGCAAAAACAATAGCCAGTCTTCCACTGAAAGACCCAAATCACAGAGTTCAGAAGCATCAAGTGAAACTTTGAAGCAGGACGGTGACAAAATTTTGGTCTCTGCTTCTGCATCATGCCCTGACTTCCACAAGTTTTATAACAGAAGTAAGCTGAATATATTAGAGAGATTAGAGCCCCAAATAAGATTATCCAGGGAAGAATTCTGAAGACTGTCCATTATAAATCTACAACTACACTCCATACCTTTTCCCTCCTGTTTTCTAAACCTCTTGAACTTCTGCACAAGTCAGGCTGGTTCTTAGTGTAATTATCTCTACCCCACGGTGATTTAATTTCCCAGGGGCTGTTGTTAAGTCTGAGATTTGATGACTGCTACAAGGATTAGTTCTTACTTCAGGGAAAGAGGATTTCACCATGGCATTGTCTTGTGTCTGGACCTTTCCAAGTTCACAAACCAATACATTAATTCCTCATTGCTTCCCGCCCGTGACTAGCTATAGCTGTGGCCACTTTTTTAGAAGTAGGTACATTTAAAAAAATATATCCCCCTCATATATTATTGTTTCCCCAGGGGCAGGATTACAGCCTGCAACTGCTTGGGATAACGGCATTTCTGTTGCAAACGAAATATATATATATATATATATATACACACACACACATATATATATGTATAGCAGGTATCGCTCTGAATACTTGTCACAGACTGCAAAGTCTGTCACAGTTCAATAGGAAGTTCTTGTTGGGATAAAATATTAGGAAAAGACTTTCATAAAAATGTGCCGGGGAAGAGTATATTTGCTTTAAAGGGTGTCTAACTTGAACATCTTTCTCCTAAAAATGTATTTTTAACACAACTGCTTCATGTGATTCTCAGCCACAGTTTAAACAAGCATTATGGCTTTGATGGGGGAGATCCCAAAGTGGTTGCACATAGAAAAGGCCTGTCCTATCCTTGAAAAGTTTCTGTGGGTTGAGGGCAAAGAGCACAAATGATTGGACTATACTAGCGACTGCTCAGTAAGGATCTCACGCTTTCCTCCTGGGCAGCAACTCCAGGCACCTTGATTTAAGGTACTTCGATTTTAGTGCTAAAGAGCACTTTACAGATCCCTCCTCAGTGCTGTCTTGGGTTTGTCTTCTTTCCGTTTTCATATATGGAGTCAAACCATGCCACTGCCAGATGATAAACAAAATACCCTAAAACCATAAAGAAGACTGAAATACAGAGGAGTCAGAACATTAGTACTGTGGAAGATATCACTGTTTGGTCTCTGTGATGCTGAGATTTAAATGCTAGGAAGTCCTCATGGTGTCAGAAAGGGAGGGTGGGAGGAACCCCTGAGTTATTGGTCTAGATGGGCCAAGCACTGACAGTTGGCTGATCAACAGAGGTTCATTACCTGCTCACATCATAGTCAAGTGTGGGTCAGTCAGAGAGTTTCTATTCTGAGAGGTTATTCAGAAAGCCAGTTCCATCCTGCTTATATGTCTGCCATCTCCTGCAATCTCTTAGGATCTTGGAATTCTCCACTGGGGATCCAGTGAAGAAGATGGAAAGAGAAGGGAAGAATGTGGACAGAGAGCAAGAGTGGAGGATCTGGGGAGGTTTTCAGGGGCAAGACCTAGAGGCAGGGCAGAGCCTAATACTCACACCCGACTGGCCAGAGCTTAGTCATGTGATCGCACCTGACTGCAAGGGAGGATGGGAAATGTAGTTTAGTGTGATATGGAGGAAAGGGAAATTAATTTGTTGAACAGCTAGTAAGGCTTTACCTCACCTGCAAATACCTATGAGCCAGGTAGGTAACTTGTAAGAGTGAAGCAAGCAGGATGTCAATACAATCTATGGGTAAAGGGGTCTTGGTGCTAGAGACTATATGCCGATCTGAAGAAAATGGCAGGGGTGGCCATTATTCAACTGTACCTTCCTGCCACTTGGCTAAGAAGGGCCTGAACTGACTTACCCACATGTTCAAAAGATGAAAGAAATCCAAGTTTTCATAAGCAATCTGCCTTTTTAAAAGAGAATTAGTTTTCCTTTTTCTTTTTCTGAACATACTCAGATGACCAAACAGGCAGGCTAGTAATAACCTCTAGCATACAGGAACAAGCCTGGGCTGGGCACAAGGAGATGGGAGTCAAGTGGCAACCACACTGCTCATATCCGGGGCCCATGGGAGCCTCTCAGCTTCTGGGCCTCTCTTTCTCATCTCCACAATCTGAGGGTCAGACATGTTTCTGAAGTAGGTGCAAAGGCCACCTGAGCTCTGCTTGCACCTGTGTTTTTGTTCATGCTTGCTGATGCCATACTATTTAGCAGGTAACCTGAGAAAGAATTCCAGAGTCTTCTCCTAGAACTTAACCCAAAAAGGCAAGACTCCTCTGGCAAAACAAAACCAAAACTGAGGTCATTCTCTGTAGAGTTCATGACTTAGCAGATAATTCTAGGGGACAGGGGAATATGTTTTCCTGGTGAATACCTCAGAAATCCCTTTTCCAAGGAGAAAGATGCTTATTTCTCTAGCATTCCAGGAGGATATGGGAATCTCTTTATTGTCATGGTTCTGAGTCAAGCAGACATGACTGATTCTTCTGACTCTCCTAGCTACAGAATCTTGGTCAAGTGACTTAATCTCTCTCAACATCAGCTTCCCCATCTGAAACTAAAAGACTTAACCTTAGAGAGTATTTGAGTATTATTTGCACCAGGCATAAAAATTGCTCAAAAAATTAAGTGCTTTGTACATATTAGTTGCTGTTATTACTGTCAGTTGTTGTTTCTAATTTAGTCCTATTATTTCATTTAGATGGATACTTTGGAGCCTGTGGGTGATGAATTTAGCGGAATGGCCAGATGCCCTTACGATGCCAAACATGCCAATATCGCACTGTTTGCAGGTAAATGACCTGATTTCCTGATTTCTCCTCATTGCATTTGTTTTCATGGGCTCAGCCTGTGGCTCTGGAGGATTTGCAGAGTCACAGTTGTACTTTGATTTTCTGGTGACTACTGTAACTAAGAAAGCCTTTTCCATTTGAAATCATATGGAAATTGTACTTTTGTTTTTTTATTGCTGTTCAGTCACTCAGTTGTCTCCAACTCTTTGCGAACCCGTGGACTGCAACATGCCAGGCTTCCCTGTCCTTTACTATCTCCTGGAGTTTGCTCAAACTCGAGTCCATTGAGTCAGGGATGCCATCCAACCATCTCGTCCTCTGTCGTCCCCTTCTCCTCGGGCCTTCAATCTTTCCCAGCATCAGGGTCATTTCCAATGAGTTGGCTCTTCACATCAAGTGGCCAAAGTATTGGAGCTTCAGCCTGAGCGTCTGTCCTTCCAGTGAATATTCAGGGTAGATTCCTTTAGGATTGACTGGTTTGATCTCCTTGCTTTTTCTTTTTTCTCTCCTCACTTCTTAAGACAAGTCTTTGCCATGCTTACCCATGCTTCTCTGCCTTTAGAAAGAGTAACAACTTTGCACTGAACATGCGACATA
This sequence comes from Bos javanicus, assembly GCF_032452875.1. Classification (NCBI taxonomy): domain Eukaryota; kingdom Metazoa; phylum Chordata; class Mammalia; order Artiodactyla; family Bovidae; genus Bos; species Bos javanicus. The sequence goes on from NC_083874.1 coordinate 37,012,997, forward strand.
CTGGTTAGGGCGTGTCTGGGCTGAAGTAATAGAAAATCCCACCTCAAACCCCCAGTGTGAACTGAGTATTTAAGGTGGGGTAGACTTTGGGGTTGCTTTGATTCAACAACTCATTCATCTCATCCAGGACGCAGGTCCTTTTCATTTCTCTGCTCAGTTTTCTTTCTTTCTCTGAGGGAGACTGGCTGTTCTCACAGTCATAGGATGGCTGTTGGGTCTTAATTAGGGCTACATATCCTTTTGTCTGGGCTTCTCAGGTGGCACTAGTGGTAAAGAACTCACATGCCAATGCAGGACACTTAAGAGACATGGGTTTGATCCCTGGGTTTTGAAGATTCCCCTGGAAGAGGGCATGGCAACTGACTCCAGTATTCTAGCCTGGAGAATCCCCTGGACAGAGGAGCCTGGCAGGCTACAGTCCATAAGGTTGCATAGAGTTGGACGTGACTGAAGCAACTTAGCACATAAATGCATCCCCTTGTCTACATATAGAAGGGAGAAGGAAAGAGGCAAAAGGAAGCTTCTATAAGCTCTTTCAGTTACCAGCACATCTTCTCAAATATCATGACCTCATGAGCTTACAGGCCTCTCTGATAAAACTGTAGTGGCCAAAGGGATGATACTGATGATCAGAGGCTGACCAACACTCCCCATTGCTACTCCTTCCTTGCACTGCAAAGGATATAGAATGAAAGCAAATAAGCCATGACTTTCAGATGGGGATTTTTGTGTATGTATGTGGGTGTTTTATTGATAATTAGAAATTTATTTAGGAATTCATTGCCAGCTGTGCTCATTGAGGTGGGTGCAGGGAGAAGTATTGGTATAGGAGCTCCTCCAAAGGTAGAGCATTCCTAGCAAGCAGCCTTGTAAGAAACACAAAGTCATGTAAACCTATTTGTAAGCATGGGCAGGGGCAAGGCCACTAAGAGTGCTTGAGGATTATATTCCTAAGTGCCTAACTTCTACTGCAGCACTTTTCTGACACTTGGAACCTGCATTAGTAATAGAGTAATGGAGGTTGTGGACTGCAGTGGAGAATGTAAATTTAATAAGGAAAAAGAGGCACCCCAAGGTAGAAAGAGGAGAATGAGCAGAGTGTTTTCCGAGGCCACCAACCTTCCAAGAGCAAGCCCCATGAAACCATCCTGTGGCTGCCACTCCTCCTCCCCGGAAGGTGTATCTGAATCCATGTTCACTGAAATGCTTGAAAGCTCTTAAAACTTCCACCATTATAAACAGAAGATACTTGTTGCCCCTGAATAGTTGTCATATTACCTAGAGTGACAAAATAGTACTCTATTTTACGAGTAAAAGTTCTGGCAAGATATCCAGTTTAAAATGTAAAACAAAGAGTATGGAGGAGTGTTCAACAGCAGTAACCACATACCCACACACACACATACCCCCCACTGTCCTCTCCTCCTCAGGTATATCCATATGACCCGGAGCTATGATTCTATAAGAAAAATTGTGATTTTTGCAGACGCATGTGTATCAGTAGAAAGGTTTGCCATCTGCAGCCAAAATCTAATCCAGAAGGTCAACACGTACAGATATATGGCTGCCAATAATGTAGATATGAAGACAGCTCTACCTGAAACTGAGCAAATACCAGTTAAGACCAAAGAAAGTGAAAGTGAAAGAAAGTAAAGTCGCTCAGTCGTGTCCGACTCTTTGCGATCCCATGGACTGTAGTCTACCAGGCTTCTCTGTCCATGGGATTTTCCAGGCAAGAGTACTGGAGTGGGTTGTCACTGCCTTCTCCAGGGGATCTTCCTGACCCAGGGATCGAACCCAGGTCTCCTGCATTGCAGGCAGACGCTTTACCCTCTGAACCACTGGGGACCAAAAGTAGACCTCAAAGACTTTGCTTAGGTATGTTTATTTAAAACAGAACCATATGCTTATCCCACAAGCGTTAGAGCTTAAAGAGAACTGTGATGTATATAAGCCACTTCTGAAGATGCTCTGGAAACCACAATTAATGAAGACAGGTAACCCATTAAAGCTGAGCCAAGGAAGCTATTTATATTTATATTGAATATAATTATTGTTTCCATTTCACCTACACAGATTTTACTATTCCAGAACAGCCCATTTGATTATCTGTGTAAAGAATGCTTGCTAATCCAGGAAAAGAACCACAAATTTTAAGGATTTCATCTTCAATCATCTTGTCTCTCTTTTGCCTTGGATGTATCCTCAAGCAGAAGTCCCAAAGAGTATGAATTCTTAAAGAAAAGTCCAGTTTGAACTCATCATCATCCCTTCCCCCTCTTTATTTTGGCTTCTTGTATATCAGAATGTTCTCAGTTTGAGACTTTGGAAATACTGAAACAAGTATCTCTTAAATGGAAAGCTAGATCAGTAGGAGTTAGTGGCTCTCCTGATTGAGGTAAAGAGGAGCACAGACTCAAAAAGGATACACATACCAATCTTCTTTTTTTTTCTTTTTTTTAATCGGAGTATGATTATATGTAGCAATTTAGTCAGCTCTTTTTTGCTTACAAATCCTCTTTCTTCAACTTCCCTCACTTGCTTAGGCTGCGGACTTTCTTCTGCTTGCACTTAAATTTTTCTGGTGATACAATCAGCGTCTCTCTTTCCCGGGGCTCCTACCTAATCCAGTTTACCACGGTATGGTAGTGGCTGCAGTGTCCAAGGGGCCTTGGCCTTGAGATTTCAGTCAAGGTCCATCTAATGGAGTGAAGCAAACAACATTTTTCATTTACCCTGTTCCCTGAGCTGCTGCTGCTTAGAAATTGCCATGCAATTTCAAAATGAAAAATGTTTCATCTCGTGATCCCAGTTTAAAATGGTTAGGAATGTGGGCCAAGTATTTTCCTAGCGACTCTTGGATTTGTCTCAGTTGTCCTCTTATTTGCCTGATATAGGAAAGCCAGGTGGGGGATGTCTCTATTATTCCCCCGTGCCCACCATCTTGCTCCAACCCTATTCTCCTCTCCTCTTTCTCTTCAAAGATGGAAAACTATACTCTGCTACAGTGACAGACTTCCTTGCCATTGATGCAGTCATCTACCGGAGTCTTGGAGACAGCCCAACCCTACGGACCGTCAAGCATGATTCAAAGTGGTTAAAAGGTGAACAAACAATTAAAAAAAGAAAGGAGGTGTGGTGGGGGAGATGTATATCTTGAAGGAGATTTAGCGTCTGAATGGTCCAGATTGTAGTTTCATTTTAGTAATGGCTTCTTATGGACAGGAAGGTGGAAATTGCATCTCTTGCCCCGAGTTGATTTATTACCTCCCCTTTTCACTTCCCATGAGTTTCTGGAGTATTATCAAAACTACCAACACCACTATAATAGAATACATTACATTCATCTTTCCTGCTTCAAGCTCTCATTTCAAAGTCCCACATAAAACCAACTAAACAAAACACTTCATTCATAGAAGGGAACGGGGAATTAGAGGTGGTGGGGAACAGGAAAAAAGCTGTTCACAACCCGAATGAGTCAAGGTTGACAAGGCAATGTGTACAAAATCTATTCTGTAGTATGAGCCTTGTATTGTAGAAAATAAAATTACAGAGATATGCAAAACTCATTTATTCTTCATTGTTCATTGCAACTGCTTCTGGAAGATTAAATCTGTAGGCTTAAATGCTTTTGGAAATCATTAAGCACTTGCATGTGTGAAGTCACTAGAAACAGTTAGTGTTAACCAAATGTCTAATGGCCCTACGATTTTATTTCATAACATGTCTTTGGTTGCAACTGATTGCAGTTCTTTTAACTCTGTGTGACACGCCCCCAATTAAAGTGCCCATTTGTCCACAGAACCGTATTTTGTCCAAGCGGTAGATTATGGAGACTACATCTACTTCTTCTTTAGGGAAATAGCGGTGGAGTACAACAGCATGGGAAAGGTAAGAGGGGAGGATGCCTTAATATGGGGCCAATGTGGTTATGAATGGCTTTGAAATACAACCATAAATCTAAGGACAAGGTCATCGTTTTGAGAAGCCCCAGCAAAGACTGGTGGAAGTGAAACATTTTGCTTCCTTGAACCCCTATATGCTTTTTCTGATTAGTAACAGAATACAGGGAAACCTCTTAAATACATTGAAAACATAATAAACAGATGAGTTTCAAGTATCTTAAGAAAGATGTGGTTTCCAGGTCTACTCATCAAGTTTTTTTGTTTTGACTTGTTTTAAGCTGAGCTGCTCTACAGAGAGAAAGTAACTATTCAATACCTATAAGCAACCCCAGGGTCTCAACTGTATTCATTGCAAAAAGGCAATAGAAGACTTAGGGGATGTCTATTTCGATTATTTTTTACCAGAGAGTGGATCAAGACCACTGAGTTGGAGGGCACAAATTCAATACCAGGGTGGCTTGCACAGTTATAGGAATTCAGAGCATGAGAGGCAGAGCCCAGAGGCAGCCAGGGAGGATGGCAGAGATGGCGCATACAAAGTACGCTTTTGTTTGAGGAAATAAAAAGCTAAGCAGTCTGTATGGAAATGAGTGTATGTGCCTGGGAGCTGATCCCCTGAAGGATTTATAGTTCTGTATTAAATGCCACAGCCTTATCTTTCAAAACATGCTGTTCCAATGCTGAGTTTTTCCCTTTTTTTTTTTTTTTTGCCACTGATTTTAGAAACACAGGATTAAATTAAGCATCTTGTTCTGTTTCTATTTTTCTAAGAAAGGTAAATTCTACCAAGATCTCCATGAAAAGTAAGTGCATTTTGTCTTCTCCGTGTTTTCCCCCTGCAGGTAGTTTTCCCAAGGGTGGCTCAGGTTTGTAAGAATGACATGGGAGGGTCTCAGAGAGTGCTGGAGAAGCAGTGGACTTCTTTCCTGAAGGCTCGCCTCAATTGCTCCGTTCCCGGGGACTCCCATTTTTATTTCAACATCCTGCAGGCAGTTACCGATGTGATTCATATTCATGGCCGTGATGTTGTCCTGGCAACCTTCTCCACACCTTATAACAGGTAACCATGTCCTGGCGGTGCGGACTTCATCGGTCCTTCCCGGCTTCCTTTTCCCAAGGGGTTCTTGTCTAATACACAAGATTTGCAACTGATGGAAACACTGCCATTCACTATAACTGTAACGCTCAGTTTCAATCCCTCTACTTATCTTGAAAAGTGAATACCGTTGCCTTCTTTTTACACTTGAGGAAACCGAGTTCAATTATACTCTCTGGTCCAGGTAGTCCACAGATAGAAGCAGCAGCTTTGGCATTCAAGAATGTTCCTCTTTTCTAGGTCACCTAACCTTTTATTTGACTTTTAATATTTCTATGATTAGATCAGTAATTTTTGAAAAATACTGGATATGTATTAAAATGCTACAGGGTGAAATTTAGGAAGTAGATGAGTCCATCTTGCATCCCACCTGGTTATCATACTGTTTGAGGAACCAGAATCCCAACCACAGCACCACTGTCTGATTCTGGAGGGGTTTATTGAGGATTTAGGCTTCATCAATAAACCTCAATAAAAGGAGTTAGTGGTTCAGTACTAAAGAATCCACCTGCAATGCAAGTGATGCAGGTTTGATCCCTGGGCCTGGAAGATCCCTTGGAGAAAGAAATGGCAACCCACTCCAGTATTCTTGCCTGGGAAATCCCATGGACAGAGGACCCTAGTGGCCTACAGTCCATGGGGTCACAAGAGATGGACATGACTGAGCGACACCACCACCACCTCCATTGAGGATTTACAAGTCATCAAACATTGTACTGAGAAATACTGAGTCTCAGCCCATTCATTCCTATTTTTGTATTTATTTAAGCTAAGACACTGAGCTATCAAATGACACACTAAAAACTGTCCCTGGAGCAGTGGACACATGTGGAGACTAACGCATAGAGGAAGAGGGACGCTGTGTTCCCTGGTACTCGGCTCTCCCAGCCCTAGCACTGTCCTGTGGAAATGATCTTCACTCTGGCCGTGGCCAAGAAATTGAAGTACATGTACTAGACTATGTACAATTCTGCCTGTTCTCTCTGATCTTCTGCTCAATCTTCTGATCTTCAAGACAATACACTGTCTTGTTTTGGATTATACTTTTTACAAAGACTTTGAAGAACCTGGTGAATGGCTAGATGATAGGAACATACATGATGAGACTGGAGGACAGCAGCTAGGAAAAAATGCCCAAGAACTGGGTAAAGTCCACAACAGAGCAAGCTGAAAGATGAAATAACGTTCCTCAATTATACAGAGGGCGAGAATCGAGCATCCCCCATTGAAGACATAAGAAAACATAAACCTGTATTGCAGCAAGTATTTAGTTAGGTTTAAGTAAGTTGTGACCATTTTTAGACTTGAGAATTTTTAGACTTGAGAATAGAAAAGATGTAAAAATTCAGGCCTTAACTGCTTGTACTTTGGAACCCATGTATCTAGGAGTGTTGAAAAAGAAGACTGTTCTGGAACATAGGAATGTAAGTGCCAGTGGAATTTCAGAGCACATTTCTAATTTTTTTTTAATGTTTTTTGAGAAAATGAGTTACGTTGTGATTATAACAAAGTAGGAGATTCCTAAATATTACACAAACTCCATTTAAAGAATTTTCTTTAAAGGTCCCTAGGAGACATTCAATAAGTGCATGCTAATGCAGTCTCAGAAACCATATTTGGTCAGTAAGATCAGAAAATGGCAAAAGTATGCAGACCAGTCTTCATCTATAAATGATAGTCCCTCTCTGATTACTCCCTCTGGTTTCATCCCTTTCCACCCCATTCTCCACACATTCCCACTCCATCATGTCAGGTTGTCTCAAATCCTTTAGGGGCTCCTCTTGCCCTGAAGATAAAGCCCAGCTCCCTTGTTGGCATGGCATGGAAGCCCATCATGGTCAGCTCCTCCTCCAGTGCAGAGGGTTGACTGAACCACTCACACCCTGCTGTCTTGCCCAGCCTGCTCCCCGAACCTGTCTGCTTGCCCACTGAGCCCCTGGGCATGCTCCAAGGCTCAGTTCCAATCACATTCCCTGGAACTCTGCATGTGCCTTTCATATATACTGCCTTTACCAGATGGTCTTGGAAAAGTTGCTGTTGTTATTATTATTATCACTGCTGTTGTTGCTTGCTGCCACACTGAATTATGAATCAGCTGAGAGCACGATTTGTTATTTACTGAGCATTCACTGCTTGAGATTGGGGATTCCATAAATATATGTTGAATGAACAGAAGATGGGAATAAAGGGAGGGGATAAAGTAGGGAAGAAAAAAGAAAGGATTTTACACATGATTCTAACATTAGGAAGATTATAAACCCTAGGGTATCTTTAGCAATTATGAAGTGCCTCATAAAATACTTCCAAATTTATCCTATTTTTCTTAATATTTAAAGTAAATGTGTACACCTCTTTTAGGAGAGCAAGATGTGAAAAGAGTCTTACAAAATTAAATAATGTTAGGGGCGCTAAAGTTTCAAAACAAATGGAGATCACTGTCTTATTATAGACTTAATATTGTGAATAATACACACATACACACACACACACGCTACATACTTTAAAATTCATCCTGCCACTCTGTTTTAAATAAGCTTTCTAATCCTCCCCCATTTCTCACTTTCTTAGTAATACTTCAATAATTATTTTGTGAAATTAAAGGTGGCATAAAATTCTCCTAATCATACATGGAGTGTTTTCCATAGCTTTTCGACATGTGCAAAATCCAGGCCAAATCATTCTCTCTGCCCTGTATGAAGCTGATGCTGCCAAGCGCCTGTGTCTTGCCCTGGGTGCTTCTGTGTGCAGTGACCCACTATCTCAAAGCCTGATTCAAACTGTTGGCCAGCCAGTGCCTGAAATTTATTTGATCAAAATCAAGGAACAACCATAGAAACAAACACAGGTTCAAGTAGTGTACCTAGATGAATGAATAATTCATGTCTTCTCACCATTGATGAAAAACAACCCCAAAGTCCTTCCAGGAGTGCCAGGCAAGAATGTAATTATAGGTAGAGATTACTGATGTTATTATTTAGCACTTAATCGAGCATTTTATTTGCAAAGCATTGGTGCTTTAGAGATTTAAACTGTTTAGTCTTATGCAAATAAACAGGAAGTAAAATTGGCAGTGTCCAGTGATTAACATAAAATATGTTTGGGTTCCTCACACATACATTCTCACTACTGACGTCCTTGACTTGAGGAGCCAAATTCAGAGAAGGAATATGTGGACAGCAGGGACACTTTTACTTCAAACTTTTACCAATATCAGAGATGCAGAATGTTGTCCAAACATTTTATCTTTGGTTTAAAGACTGGTAATTAATTTCAGGGAATTCATGAAACTTGAAAATTACCAGGTCAACCATTCCTCCTTTATAAACAAAAGCAGTGCCAGACACAAGACCAAAAAAGGGTTTTTTCCCCTATGATTTTGCTTTAACTAGCCCTTTCTTTAAGACCAGTGAGGCAAATCTGATTCACTGGAACAGTCTCCTTATGCACTAGGGTCCCTTACATTTATACTGTTCAGAGTATGAACACTAAATTTCAACTGCCAGCACTAGGGAAGTTTCTTTGGTGTATGTTTTCCAAACTGCATGCGGAACTGTTGCATAAGTAACACTTTGTATGAAATGTCCCATCGCAGCATCCCTGGATCTGCAGTGTGTGCCTATGACATGCATGACATCGCCAATGTCTTTACTGGGAGATTCAAAGAACAGAAGTCTCCAGATTCCACATGGACACCAGTTCCTGATGAACGCGTGCCTAAGCCCAGGTACGTGCCCATGTTTATCAGGCTCTTTTAAATTTCCAGAAGTGGTGCAGTTAGCTCCCATGATGAGTATCTTGGGCTTCCCAGGTGGCACTAGTGGTAAAGAACTCTCCTGCCAATGCAGGAGACATAAGAGACATGGGTTCGATCCCTGGTTGGGGAAGATCCCCTGGAGGAGGGCATGGCAACTCACTCCAGTATTCTTGTCTGGAGAATCCCATAGACAAAGGAGCCCAGAGGACTGCAGTCCACAGGGCCACAGAGAGTCAGACACAACTGAAGCAACTTAGCACACACGCAATGAGCATCTTATCAACTGCACACCAGGGCCTTCCATGTGGGCAGATACAAATGCCAACACAAAAGAAAGGCCTATGAGGCCATTTACCTTCATTCCTTTAGCCAAAACGCCAAATTACCCAAGTTATATTCAAAACAGTGACTCTCTAGTCTTTCACTTAGACTATATATCTGTGGATTATCCACTGTAATCCTTGGATGACAGGAGCCATCTGCCCCAGCAGCCCCAGTGGTCTATAGCTGAGGAAACTGAGGCCCAGAGAGGTACAGAGTGTGTTGTGCAAGCTCACCGATCTGGGGAGATGACTTCCACCACTCCTCCCTGCTTCCCTTCAGTTTCACGGAGACCCATGTCTTTCAGCCTTAATAAAATGTAAAATATAAACAGTGTTCGCTGGATTCTGTGACTAGACTGAATCACAGCTAATCCTGAGCTAAGGGCAGGTAGGGATCAGCAGGTGCAGTGGGCCATTATTAGGATGTCTCTGGTCTGAGGGTTCTAGTCTGTTTGGGGTCTGGATATACCGTGGGTTCCCTCGTCCTCAAAACATGCCCCAAAAGTGCCTTTATGGGGAACCTATTGTCCAGAGACAATCTAGAGACTTTTGGTCCTGTGTAATTTCCATCAAATCTACACACTAAACCAGTCCAATACTTTGTCCACCTGATATGAACAGCCAACTCATTGGAAAAGACCATGATGCTGGGAAATATTGAGAGCAGGATAAGGGGGCAACAGAGGATGGGATAGTTGGATGGCATCACTGACTCAACAGATGTGAGTTTGAGCAAACTCCAGGAGATGGTGAAGGACAGAGAAGCCTAGCATGCTTGCAGTCTGTGGGGTCACAAAGAGTCGGACACAACTGAGTGACTGAACAACAAACCAGTTCATTCATTTCTCTAACTGGGACAGGATGAAACCCTCTCCCAGCCCTGTGCCTGCCCTCTTTATGTTTCACACGCGGCATACCTCCCTTTGTTGCTCAGTCACTCAGTCGTGTCTGACTCCTACAGCATTTGAAACCTACATTATGAATATACAGAAACATACCTGTGTGTTAGCTTCCTCCACTTAATCTGTGGAAGGAAACCCAATGTCTTTTAAACTTTTTTGGTTTCCAACTCTTTCCTCCAACATCCAATTCCATCCCCCCAAAAGTACCTAACCCAATTCACTGAATTGAACAACCTTAGATAATATGAATCACTGTACCCAGGGCAGAAACCCCTATGATCCATCCTTTTTCATCCCCTGAACTATCTGGTATGTGCCTTCTCTGTTACTAAAGGAGAACAGGCTAATTGTAAAAAACATACTCTGGCAACCTCAGGCGAATTCTCAAAGGCTCTAAGTCAGATGGATTCTCTAAAGGAGTGTTGACTACCTTCCAGGCAAGCAGGACGCATACTTTAAGTGACTTTCCACTGGTCATCGTTCCGCACGCTGGCCTGTCTCTCTTACAGACAGCAGGATGCTTTCCCTGGCTGGCTGGGTTAGTGCCATGAAAGCATGTGCCCAGGGCTAGATCCTGCCAGTGCTGTCAGGGTCCACTTTTCCCTCCTGCACCAGAGGGGCAGCCAGGAGTCTGGACAAGACTGGCGCTAATGTCTCCCTGATCTGACTTTGCTGAGATGTCCCTTGACTCCTGAAACCATGTCATTTCTTCTAGAAACCAATCTTCAGTGTCATTGTTCAGCGTGTTTTAAAATGACTTTTCAGACAAGAATTTCAGTGTAATTGGCTTTTCATGCCTACCCAAATCAAATGAAAGCAATAAAAAACAAAAGGTTCCCTGACCTCCTGGTAATGAGAATGGGTTATACTGAGTCTAGCAGGTAGGTTCAATGGTAAAGAATCCACCTGCCAAGCAGGAGATGCAGGAGGGTTATACTGAGTCTAGCAGGTAGGTTCAGTGGTAAAGAATCCACCTGCCAAGCAGGAGATGCAGGAGGGTTATACTGAGTCTAGCAGGTAGGTTCAGTGGTAAAGAATCCACCTGCCAAGCAGGAGATGCAGGAGGGTTATACTGAGTCTAGCAGGTAGGTTCAGTGGTAAAGAATCCACCTGCCAAGCAGGAGATGCAGGTTCAGTCCCTGAGTTGGGAAGATCCCCTGGAGGAGGAAATGGCAACCCATTCCAGTATTCTTGTCTGATAAACCCCATGGACAGAGGAGCCTGGTGGCCTACAATCCGTGGGGTCACAAAAGAGACGGACACGGCTTAGCAACTAAACCACCACAAAGCAGGTTTCATAAGGCCAGCAACTTTCTGAACACCTTTGTTTTCTACATTTGTGAAAAAGTCAGCCCAGTTGTCTCCTTCTGTGGAACAAATGCCTCCAGAACTCCTAGCAGGGTTTTAAGACAGGCAGAGCAGTCCCAGGGACGTGCAAACGTCTCACTTGTTTCGAAACTCTCACTTGTTTCGAGTTCCATCACTGTGTGGTTTGTTTGTGTTTCTGGCGGGGAAACCCGGCTCCTCTCAGCCAAGGCTGAACCGTCCTGGCTCGGGCTTCTCTATGGAGCGCGGAGGCGGCCCCGAGGCAATCTAAGCATATTTTTTGGTGGCATTATGCATTGTTCAGCTTCCTATTCTCAGCCTCCAATCTATTCTCCCTCATGCGAGTTGCATAGAGAAGCAGTTCATTCAAAGAATTTGCCATAAAGCGTGATAGAAGCTCACTCCCTTTGTTTCTTTGTAGGCCAGGCTGCTGCGCCGGCTCCACCTCCTTAGAAAAATACACCACCTCCAATGAATTTCCTGACGACACCTTGAATTTCATCAAAACGCACCCGCTCATGGATGAGGCCGTGCCATCCATCATCAACAGGCCATGGTTCCTAAGGACGATGGTCAGGTGGGTGTCAGGCAAACCGCATCCTTACTGGATTTCCCCTGTTCCCGCCCATGATCATTGGACCTGTCATTGGTGGATCATGATTTGAAGTGCCACGAACCCCTTCTGTCATCCTGGCCCGGGTTCAGTTCTGAAGTCCTGGGCAGTTGGGTGGATGCCACCAAACCCCCATAACCACATTCCCAGTGAAAACACAGTTCAGAGAGTTTCAGGCTAACTGGACCCAGACCAACAATTAGAGGAAGCAAAGATGTCTCCTTTACCTTAGCTGGTTAATTCCACGTGTGTTCAAGTAGAGGAGCGTGAAGAGAGTCAGTCAATGGATGTACACACCTGTTTGTTTGCTGTGGTTGCAAAACATACTGCAGATTCCATCTGAGCACTGTCTCTGAATTGTTAGCTGTCACAGCAGGCCTCCTTGACAGCTCAAACAGTAAAGAATCTGTCTACAGTGCAGGAGAACTGGGTTCAATCCCTGGGTCAGGAAGACCCACTGGAGAAGGGCATGGCAACCCACTCCAGTATTCTTGCCTGGAGAATCCCATGGACAAAGGAGCCTGGCAGGCTACAGTCCATGGGGTCGCAAAGAGTCAGACACCACTGAAGCAACTTGGCACGCACAAAATACTATAATGGTTCTTGCCCATAAGATGGAAACCATGGTACATAACTTGCAGAAGAGTCCATGTTTTCCCGTTCCTGCCACACTGCTTAAAGAGAAAAGGGTTTCCATGGACTGTTGAACTGCTCTGGGATTTTAGAGAAGATGCCATGTAAGACTTACCTAAAAGGCTGATAAGGACTAACGCTCTTTACCTTTGGCTTTAAATGAATTTTGTTTGGCTTATATACCCTTTTATTTATTAACAGTGCCATTCGCACTCTACCCCTTCCCCCCTATCCTTCAGAATTCTCAGCCCCTCTGTACACAATCCAAAATCTTCCCAACCTGACGTTTTGTTGACAAGTCTTGGCACCTCAGAGGAAGATGTGGAAAAATGGTAGCCAGGGCTTTTCTTTTCAGTATTCAGTGAAGCGTTAGTGGTTAGTGCGAAATATTCAATGAGTTCACTTATTTCTTCTCCTCTTCATAGGAGACATCAGTCTCTCCTCATTGCTCATGGAAGGGATAATTGCTGAGTGGTTTCAGATGGTATGGCTACGTATTTATTATGTAACTTGGCCTCTGCACATACATACCTCTTTCCTCCCCTTGGAGCCATACTAATGCTCTACATATGGAAATAAAGGAGCAGAACAGCTTGAGAGCATTATTTATATGCATATATTTTTCTTGAGGTTCTTACTAGAAAGCTCGATCGCAATTGTTTGAAGTGGAAAAGGGGGACACGTTAATGAAAGACCAACAAAGATGTAAAAACTGTGATCCTGTCATTTTAGATACCGCCTGACCAAAATCGCGGTGGACACCGCTGCTGGCCCGTATCAGAACCACACTGTGGTTTTCCTGGGATCGGAGAAGGGAATCATCTTGAAGTTCTTGGCCAGGACAGGAAACAGTGGTTTCCTAAATGACAGCCTTTTCCTGGAGGAGATGAGCGTTTACAATCCTGAAAAGTGCGTGGAATGTTTGGTTCTTTTCCTAGTACTTATTTGTCACGTTATTATCTTTTCCATTCAGAGAAAGCATGGTAGACTTAGATTTTATGCATTTTAGGTGACTTTTAGCATTATTTGTAAAAATCCTTTCATACATTAAAAGCATTATTTCCTCCTTGCTGCTAATGTGTGCGTTTATACAGGTAAACACATATATTGTGTATTTATGTGTATGTATGTGGGTGCACACATAAGGATCCATTTCTTCTTCAGTTAGATCGGATGAAGAGACCTAATCTCATAGGCTGGGGGCGGGGAGGTGGCAGGTGGTGGCAGGAAGAAAAGAACTAACCCAAGAAAGACTACGAATGCCTTAGACTATCCTGCCTTAAAAATGTAGGTGCAGCTATGACGGAGTAGAAGACAAGAGGATCATGGGCATGCAGCTGGACAAAGCCAGCAGCTCCCTGTATGTTGCATTCTCCACTTGTGTGATCAAGGTTCCCCTTGGCCGGTGTGAGCGGCATGGCAAGTGTAAAAAGTACGTATTTGCCTCATTGATCATCGGATGTTCACGGTGCTTAGGGAAGAGTCCTAGGTAAGCTTACAGTCATTCTCTTCCTGCAGAACCTGTATTGCTTCCAGAGACCCCTACTGTGGGTGGGTAAAGGAAGCAGGTGCCTGTGCCCATCTGTCGCCCAGCAGCAGGTAAGGAGCCCGAGGCATGGGAGAGTTTAAAGTGGCCTAAACGTAGGCTTGATTATGCTCACACACAGCACTGCCGCTCGGCCTTCTGTGCACATACCTCATCATTGTGCCTGCCGGCCGTTCTCCTTCCTTTCCCCATTTCATAGAATACCCCAACATCATACGTGGCAGACTTCCAATTGATTAATCATCTATCCTCAGACTGAGTAAAAACAGAGAAAAACAACACAGTGGACTTTAAGTATTCCCTGAGGAGAGGGATAAGAGGGTATATGCCTTGATCATCACAGTACAAGAACGGCAGAGAAAGGGAGCAAGAGGGTACCGATTAGGTTAGTGATGTGGCCTGTCCCAGCCATAGCAAAACTGGCTCCTGTAATTGACCATCCAGGGCTGAGAAGAAACTGCAGGGCATTTGTTAATAAGCAATGCCTTTGTGCTGCAAGCATGTGTACACATCCAATAAACCTTTCTCCCGCACCACAGAACAGCTGACCCTATTCCTCATTAGGGAGTCAATCAATTCTTGGCATTTCTCCAGCAGATCAGCTAGATCAAGCCAGTCTACCACGCATGTGATTTTGGTGCTGAGAATTGTTACCCTGACTTCCAGTGCTTGGATGGTGTCAGTTCAAAGGCTTTATGCTTTTACTTCTGTGGATTTGAAATCCAAAATAACATTTGGAGAAATATTCAGTGCATGTCCTCGACAGGTTATGGCATTTCAAGGAAGATGCCAGATGCCAGCACAGTTCTTTCGTAGTCATTTCTTCACTTCCCCCAATCCACCAGGCAAAAGGAATTGTCCTCCCAACACAATGGGAGAGCCCCCTCTCCCATTTGAGAATACCAAGTTAAACAGATAGAAGGACAGCTGATTGACCACCACCTGCATAATTTGAGGGAAAGTATTCCCATAACAGAGCTGATGAAAACTGTAAAGTCTGACCTGGAAATCTGGCTAATGCAAAGGGTTGACTCACCATGCAGTATTAGATCAGCTTTGCAAGTAGCAATATTGACAGACTACAGGGTGAGAGCTTTATAGCTTTTCACGGGGACCTTGAAGTGAAGGAGGAAGGATCACAGAAGTGCACAGTGAGGGAAGCTGAGAAATGGCCTATCTCCTTTCTTTAGTCAAGGTGTAACAAAGGTAATAAGACTGAATTTTAAGAATCATTTTTAAGTCAGCATGAGAACTCAACTGTTCAAAACATGTGCAACTCTCCTTGGAACGTGGCCTCAGGACCGGGTGAATCCTGGCTTTCATTACAGCTAGAAATCTTTATCCTTTGAGGCTGAATTTGATTTTTGACACAGCATAAAAACACTAGAAATGAACACGGCAGATTATTAGATCAAGGTGTGACTGTCAAAGTAGTTTTCCGAGATGGCTCATAAATAAACTCTGAAGGCAGTTGCAAAATCAGAGTTTTGAGTATGTTGCAGAAAGAAGAGCAGAGTTCCCCCCCAAAAAAACAAGACTTCTTTGGACTGTTCCAGTGTGTTTATTTAAAAATCAAATTAGATACTATTAAGATCAGTTCTTTTGGGGTATAGAGTTTATGCAGCCCAAAGGTGACCTGCTGCTGCTGCTAAGTCCCTTAGTCGTGTCCGACTCTGTGTGACCCATAGACAGCAGCCCACCAGGCTTCCCTGTCCCTGGGATTCTCCAGGCAAGAACACTGGAGTGGGTTGCCATTTCCTTCTCCCATGCATGAAAGTAAAAAGTGAAAGTGAAGTCGCTCAGTCATGTCCGACTCTTAGCGACCCCATGGACTGCAGTCTACCAGGCTCCTCCGTCTATGGATTTTCCAGGCAAGAGTACTGGACTGGGGTGCCATTGCCTTCTCCAAAAGTGACCTAGTGGACTTGAAAGAAGAGTGAACCTGTAGAGGAGCATGACAGCAATACTCCTGAAGACTGGATGTGGGGCCAGGTGTGAACAAAATACCCACATAGTCTCAGCAAAACACACCACCGTGTTCTGTGTCCTTTCAGAGGCCCACTTATAGCCACCAACCGCTGTGAACACTTTGCTATACAAAGTTATTTCTAAACAAAGAAATAGATAAAGGTCTAGGAAGGCAAGAGTTGGGGTGAAAGAGAAAGGGAGAGAGGAAAATGCTTCTGGATGTTGGTTAACATTTAAACTTTTCAGATGTTTCAAAAATGCTCAGGGCATTAGCAGCAAAGAGTGATATAGGTAATCCACAAACTTGTTTACCCCCTGAATAAAACCTGAATTGACTGCCCAAACCATGGCTTCTCCTTGGAGATTCACAAAGGACTCATTTCTATAAACTTCGGAGATAAATTTTCAAGCTGTTTTATCTACTTCTTTTTATACCTGGCACTCAGTTTTTCAAACTGTGTTAGTTGCTTTAGTGAAATTTAAGATGCATGCTGGAATAAAGACTCATATCATTGAATCTGTTTCTATCTTCTCCTTCCTTCCTTTTGAAGACTGACTTTTGAACAGGACATAGAGCGTGGCAATACCGATGGCCTGGGGGATTGTCACAGTAAGTGGAGTTTTTTTATCCATGCTTGTTTTGGGATATTTAGTCGATAAAAAATGCTTTTATAGAATGGCCTAGAAACATGACCCCACATGTGAAATTGAGTGCAGCTGCCTCTAAAACATGCAAAAATAACATAAATCACCTTCTAAATATCAGAGAAAATAGTGTCTTTTGAAGCCAGAGTTGTCAGTGCTGTTGCTGAAAATGCTGGCACCTAGCTCGTTATCATAAATGCGAAACAAATTCACTCTTGAGGATGAACCTGTAGCAGCACAGTCAGCTGTATCAGCATTTCCACTTAAAAACCAGTTTTACCAAGACAACACTGTAAAGCAATTTTCCTCCAATTAAAGAATAAAAAACTATTTTAAAAAAAGCCAAAACACCACTAGTCTTGTTGTCTGTAAAAATACAATATTGGCATAGTCTTTAGACAAATGATTAAAAAGGTTGATCACTGAACTCTGTTTTTTTAGTTGAATGGGACTATTTTCTTGAACATATCGATGAACAAAAGTAATTATTTTTTAATTAGACTTACATTTATTACCATTTGCAATAAAAACAAATATTCAGAAAGAACACACTAAGTACAAAGTGATTCAAAATACCCTTTTTATAAGAACTGACCTACTATGCTAAATCTCAGGGTGCATTTCAAAAGTTATTCAGTTCAGTCGCTCAGTCAGGTTCAACTCTTTGTGACCCCATGACCTGCAGCACACCAGGCCTCCCTGTCCATCACCAACTCCCAGAGTTTACCCAAACTCATATCCATTGAGTCAGTGATGCCATCCAACCATCTCATCTTGTCATCCCCTTCTCCTCCCGCCTTCAATCTTTCCCAGCATCAGGGTCTTTTCAAATGAGTCAGCTCTTCGCATCAGGTGGCCAGAGTATTGGAGTTTCAGCTTCAACATCAGTCCTTCCAGTGAACACTCAGGACTGATCTCCTTTAGGATGGACTGGTTGGATGTTAATATTTTAGTTAGAACTTTATATAAAGGATCCTAGTCAAAACTCTGCCCAGCTGTTCAGTGATCTGATTAATATCCATATTCTCTTGAAAATGCTTTATTAACACTAATTTAGAGAATAATGCCATACCCTTGAAAAATGTTTAGTTTGCCATGTTTCAAAACGTTATACGTGATGAATTTTCAAGAAGCCTGTATTCAGAATGGCACCAGAAATAGCTCCTAGGGGAATGAAACTGTATTACTTCTGATACTTGATTCGATAATGAAAATCATGGATATAACTCTCCATCTTTGAGCCATGAGTCCTGAAATGACAGACTCTAAGGTGCCATTTAATACCTTTTCTGGAGAAGAGACATAATTAAATAAAGAGGGCTACAGACAGCCTCATTTCCAAATTCTTGGTCATATATATTTTTGGTTTGCAAATATATATTGGCAAAAGCTCCTTCCTTTGTCTTTTTCTTACTACGTCCTCACACACAACATCTGAATTAAGAAGTAGACATAGGAGACAGTGGCATCACCGAAAGATCTGTTAGGTGTGTACAGCGAAACAATGTGATGTTTAACTGGTGGACCTTAGTCAAGTTGGCGCTTTCCAGTGCCATTTTTAGGGAAGCAGGCTTTGGTCTGTATGTGTATCTATGTGAGTGAACTTAATTAGCTGACGTCAGTGAATATTTTCTTCATATTTTTATGAGTTGATGATAAAGGCATCTGTAGAAAAAACAGGGGTATCGATATGGATTGAATAGGTGCACACATGAAATGTGGGGACGTGTTACGGGCTCTCTGAGGCGTCAACGTTCACAGGTTCACACCGCACCCGGGTCCCAGGGCGGGGCTCAGGGCAGGCCTTCAGGTCCGAGGCCGGAGATTCACCCTTCGGTCTCGTGTTCCCCATAACCTGACACGCATTCCCATTGAGGCATATAGGGTGCCTGCTCCAGGCAGGGTAGTGACTTTTCCAGTGCTGTCTCTCGTCCTGGGCGCTCACTGGAGCACGACTACTTCTGTTAGTTGTTACCTAGTCACATAGGCATTCACAGGACTTAGACATCTGGTGCACGGTGACTCTCGCACAGAAGTTTCAGGGGAAATGAGGAAACCATAAAGAGCCAGTATCAGAGGCTGAGGAGCAGGCTGAGTGACCCAGTGACATGACCCAGATACACAGCACATATATGCATGCGTGCATGCACACAAACAGGATGGTGTCTCTATGTGTGATTTTCATTTTTGTTCATTTCCTAACTTAAACCCCTGCTGAGGTCAGAACATTGTGATATCGGACAGTTCCTCACAGGACAGTTGGGAGGATGAAATGAGAGAGACTATAAAGAACAATTGCTTCAGAAGTGTGGTCCAGAAGTGACTCATCTTATCCATGTACAAGTCCCTCCTGCTGGAGCAGGGCTTATGTATAATCGCAGTTACCCTTCTCTGCACTCACGCTTGCTTTTTCTCTGCCTCTTGGCAACAAAGGCATGACTTTGAGGAAGCCCACTTGGTAAAGAGACACAGGGATATGAAACTGAACCAAATATGAAGCATCTTCCGTAACCAGCAGAAACTAAAAAGCACTTTCTTAGTCTAGGCCTTGTGTGTTAGCGCAGCTCTGTATCAGCTCATTCCCACTGGTTACAAAAGTCACATTGAGCAGAGTGTTAAACGTTAAGTAACTCACTCCTCCCTTTTGTCTTTCAGATTCCTTCGTGGCACTGAATGGTAAGGAAGATGTTACTGATAATTTAATAGCAATGGAAATCTATTTGTGAAATCCTATTTCACTAACCCTCTTGAGTATTTCCGAATCTTATGTTTCTTTTTCAATTAACTTTTAAATTCTCATTATTTTTTATAGACATTTCAACTCCTCTACCAGATCATGAAATGTCTTACAACACAGTATATGGTCAGTTTATGGTTTTGCTTTGTTTTCTTATTCTTCGAGCCACTCATCCTGTGGTAGTTTCGAGTTTTCATTCCTAAACATCATGGACCAGATCCTTTGCTACTTCAGGGCCCCAATTCACTAAAATTATTCATAGCTTTCCTGATGCTTCAAAAATTTCTCTTCATATATGAGACAACTGACGTGTGAGAATGAGTCTTACATTTTTAATCCACATAACATGAAATATGCCAACCTTAGGGAATTTGGTGAATGCATTTAATGAGTTCTTGAGGGAGAAGAAATTGCTTTTGGACATAAGTACATCCAAGATAAAAGAACAGTGCTTATAAGTAATAGGCCACAGCTCCTTACCTGATAGATGGTACCATTCCTCAAAATGCTGACTTTCAGAACAACATCCTCTGCAGGAAAACCCATACAGAATGGAGATACCAAGTTCTTAACAGGCAAAACTTTACAATATAGCCATCAAAATTTAATCATACATGGAGTATGAATTTGTAGACCTATCATCAGTGATTATTTCTTTAAATGTATATAAGGAAGAGTTACGCAGTCGAAATCATGTGCAAACAGGATCTATCCCATTGTTCCTCCTCTGAAATACAGACAGTACACTAAATAAAGCCCGTAAGTCCATAAACAGATATTCTGAGCTCTTTATAAGGAAAGTTAATATGTAGTTGAAATGTTCCAGTTCTTTTTCTCAAAGCTTCCCCAAATGTTTATTAAGGTAAACTATTCATGTGGGGTTTTTTTTAAAGATAATGAACAGCACATATGTAATGGCAAATTTAAGCTTCTGTATTATAATGGGGACTACAAATTTCATTGCTATGCAGACATTTTATCAGTTTTATGTTTTGAAATACATAACAGTAACAGCTCCAGGTCAGTCTTTCAATGTCAAGGTAGGTAACAGAGGAAGAGAACAAAAGAAAGGAAAGAAAAAAGAGGGAGGAAAAGAAAGCAAGGTAGATTTAGGATTCAGAAAAACAGCTCCTAATGGCTACAAATGTGTTTAACAGCTCTGTGGAAACTGTCACTCCTGTGTCTAACTAGCATCAATAAAACGCCTCTTTGAAAGTCGTAAAGTTTATCTTATAAATGGCGGCTGTACAGATACAGAAAACAACACCCAGTCTCTCCTGTCATGAAGTGAGGCAGTGTGGAGTCAGTGAGCCCACTGAATTCATCCACCTTTAACCTTCTCTCATCTCCGATTCAAGCCAGAATACTGAACTCCAGCAACTGGGAGAAACATTCCTCAGGAGGCGAGTGTCATGTAGCTCAGTGTGCCCTTCAGAAAGAGAACCCAGTTAGCATCTGCTCTTTTCAATATCATACTTTGCAATCATTTCCTGTAATTGAATAATATTTATCAGATATTGAGAAATTCAGGTCTTAAATCTACTTGAACCAGCAGCCTCCCCAGCATTCATCAGTCGGACTAAGGCCAACTTTAACTCCCAGGTAGTTTCTCATATAGATAGAATAATTAAAGCATGGGAAGCTCTTGATGAATAAAAAGTACTCTTCGATTTATGGACCCCTCTTCCTGCCTTTACAAAAGGAAAGGAACTTATTAATTCCTCCACATTAACACTTTAAAGGACAATCCCCATTCGCTCCATCAGTGGTTTCTGTGATGACACTAAGAAGAGTTGGAATTTTCCTTTCAGCTAATAATTCTGTTCAGTTCAGGCCCAGTCTCTCCGGTGTAAAGTGGTTAGATGATTAACTGACCATCAAAATGAGGGCTGGTTCAGTCAGTACTTACAAAAGCACAGGAGACTTTCTTTACACCAACTACTGCAAAAGATGCTTATTTTGGAGCTAATAAACCTAGAAGAGATTTAATTCATTCATTTGCAGATAGCTGCTTGGGGCCTACTATGTGCCAGGCACTGGACTAGCTACTCTTTTTGTACCATCAAAAAAAAAAACAACAAATAGCTGTTTTCATGAGCCCAGATATAAACAAGGAAGCCAACCCCAAAGTCCAAGGTGCACCCACTGTGTCTAGCCATGTCCTTTACATGTCCCATAACACTGAAGCTCCGTGGCTGAGTACAGACTCATAGAGTGACCCACAGCACAAGAACTGCCTAACTCTGAAAAAAAGAATCATTCAATAACCCATGCAAACTCTGCATGGTAGAAGCTCTCTGCAATACCAAGTACATATATAAGAACCCCTTTTTAGTGAATTGGACCCTGATTGTCTTCCTTCTCTCATCCTCTCTTGTATTGATTTAGTGCCTCCTCTGTGTCTAATTGGCTACCATCACTGTTAATAGGTTAGAGTAGTTTGAAGGGTCTCTAACCTCTGGAATTATTAATACAAAGACTTGTAGATATAGAGAAACAATATGATGCACACTGGAGTTAACTTTTAAAATCTATTTCTTTGTATATTGTAAGAATAATACATAATTAGCTCCACTGATTAAAATTATGACTTTTCGTATTGGATTAACAAGACCAAATTATAGGTTCCAAATTGTTGACCTGTAATACCATATCCACAAATGATTGCCTATTTTTGTTGCATGATTTTGGTTACAGAGTCTCTTAGGGAATGCACAAAAACAATATAGCCCATAGAACCAGACTCTAAGAAGAAACATAGGTGACACCTATTTAACAGCTGGAGAGGTCGTAATAACAAGGTCATAATAATACACTTCTTTGACTTCAAGTGAAGGACGGCTGCTTACGGGTGCTTTCACATGGTAGTTCTAAAATTCCTGAGAATCAGGCACTGCTTTCTCAGACTATGGCTTCCACCAGTGACACACACTGTCTGTCCTCGAGCATACGTTTCAGAGATTACAAGCCTCACGCTGCTCTGTTTTTTTCTTCCATTTGAGTATACACGATGCATGGTTTCTCTAGATTTACATGGAGAAAACGGAGATGTGGTGGGTATTAAACTAACATTTCAGCAATAGGCAGAAGCTGATTTCTCACATTTGCGTGCAACATTTTCCTACCTAACTACCATCTGGTCCACACTAATTTCCTCTCATAGCCATAGCTTTCCATTACCAATGACTTTTCCATGTATTTGCAGCATATGGTCCAGGAACTCTTTTCTATAGAGAATATGTCCCTTAGGCATATATTTCCCCTAGATTACCGTATTAAGAAATGTTCTCCCTAAACCATACTTATGGCATTACCATAAAATTGCCCCTTGAACACAGTTAAATTGAAAGTGCTCAAAATGCATATCAATTCAGGTAAAAGAAGTTCTTGCTACTTGGAGGAAAGGCTTCAGTTTTCCTCCCCTCTCTTTCTGACTCACTACTAAGCTATTTCTCACTGTTTGGGTGCTGAAGTCTCTCTTAGGTTGACAGCATGTTTCATGAGAGCATGGTTAATTCAACAGCAGAAAATAGAGGCTATATTTTAGACCTCAATATAAGCATAAAGGAAGTAAAAGAAAGTCTGTATTTCCAATTCCAGGTTATTAATTTTCCGACTCATGTTCTCTTATCAGTATTGGGAGATGAAATGTGAAACCCAGAAATGTAAAAAACAAAAAATCTAGATGCAAGCATTCTTGAGTTTTAAATGAACATGTTTTTAGCAGTTGGATATGAACTAGACTCTTTGTAGCAAAGCAGATATTTGAAGCTGTGTAGAAGCCAAACAAGCCCTACACAGAAAGAGGCCTCTTAAATGTTACCAAAGCTTTGTGGTAACATTTTAAATGTAGAGCTCCCAGGGAAATCCTATAGCTTAGATACCCACTTGGCTTGCTTGATTTTCCCTGCTTTATTCACACACACACGTTATATATATAACCATGTATGTATATGGTTACATGGTCTGTAATTTACAGTATTAAAGTCTCCTGAAACTCCAACTTGCGATAATAATTGTGAAAAAGAAGAATGCAGTGCATTCACTAGAATCTTTCTTTCTGGTGGCTGGCATTTTATTTATCACATGTGTGGTGATCACAGCCTGAGGATGGAGTCACTTGTGAAATCTGTCCTACTTTCTACCAAAGCCATCAACTACACATTCACAGTAGTTCCCTGATGTCTTTTTAAAAATTGTTCAAGAGGTTGCTTCTACAGGTAAGATGGTTTAATAAGCCAAAGACTCCACTTGAAAATCATAGAGAGGTTATTTTTTATTTCCACCAGAGAGAACGGGTAGTGGGGCTTCTTTAAATCATTGTGACAGTTTAGATCAAAGCGCCAGATGCGATCTGCATTTAACCTTGTGGGATGATGGAAAGGAAGGCTTAGAAATGTATTCACAGGAAATGTCCAATTTCTGCCATAACTCCCAACCTGGCCATCCTTCTTCTGGCATTATCCTGCAGTAGGCAACTCTGGATCTCAGAAAGCTCTCCCTTTCTAGTCTGAATCGTATCAGTCATGGTGGCCTCAAAACCCACCTCTCACCGGTATGAGTCAGGAGACCAAGAAACTTAACTTGGTTTGAGTAAGACACAAAAGGCAAAGCCATAACAAGCAGAACAGTTAAGCCCTGTATTCCAGGCAGGAGGGCTGGAGCAGCTCCCTTTAGAAAGCAGAATGCCTGTGAGGCTACACTGCAAGCAAATACTAGACACACACACATGGGAAAGGCTCGGGGCAGCTGAGTTGTCTGTGACAGGGCACACACTCAGCCACTACCATACACTGGCCCCATCATCATGAATGTTACCCCCAGAGTGGACACATTCTGCCTTAGTGCTGCTATGGGAATACCAAGGGACTCTGATATTTCCTGAGCACCTACGATGTGTCAGACACTGCTAGGTACTTTCAGCATGATGCCACTGTAGCCTCCAAACACTGGAGGCCTCTGTTTTGTGCACAAGGAAAATGAAGGCCCAGGGAGGTTAAGTGATTCCCTCAGCTCACCCAGCCAGCAGCAGAGACAAGACCCTCTAACTGCAAGTTCAAGGGCTCTCCTGCCGAATCCTACCACCAGCCTTATTATGTCTAGGGCAATCCCCTTTGAGTCTTTTACCGCCAGTTCAGGTGTCCCACCTCCTGGCCTCTGAGCAAAGAAAAAGCAGGCGTCTCCGGTGATGTCTTCCCTAACTGTATTTGTGATGAAAACAGGGCACTCCAGTTCCCTCCTGCCCAGCACCACCACGTCTGATTCGGCGGCTCAAGAGGGGTATGAGTCTAGGGGAGGAATGATGGACTGGAAGGAGTCACCCGACAGCACAGACTCTTTGGGGGCAGTGTCTTCCCATAATCACCAAGACAAGAAGGGTAAGGCCTTGGAAGCACCTCTTCCTCTGCGGGGAGAGGGAGGGCGGAGTGGGGAGGACCGTGTAGCTGCTTCCAGCTGAACCGCAGCAGCGTTTAAGGAACGGACCTCCAACACACGCTGACGGAAAGCGTCTCAGAAAAGACTGCAACCCAATCCTCCGTGCTAGACTTGATCTGAAATGATTCCCCAACCAAGGAGAAACCACACAAAACAAATAACACATCCTCTCAGCTTCCTCCACCCAAGAGAGGCATGGCTTGGCCCAAAGTGGACGCTGGCTCCTAAAGTCCCCTTCTACTCCTCTTAGCTCATCCAGTGATTTTTGGATCCTCTTTTTCCCCCCATAATAAGATGGAATGCAATGCGGGCTTTGGCAAGTACATGTAATTGCAGTCAAAGCCCCTTTAATCATGAATGGAGAAGTAGCCGAGTGAAGTCTTTTCTGGCTGGTCCCATCCCTCACCCTTACAGGGGGCCGAATCTCAACAGAGCCGAGGTTCTGAGACGCACTTGATTGCCCTTAGAGGACAACAGCTAAAACAAAAAATATGTTATTTAATCAAGCAGAATTGCTATGCGTTTAAAATGGAAAGGAAGCCACGCTAAGTGAAAGGGACTCTACTGTGAACTGTCCTAAATTCTCCCCGGCTTTCTTTGCTAGAGACTAGAGACAGGAAATGTCATCTCTTTTCTCGCCATTTGCTGCTTCTGGTAACACATCCTACTTTAGTTGCAGCTGCAACCAAAGAGGCCTTTACTTGTCCAAAAAACCGTCCTGTAAATCAGAGACTGAAAAGCTCAGTTATGTTGCGAGCTGTTTCTCCCCATTCAGCATTGTTTACTTCTATATGTTTTCAAGAGTTTCATCCAAGCGGGGGTTTGAGTGTCGAGGACAGACCAGCTCTGGTGACCTTTGGAAGACAGTCTCAGTGTCCTCCCCGACAGGTTTCTGTATACATACTTCCATCTCTGCTTTTAGAGAATGTTTGCTTAGAAGACTCACGCTAAATTTTCATCCTTTTCTTTTTTTTTTCTGGAGGCTCCTCTCCTGAGAATGCCGTACACTCAGCCGCTACATGCCAAGCCCACATAGGACGATGCAACCCTTTTAACTTGTGAACTTACTCCCTTAGTCGATTTTATTATTCTCCTGTAACTTCTTACTACTAATATGTCCTGCCCCAATATTTTTTTTTAAAGAAGCTGGTGTCTCGGCAGCCACTTAAGTTGGTGGGATCCCTGCTCTTCACCACCTCAAGACAGCACCAGATCCGTTTGTGACAGGGCAGAACTACCACCGCAGGCTATACCAGCCCTAACATGTGCCATTATTTGTTTTGTGTGGCTCTCGACCACAGATGTGTTAGTCTTGGCCGACTACTCAAGAAGAGACAACACAGTAAAAATCACATTGTGTTTGCCCACTGCGACTTTCTGAAAAACCAAACAGCCTTTCCAGTAAAGCACTAAATATGTCAACCAAATATCTAGCAGTTGGTTATAGTCATTTCCTCCTCACTTCCCCAAGACGGATGGCGAGAATTTTCTCCAGTCGTTAACTCTCCCAGGGGATGGAGGTTATCAAAGAGTCCAATTAACACTTTGACAGATCATTTGAAAATTCGGCATTGTTCATTCTCTTGGGTCTTCTTATGAATATTGACAAAGCTGGAAGCAGTCTACCGATTGTCAAACAATGGTGGCAGAGGTGATTGCATGGGTGTTTAACATGATCACTGTTCTTGTGCTATTAGCTCTTTGCCTTGCCCTGTCAAACCGGAGCTTCATTTTTTGACAACTGATTATGTATTTGATGGGGCAACGACAACGAGTTGTTATGCCGAAATTTAAAAAATAAAAATGTGATGTAGCTTAATGTTCCTTTTGCCATGATTTTTTATGATTTTGATTTCCATTTTGCTCTGAAGTGTTTTTTTTTTTCTGTTGAATGTTCATGATTTATTTCCAACTTTAATGTTCATGATTTATTTCCAACTTTTCTTTGGTTTCGCCAAGCGCTGTGTGGTATGACTTGGTGATGGCGTGACTCTGTTGGAAAAGTCTTGTTTCTTTTCTGACTCATGATGACGTCCTTTAACTTGACCCAATCTGTGATCCCCTTGCTTCTTTTCATTCCCTGATGTGGGCGCCTTAATGATGTCACATCCGTGCGTGTAGCATCTCCTGGGATGCGAGAGTTTCGTGGGTTTTCTGCAGGCCTCTGGTGGGTCCTCTTTTCACTGGGCCGATTGTCTCATGGGAATGTGACATTTGTGTGCCCTGGCTTTAGGAGCTAAATATACTCTGGAATTGTTTCTAAAATACCACACATTTCCCCGCTAAGCAGAAAATGGTATCTGCTGACCAGTTAGCTGAAGAGGAATCAAGTGTCTGGTGCCCTTTTTACTTTGGCTGCTGTGGGAGGGAAAAAGCCAGTGAGCAGATGAGCCCAGACCTCTGCTCTGCAGAAATGCTGAGCACTACTGGGCTGGTCCCCTCCTGGTCTCACCTCATCTTCCAAACAGTTCTGCATTTCCAGAGTATGTTTGCTTGCCTTTTTCTTTCTTTTCCTCGCTGTGTCTTTCGTCTTGATTTAATTCTGTGCGTCCCCCACATTCTGTCAAAGCCCCGTTCCTCACCTTGCAATCTAACCCTCTTCTGCTACCATTGTTCTCAGCCTCCCCTTTTCAAAATATTAATAATAGATGCCAGCCCTCTGCCCCTCTGCGGACCGTTCCAAGGCTCTTTCCTTCTACACTGGGGGGTAGCATTCCAACACTGTTTGTGTATACACAGTCATGCTAACAAAGTGTGAGAAGAGACCCGCAAAGCACACAGAAGCATTATCACAGAAAATGAAGTAATTTTCTCTCTCAGTAACTGGCCTTGCCCTTCATTACCCTGCTGGCCTTGTCTAATGTCACTTGTCCTTGTTGCTTTTCTTTAAAATTGCCTGATATCTTTCAAGCCCTAGATTCATTAGGAAAAAACACAGCCAGCTGCCCTGTTTTATCTCTGGCTCCCTAGATGTCTGGAGCCTCTACTAGCCAGCCCTTTAATCACCAAGCTGATAAATTAGAAGCAGCCCTGGTTACTTCTTTCTTGGTTTTGCCACATTTAAAAATATATATTATTTACTCATCCTATAACTATTGAGGTGGTAATGGGTAGTTACAAAGAGGCTCTAACTACCTATGAATAAGAAAGAAAATCCAGTTTATTTTTAGATTTGGCTTGTCTCCCCTCACCACCCCACCCCCCCTTCCCACAGCAAAAGAAATGAGAGCTTTCTTTTCTAGGTTAAGCAATATTGAGAAGTAATAGCCACTCTTGTGCCTCGTTTCTGACCCAAAGTAACAGTCCTCTAAAACCTTATTTCCAAGAAGACTGCAAGATAGGTGAGGGGAGTAGCCATGGACAGCTCTGCCAAGAGAGCTGTGGAGCATAAATGTCCAGTGGACACATGGACCACTGCCCCAAGGACACAGGAATAAACCAGATTAGAAGGAAATCTCCTTCAGAGTTTATTTTCTAGAGTTCTCATGAGCTCTCAGCAAGCTGATGAAATAGTCGATATGTAGAAAAATGTTCCCATTGGATTGGAAGTGCTGAGCTGTAGTATGCATATATATTTTGGGAAATCTTTGAAACAAGTTATTATCACATTATTATATTTAGTCAAGAAGATGTGCTCAATTCAGACCAGGAAAAGATGTAGAAACAGAATTTAAATTAAAGATCAAATGAATAATTTAAACTAAAATGTACAGCAAATGCTGAATATATTTTAATCAATGTACAAGCTGTTTTGTAAGCAATTTTTAGTCTGGGAAATAATATTCCAGTAAGATTCAGAAGGTCTATAAAGGATGCTGAGTATACTGTCCACACTTTCTAACAATACTGAATGGAACTGCATAAATCATAGAGTTTATCAACAATCCTCTTTATAGCCAATTCTTTATTCCTCAAGTACATCATCGCCTCCAAGGAGGACAGGTCACATCTTACAAGAGATGATTTAAATGACTCAGAGACATCATGGCCTTCAATACCCAATCATATGGTGGAAAGTTAACACCCGTGTCATTTCTCCTTCCATCTTCTTAGTTATGTCAACACAAAAGTCTGTTTGGTGCTTTAACAACTCCAGAAACTCACTACTATCCTTTTGAGAAGAAAGAACAGGCTTTAGATGGCTTTGCCATGCAGCTGAAGCTAGCTGGAACTCACTCTGTTTTACTTTCAGTTAATTTGATTTGGGGGCTTCCCAGGTGGCTCAGTGGTAAAGAATCCACCTGCCGAGGCAGGAGACACAGGAGACTCAAGTTCAATCTTAGGTCAGGGAGATCCCCTGGAGTGGGAGCCGGCAACCCACTCCAGTATTCTTGCCTGGAGAATCCCATGGATGGAAGAACCTGGTAAGCTATAGTCCATGGGGTCAAAAAGAGTCAGACACAACTTAGCGACTGAGCATGCAATTTTATTTCTGTGGTTACCTTCTAGTTATGAAAAGTGACACTTTTTTAATGATATAAACTTTCCACCTGAAACAAATTTTAAAGGCAATGTAAATAAAATACTAAGTAAATGCTGATGTAGGAAGTAGAGGGATACAGGAATACTAAAAGTAAATAACACTGGATGTGAGACTCCTTGATTTGCAGCACTATTAGCTGATGACTAAACTGTGGGTCGGAGAAGGCAATGGCAAGCCACTCCAGTACTGTTGCCTAGAAAATCCCGGGGATGGGGTCGCACAGAGTCGGACATGACCGAAGCGACTTAGCAGCAGCAGCAGCAAACTGTGGGTAAGTCTGGCCTGGAGCAATTAACAGAGTACAGTGAGGATGAAATTACCACCAAAACTGTGCTTCTGGCATTTGGAAGAACAAGATTGAATGAGGGTGCTACCTTCTACTGGCTGGGCCCTGACCACTTCAATTATACAGTCTAGCGCTCTTCTGATTTCTCTTCCAACTACAGAGCTTTGTGATTAGAGATGAGAAGTTTGGTCAAGTAGGAATCGAGAGCACAATGGATTTCGACTAAAAAGAAATTAGTCATCCTAGGCTTGTTAAGCATCTGGCGAGATGCTTTCCAGACCAGCAGTGAGCATCCAAGTGTAGACAACAGCTCGTTACTTCCCTAATGCGGCCCAAGGACAGTTACCTCCAGCACTTACACTTTTCCAAGATCTGTAAGGACTCTTGTGCTACAGCGCATCCCGTTGGCCTGGCAATAACCTTTACTTGACCTTTTCTTTGCCTTTTCTCTCTTTCAAACTTTACCTACTGTGAGTCCCAAACCCTAGAGTCAGAGTTTCCTCATGAACAGACTAAGAAACCCCATTTTCAGAAAGCATGTTTGGTAACAGAGTCTAGCCCAATTGCTTCTGCATTTAACAATCTGTAATGCTTAAAATGCCAACAAAGGTCCATATAGTCAAAGCTATGGTTTTCAGGTAATCATGTAATGTACACATGTGAGAGTTGGATCATAAAGAAGGCTAAGTGCCAAGAAGACCCTTGAGAGTCCCTTGGACAGCAAGGAAATCGAACCGTTCAGTCCTAAAGGAAATCAACACAGAATGTTCATTGGAAGGCCTGATGCTAAAGCTGAGGCTCCAATACTTTGGCCACCTGATGTAAAGAGCCAACTCACTGGAAAAGATCCTGATGCTGGGAAAGACTGAAGGCAAAAGGAGAAGGGGCAGCAGAGGACGAGACGGTTAGATAGGATTGCCGACTCAATGGACAAGAATCTGAGGAAACTCCAGGACACAGTGGAGGACAGAGTCCATGGGGTGGCAAAGAGTCAGACATGACTTAGTGACTGAACAACAATGCTTAAAATCTAATGGATGAAGGTTTTAAAACATCTTATTTCTCCCAGTGAGGAAAGAGATCTCTTGGCTCCTAGCAAGTCATATGCAGGTGATCATATATACACAGAAAATTATTGCTGATGAAGGTAATAAAGGCAGAAAAATAAGCATCTTTTCCTGACTCGTAAACTTGGACTGCATTTTTTTCTGCCATTTCTTCAGTAACATTAACATAACAAAAATGTTTTCTGAGGAGTCGTCAAGCAAAATTTATTACTGGCTCCATTGCACAGTATTGGATGCCAATAAGGAGTTAGAGGCTAAACTAGAGACAGACAGAGTTCCTGTCCAAGAAATATCAAACCGCCAGACAGATGAAGCACACACAGACACAAAAATGCACCAAAAAGTCTTTACGACCACTATTATCCTTGTTCACAAGGCAAAATGGTGCACAGCAGATTTAGAAAAAGGTATTAGACAACTGAAGACAACTTGGCTGAACACATCAAGGACACAGGACTTGGAAACACTTTCCCAGCCCCTTTTCTTTAGTCGTCCCCCTCAGTACCAGTATTATAGCAGTCTTACACCACTTGCCAGGGAGGATGAGGGAAAGGAGGTGTCTTTGGTACACAGCTCATATTTAAAATTTTTGTGGAAATGCTGGCAAAGTTGGGCTCTTTTTGAACACTCTGAGCTTTATTTAAAAAAAAAAAGCTCGACAGTAATTTTCATAGTTTTTATTAATAAAACCTATAGTACCACAGCCATTTTTAAATGTGATAGAACAGGACAGTCTTGGAAGCAAAAGGGGTTAAGAGGGGTTCTGTTTGACGGGGAGGGAGCTGCCAGTGGGGAGACAAAGGGCTGCAACTTCCTCTTAACAATCAACAGCTAACCTAGCCAGGTGGGAGCATGCCTGGTGAGGGTCAAGGAGATGGGGGACTGGTGGCTGTTTTCCCCACAATGCTTTTGAGTAAGACTTCACTTATTTCTGGTTTTGAGAGGGAGAGGAAAGGCATCCTTCAAAATTCATAAGAAATTTGGCATCTACGTTGTTGCTGATAAAGAAAAATACAGTTCATGAAATGCAGTCCATTCGTATAGTTTTAAATTTGTAAATTGTGCTATACCTGCCCCTTAAAGATTTATTATCATTGTTATTATGCTCTGTTAAACTATTTTAATCTCCAAAAGTTTAGAGTGAGTCTGAAGAATAGTCATGGGTAACCAATAGATGTACATCAGCTGAGGGTGGAAGAGTAGGGTTGCTACATTAAATACAGAGTACCCAGTTAAATGTGAATTTGACAAACCATGAATAATTTCTTAGTATAAGTGTGCCCCACCTGTTTCATGGGACATGCTTACACTAAAACATTATTACTTACCTGAAGTTGAAATTTAACCAAGAGTTCTGCATATTGATTTGCGACCTTGGCAATTCTATTGAAGAGGCTGCTGATAATTTATTCAGTAAGTATATAAGATTTAATCTCTAGTCTACATCTGCCCTTTAACTCTTAGGAAATTTATAGTAACCTACATAAGAGCAATTAAAGTTAACAACTTCATTCTGGGAAAAAATATTTTCATTATATCTAATTCCAAAAGTTGTATATGTGTTTGGATATTAGGGTAATTGAAAAAGTTATCACTACAAGTAAGCTTTCAAGGGTCACTTTTAAGTGAAGAAGACTCAGAAATCAAATTGTTCCTAAACAAAGGCAAGATTAAAACCACTGTTTCTAATTTTAATTTAACCTCAGGTTTTTTATCAACTATTATGTAACTATATGGGTTTTTTTTTTCCTATAATTATTTGGATGCCCTTTTTTTTTTCATTTCTCATTTACATGACTTTGAAGGAGATGAACTAGAATCCAGAAAGCACTAGAAAATAATAGTAAATTTCACAGTTAATTTAACAGAAAATGTAATAATGGTGACACTAACCCTAGTCGCAAAGAAAGGCATGCATTTCAGTCCCTCAGTCGTGAGCGGCTTTTTGCAGCCCTCTGTCCATAGGATTCTCCAGGCAAGAATACTAGAGTGGGTTGCCATTTCCTCCTTCAGGGCATTTTTCCAACCCAGGGACTGAACCCAAGTCCCTTGCAGGTCTTGCGCTGGCAGGCAGATTCTTTACCTCTGAGCCACCTGGGAGGCCCCAGAGATGTAGTAAGTTAACTACACTTTAGTAACATTAACCCTAGCTTGGTTGTAAAGAACCTGCCTGCAATGCAGGAGACCCAAGTTCAATTCCTGGATCGGGAAAATCTCCTGGAGAAGGAAATGGCTATCCACTCCAGTACTCTTGCCTGGAGAATCCATGGACAGAGGAGCCTGGCGGGCTACAGTCCATGGAGCCACAAGAGTCAGCGACTCTTAGCGACTAAACCACAAACCCTAGTATCAAAGAAAGGGAAAACAGCAACTTTCCTTCATTTCTTTCTTCATGCATTCAAAACATTCAGCAAACATGTGTGCTATATGGGAGCCTTCTGCTGAGTGCTATAGTACAGGCTGATCTGATTCATGGAGGCTATACACAAGGAGCCTGCAGGTTAGCAGGGGGTACCCACAGGTGGCCTCTTGGCTAGCAGTGGGGCATGGCAAAGGCTGAGAGTTCAGAGAAGCACATAAAGGGTCAGAAAGGGAACTGAGATTGAAATGCTAGTCTGCAACCTTAAAAGTCATGCTCAGGGGTTTTGGCTTTACCTGTAGGCAGTGGGTGGGAGGGAGGGAAATACAGAGATCAAAGAGACTGACAGATGATAGATAAATAATAAATTGATTATTCAGTCCTATAGATTGTTAATTACACATACACAATATGTTTGGAAAATAGAATTTTGCATCAGTTTTGAATCTATAGTGTTTTTCTGTATATCACTGGCATTTTCTACAGCTGTTTCATGCCAAACTAAGACCTCTGTGCTGGTAAAGCTGAGCCCCAGACTCCACCTTCTGTGTCAGTGGGTAGAACATTGGGGTGCAGGGCACACGCCAGACTTCATCCAGAACAGATTTTGAAATGGCGGGGGAGGGCAGGGGGAGACTGAGAAAGAAATGATAATATAATTCAGGGTGCCACCATTTGGGGCTTCCCAGGTGGCACTAGTGGTAAAGAACCCACCTGCCAATGCTAACTTTTACTAAATTAATATTTCTTTGTCACCTGCCAGAAAAGGAATCTATTGGTAGTCTCTGACATTTCTTTGAGGCACCAAGGAAAATGATCTATTGTGAGCCAGCCAGGCACTGGGCTCTCTACTGGACGACCTGGAAGGTTCCCTGCGAGCATGGGTGTTTGGGGGTGGGGCAGCAGGATACCCACGTGGTCAGCTGTAATTGTTCTTTCAGCCGCACAGGCAGAGATGTAGATTTGACCTAATTAATTTTGTATCCTCTTGACAACTTGCTAAATTTATCTGGGGTCTTGATGAGATTATTGTGGAAAGGGTAGAAGGAAAAGAAGTTAAATGTCAGCCACGTAGAAAGCTGTTTCATCTCCCTGCCTGCCTGAAAGTGCACACCAATATTTGAATTTTCTTTTCTAGAAATACCAATTGAACCTTTTATCTTCACTTAACATCATTTTCTCAAAAAAAAAAAAAAGGACTCAAATTATGATTAGAGAGACTTTTTTATTTTAAAATCAGCAACTTAAATCTTGGGGTGTTAAAAAAAAATCAGTTCACCTCTAAAAGTGCTACTTACTTTAATCTGTAGCTACTTTTTTAAGCCACATCACCCTTGACATGAATTCATTTGCCTCACCCTTTTCTTTCAATCTTTTTCCCCCTTTCTCTCCTATCTTTTGCACAAAAACACACACAAGTGACAAAGTTTTCTGACAGCTTAATGGAACTTTCAAGGACTACAGGGACTAGGTTAGGCATGATCGTATTAACTGAACATCTGGTGTAGTTAAAAATGTGCTCTTTAATTGGCTCAACTGCACTGTGCTCAGCTAAAATTTGTTTTGTCCTCACAATCAAATTGGGAAGAGTCAGTGTGTATTTTGGAGCACGTATATTAATGGGAAAATAATACTAGCTTTGTCTCAGAACTCTTTCTGATAGCCTTGTTTCTTGGAGTTAAAAAAAAAAATGCTTGTTATATACAGGTTTGACTTTGCAAACCTCACTGCTCCACAGACAAAGTAGTCTAGCAAGGGCAAAATGGTGGAAACAGGGAAATTTCTTGAGGATAGCCTCTCTTTTCTTGACATTATACATGAGAATGGCCTCAAAAGCTGCAAGAGTTGCTCAGAATACATAATTCATGCCATTGCTATAGAAGGAAAGAGGATGGAAGCGCTGTATCCACTCGGTGGTTGCAGGGAGACACAGGCTATGCAAGTCATAATAGGTAAAGTCCTGCCAAGCGTGTGACTGTGCTGCAGGCCTGAGCAGACCCACAAGAACCCCGTCAGACACCAGTCTCCCAGCACTTCAGTCACAGAAAGACTCTAGAGTCAACCACTGAAACACAGCTGGGTAAATTCACATATATTGGGTACAGAGAACACGGGCTCTTCATAGGTGTCAGAAAGCTAATTATGGGTGGTATGAAGGTTTGTCATCCTTAATTAGTATTTCTTAAGCTCTTGTAAGTCTATAGTTGGGTGTTATCTTTGTAAAGAGATTCCTTTTTAATGTGACAATAGGAATTTCCCACTGCAATTATTTTTAAAATTTGTGTTTTTAAAAAAGATGCACTCTTTTTCAAATATGTATCTGCAATTAGATTTCTTCACCGAAGGCAGGCGCAGCCATTAGGAACTGTATAGAGATAATGAAAGTTCAGTACAATCACCACAGACAGCGCTCATTAGGAGAGAAAATGATGTCAAGAAATTTACAGGGCAGCACACTGCGTTACGCCTAACCTTTTGGACATATTAGAGCCTGTCATTTCCAGCCCTACAGCCTTTTGTTATTCATAAATAATAGATAACACTGGACACAATCATCTGACATTTGTTAAGGTAATAAATATACCCTAAGTGTTGACGGGTCTTGCACTCCGTGATTTAAAAGCACACAGCAGAAATTTAATGTAACTTAAAATGTCTTATATAATTCTATGGGTTTGCAGATTCAGTTCACCTCAGCAGATGTGTAACCACCGAGCTCTGCTGAGTGCACGTTGTAAAGCAGGACCTTCATTTGAGGAACAGAACATGAGCTCAGGTCCCCTACTTCTATCCAGAAAAGAAAGGAAAAGAATCTTCCTGGGTTTTTTATTCTCTTGTCTGATCATGGCGAGGTAAGGGGAAAGATCCCCTGAACCAGATGTCCCTTGATGGCTGTGCATTGTTTGAGGAGATGTCAAGGTGACATGGGATGCAAGCTTTAAGGGAGGATGCTCTACGCAACTATTTGGTAGTGAGCTCCTACCAAGCTTCTCTTTCCTCTGTCCCCGAGACCCAGTCCTGACTGGGCTCTCTAGGACCATCCACTAATTGAAGGCCCCTGGGACAGAGATGGGGAGCATGAGAAATTCCTGCGACTTTATAGTGGGGCAAATAAAGAGACAGTGGGCATTTTGCCAGCAGCTTCTGGCTCCAGCAGAAGGGTTGATTCTGTTACAGAAGTAGTGGTACAGCATTTTAGGCCATACGTCAAGCTTTTGTCAGGTACCAAGGGGAAGTGTTAGGGATGTATTGTTCTCACCAATAAAATCACATCAATTTTGTATCCTTTGTCAGAATATGGCAGCTGCAAGAAAATGTCATACACAAGACCCACTAAAGATTCATACTTTCGTGAACATCAAGGAAGATTGCATTATTATTTTTTTTATTTTACAAATAATTTAGCAAGTCTGGCTACACATTGCCTCAGTGCTGTCTGGGGTTGGATTTCAAAGTGAAACACTTTGATGTTGTTCTCTGGAATATTATTCCTATCATTTAGGGCAGTGCCTCTCAAGCTTTAGCGAATGTATGAATCATCTGGAGGCCTTGTTAAAACACAGATTTCTGAACCCAATCTCCAGAGATTCTGATTCAAAAGTTCTAGTAGGACCCAAGGATTTGTATTTCCAACAGGTTACTAATACGGAGTCACCCTAATTTAGGACACTTTTCAAATTGTATGGGCTATCTTATTTAAGGTCTCTCTCCAAGATTCTGTTATATTTTTAAATCCTTATTTCTCCATTCTTGGTTAACACACTTGAACCCAAAGTGTTGCATCAAAACAGTTTATCTGGGACCACAAAGAAAGCAGGTAACTTGTCAGTTGGAAACACTCACCTTACATTATTAATTGAGCATTAAATGTGTCCTGCACAGTGCTAAATGCTTTACATGAATTCGTTTATTCAATCTATTTAATCCATCCACAACACCCATCTCAGAGTCAATACTACTGGGGCTTAGAGAGATTGAGTGACTTGCCCAGGAACACAACTAGTTAGTTATAGATTCAAGACTGATACCCAGGTCTTTATGATCTCAAGATTTACATTCTTAACCAATAATACCCAAAATCATCTATAACCCAGATTCCATGAACTATATTCCCAGTAAGTTTAAGTTTTAAGAGTATTCAAACAAGCCTGTCTCCTTAACAGTAAGTTTAAGAGTATTTAAACAAACCTGTTTCCTCAAATTTGTTTTATCTTTGCATTGCAGAGAAAAAAAATCAGAGTGCTGCAAAAAATTCCAAAGAATGACCCAAATTCCACAATTTTATAAGACGATCTACTTCCTTATTTTGTAGCCTTGATGTCTCTTAAGAGAGCAAAGAAAGATGGAACCAGGAAGCTGGAAAACAGAAATGCTTTGTCTGGTTTCCAAAACTTTAGATGTTGGGTTTCTAGTCTTCCAAGAAAGAAAACCTCAAATAGAAGGAAAGTAAACCATGCAAATTCTGCTTAAAACTTGGCCCATCTGAAATAGTCATTACCTTTACAAAGACAGTGAGAGTCTCAGCACATGGAACCACAGGTCAACATTCCAAAGCATGGCTTTTAAAAATGATCTGATCATGACCCCCATTCTAGACCTCATCTCCACTCTGGGTGCAGTCCTCCCAGGGGCAGGGCCGAGTCTAAAATAGTGGGGCCGAGGAGGAGGAGCCAACCAAGCACTCCCAGTGGCACGGAGGGGAAAATGAAGCTTTTATGCTCATCCTCCCTTTTCCTCCTGCGATGGCATCGCCACAACAAATAATGCATCAGTTTCAGAGGTGATAGGACTGGAAGTGGATTCATCCGCAGACGACCACAGGCAGCATCATTTCAATATGGGAGTTTTAAAATAGCCTCTGAACGGAGGATATTAAACAGCCAGGAAGCTGTCTCTACTGTGGCGTGGTCAGTCATTAACTTGATACCTCTGGAAGACAGACCATGGCCTCTTCCAGTACCTAATCTTTGGCCTGCCAGGGGGGAAAAAAACGATTTGAAAATAAAATAAAAAGGGAAAGTTTGAGTTGTAAACTCTGAGCCCATTTCCATGGCTGCTGGTGGTTCCGTTTATTCCTAAGCCATCTGGTTCGCATTATGCCGTGTAAGACTAGGAGAAGGCTGCTTCCTGCCGAGATAACCACAGAGAGCTCCCCCTGCACTTTCCGTGTGGTCATCTCCATGGGCCGGGGTGTGGCTCTGAGAATAAATTATCTGCAGTTAGGTTTTTCCCCTATTTGTTTTTTTCTCTCTTTGCAGGGATTACAGCGGGTCCTCTGTGGTTAGCGGCCGCGATGCTTGGCCCGTGACTCGTTCATTCATTCATGCTGCCTTGCAGGACTCTGAGGCTGGCATTTTGGTGCACTTAAGATTTTCAAACAAGAAAAATTGGGTTGTTGGATTCCATTCACCCAAGTTGTTATGAGGATTTCAAGGAAATTACAGGCTTGTCTTACTATAAAGCAGAAGCAAGAGTCTATTTTTAGGGGATCCCACTCGGGAGCTTTTCTTGGTATTTTGCCATCTTTCTTAGCTCTCAGGCCCAACACGAGCCCCGCTCTGGCTCAGTGGTGGAAGAAATGTCCATCCTCCTTTTTGCCTCTGCATATTTCTCTAAAGGACACAGAGAGGCTTTGTTGTCTTTGTGGTCAGCGGGTCCGCTTCACACAGATGCCTATTAATCACTTCACTGTGGAGACAGACACATCCATCATATCGCAGCAGCTCCGAAACAGGCAGTCCAGTGAACAGGGGTGAGAGGGGAAAGTGTGCACTTAACCATTTCAAGGTTCTGATAGTAGAAGGTCTCATGTACTTAGCAAGGTAACTGGAGTGGGGATGGGTAAGGCTTTTCCTTTGGTACTTAGTTTAACAGGTGCGAGAGTAAATTTATTTCTCTTTGTTTGGCTTCATTTCTTTGATAGGACAGGTAACATCTCCCAGCCATGTCTGTATGGTGCAGGGGATAAGTATAGTTGAAGACAGAGTCTTATTTTAATAACAGTGATAATAAATTCAAGTAGGCTGGCTGTGCTTTTGATGCAAAGGTACTGACTCTTGGAAGCCTGTAGTTTCTCAATAATGGATTCAGTGTGGAACAGAATAAGCTGAAAGTCAGTTTTCTTAGGCAAGAAGACCCTTGAAATCACAGGTAAATTAATCGGTAATTTTCCTTCCAAATGGACATGTCTTCTAAACATCTTTTTTAGACTTTCAAGGCTTTTCACAGCCTGTTTCCAAATGGGGTTCAGCTCTCACTCCTATCTTCCCCTCCAAGTACTCATTCAGGCACGCACTCATTTACTATTTATTTAACAGCTATTTACTGAGCACCTGTATGCCTGGGGGTGCAGCGGAGCAGAAAATCTCTCCTTCCTGGATCTGTCTGGAGCAATTTAGGTGTAAAAAACAGAGCATCATAAGTGATGACTTTAGGGGAGAGAGGTGCAGAGGTCTAGGAACCCTTAACAGAAGGAAGAGCTAAACTGGCTTGAGGGAATTGGAGGCAGTTTCTTCAGGTCAGCTGAGACCTGGAGGAGGTCAGAAGGCTGGGAGGTGAGCAGGGGTTTTCTGGGCAGAGGGAGCAGCCTGTGTGAAAGCCCAGAAGCAATGAGAATGCAGCAGAGAGGTGGTGCTTAGAGCTAAGAGGCTAGAAGGCACCTGGACCACTGGCCATCACTGAACACAGCCTGCTCTTTCCTCCCTTCCATGCCTGGGTTCTTGTTGCTCTCTCCACTTGGGTTGACATCCCATGCACTTGAAGTCTTAGCTCAAACGCCAGCTCCTATATAAAGCCTTTGCCCATCCGTATTAGGTAGAAGCAATCATCTCATGATGCTTCTGGGCTTTGGATGTAGTTCATATGCACACACCTATCTTCTCCCGTACTGGATCACAGACTTTGTGCCTCCTTCATCTTTGTCCCCCCAAAGCCCACCAAGGGACTTTCATCCATGCTCAGTAATTGCTTGCTGAAGGCAGCCACAAGGTGCATTTGGTCAAAACCTTGTTAGTCCAGGAGAGGACAGTCAAGGCGCCAAAAACATCACAATCCAGCCCTGAGTTAGGAGAGTATCTTTTCTGAGGCATGTTGTTCCCAAGCCTGGCGCTGGGCATCCTGTGCAGACTAGAGGCAATGGTAGAGAATCTTCGAGCTATCAAAAACCATTATTTAAATAAGGAACTTGATGTTTGACATTTCAAAGTGCATGGACATCGTCATCATAGGAAAAATCAGAACTGTGTTGGGTTTCCTCTTATTTTGCCATTTATAACTGCTCTTATTGTGAATTACATATTGTAGGGCCTGGAGGGTGGGGTTGTTCATAATCTTTTCAGCCTCTAAAGAGCTTCACACTGCCCCTCTGAGACCTCCTTCCAGCAGCCTCTGAAAACTCTCTCAGCTCAGAAAAAAAAAAGAGTGGAGATTCTATTCTTTCTCAGTTCTGCCAATTTAAGGCATGATTTCAGAGAAATCTTTGGGCCATTGTGTGTCTAGCTTCCTGCAATAGGAAGGTGGAAAGAATAACCATTTAGCACCTCATGACTAGTGAGAAATAGCTGGTGGTTAATGAATCAATGCAAAGGGTTTCTCAGATACTCTTTTCATTACTAATGCCCCATTTTCAACTGGCGAGAGCAGAAGGCCCAGGGGTCGGTAGAGGAAGGTATTCCAACAGCCCAGGGTGGAAAAGGCATCACCCTACAAAGGCCCTTCTACTTGCCTAGGGTTTCCGCGCCACTCCTGAAGCAATGATGTTCCTCCAACCCTAACCCTGAGCCCTTTGCAAAGACGCATTGGTTTTGTATTAGCTGATTTCGCTGGAGCACTCAGTTGTTACAAATAACCCATTTACCTTTATCCTCTCTTTTGGAATTATCCCAGAACAAATATCTTTTTACTTTAAAAATAGTTTATCCTATTATTATTTTGAATACATATCGAGCACCTTTATAGATTTCTTTCATCT
Source organism: Bos javanicus (assembly GCF_032452875.1). NCBI lineage: Eukaryota > Metazoa > Chordata > Mammalia > Artiodactyla > Bovidae > Bos > Bos javanicus. Next base: position 37,054,045 of record NC_083874.1, read on the forward strand.
AATGGTTGTTAGTATGATTATATTCTGCTATATGGGGATATTCTGTGATTTCAGAAGCAAATCACTTCAAAGATGACCCACCAAGTTTAGAAGTTTATTTAAAATCTGTCTCTAAATGTGTTGCAAACCTATTTATTTAATAATTACTCAGTAAGTGCTCGACCAAGAGCCCTGGGGATGGTGAGGATTATAAACACATATAAAATATGTACCCTACCCTCAAGGAGCTGATTATAGGATTATTACCCCACTAGGAATCTAACTCGGAGAAGGCAATGGCACCCCACTCCAGTACTCTTGCCTGGAAAATCCCATGGACGGAGGAGCCTGGTGGGCTACAGTCCATGGGGTCGCTAAGAGTCGGACATGACTGAACAACTTCACTTTAACTTTACACTTTCATGCATTGGAGAAGGAAATGGCAACCCACTCCAGTGTTCTTGCCTGGAGAATCCCAGGGACGGGGAGCCTGGTGGGCTGCCGTCTATGGGGTCGCACAGAGTCAGACACGACTGAAGCGACTTAGCAGCAGCAGCAGCAGCAGGAGTCTAACTAGTAATATGCATGAGTCCTAAGTCATTTCAGTAATGTCAGACTCTTTGCAACCCCATGGACTATAGCCCACCAGGCTCTTCTGTCCAAGGGATTCTCTAGGCAAGAATACTGGAGTGATTGCCAAGCCCTCCTCCAGGGGATATTCTCAACCCAGGGATCAAACCTGCGTCTCTTTACATCTCCTGCACTGGCAGGAAGGTTCTTTACCACTAGTGCCACCTGGGAAGCCCAACTATTAATATAATCACTGTGTTTTGCTCAACATTTCCCACTGTTGTTGTTTCACTTATTTCAAAATTCAGGGCCTACAGGCAATCCTGAAACAGAGGTACATGTTCCCTGATGTTGCCTCAACATATCAACCTTTTGGCAACATTTGCAAAGCCCAAGGATTGGAGCTGGGAAGAACACGTCTGCCCCTCCTCTGGGAGACCCATAGCAAATAGAATCTAATGGCAAAGCTGTGACTGTCACTCTTAAGCCCTCCGTGAGCTACTAACCCCCCATCTCTCTTTGGTGGCTTCCTCTGATCTTTAGATGTGTCCAGCAAACTGCTGTACTTAAGCTCTTTCTTAATCATTATTTCAACTGATTCTTATAACTACACAGTAAGGCATTAAAATTAAGGGTGTTTACCCCACATTACAGATGGAAAAAACTGAGGCCCAGAGACATTGTCACTTGCTTAATGGTCACCCAGCAGTAAGTGGGAGCAAGATCTCTAGTGTTACACTACCCTCAGCCTGACTGACAGGTCTGGTGTGTTCAAGTCTTCACAATGACCATCTGTACAAAGCTGATTTAATCATTTCCACAGATGCTGCTTTGCCCTTTTCTTATGATATAATCAGAAAGCTTTAAGTTTGGAAGGCATCTTCCAAAAATAACTTTTCACGTCTTATCTTCTTGACTTTGCTTTCAAGTTAATCTCTGATCTGTTTCTAACTTTGGACATGGGGTTTCTGATTTTGCACAAGCAGAGGAGGGAAGCCACCTGTTTCAAGGTAGCTATCTCAAAGCCCAAGAAATGCAGAAAGGTTTTTAAAGACACTATTTACATAACAAAATGAGCCAAAGAAAGCTGTCTGAGACTATTTTTCTCAAAGGTCAGACCCTGCTTGATTTGTTAAACAACCAAAAACCTGAACTCAAATGTCATGCACTAAAAGAGTCTTTCCCAGTGAAAGAGCAAATGGGGTCCAAGAGACTCGGATAGTTAAGCACCTTCAGACATGAAAGACTATTTGGGAGCTAAAAGCAAAGTTAAGAAGAAGCAATGTATATACTTTAAAATTTTGCAGTTTTCCCAATTAAACAATAAATGAAACAAATGGATTGCTCTAGCCTTCTTCTATGATCCTCTTAAACTTAGACGGTAATTTAAATTGTAAATTGACAGTCAATTGTAGATCACTACCTATCACAAGTATGAATTTATTGGGGAGCCCCCATAAATACAGTTGCCAGAAGGGGCCCAAGAAATGCCCACTGCTATGAAACAATCTACCTAATATCTGTATTGGGGGGGCCTAGCCTGTGTTACACCCCACTGACATCACCAAGTCAATAAGTGAAATTAAGCCCATTTTATTCACAGGTGTACATTTCTGTGCCATCATATGTAGGTGGTTAAAAATGATGTTTAGTAGAACACTATGCAAAACCAAAGTTGAAAGAAAATTGGTTGCTATAACAAGGAAATGCAAATTTAAGGAAGAAATTCTCATTAGCGCAGTTACTTGGTATTACAACATATTTGGATGCAAGACACCCCACTGTTTGGGGAGCTCCACAGCCTAAAAAGGTGTGAGTTTTAGCTGAATTTCCTGCTGGTTTTTTGCCTCTCAGTTTCTACCCTTTAAAAGTTCATGAAGATAAATCGTGAAATATTTGACAAGTGTCACATTTGGAAATTAGTCAGTGTCTGATCGTATTTTCCCTGGGTGAGTTTCCCCCCTTACCCTTCAACACCAAGGGCATTTGTTTAATCACAGAATCTTTGTTTCTCAAGAGATATTTGGTGTTTCTATAATATTTATTCCCCACCTGCAGTTGCAATCCTTTGTCACAGGACAGTCATTTCCACAGCAACCAACTGTGATGTCACGATTGAGGGGATGAGGACAGTACACAAAGAGAAAGAGAATGCTTTCTTCTCCAGGCTAAGTTTTCTGAGTTTTAAAACCATTGCTTCACCAATCAAAATATTGTAACAGAAAAACCCCATGACAAAGCTGCATTTCCTCAGGGTCTCGGGTGTCACACACAAAGCATTTCAACAGAAGTGTAAGGGTTGTGTGTTGTGGGTTTGGGAAAGGGTAGAGGTTTTTATTTCATTTTATTCTCATTCTGTACTACTGATATCTGCCAGTAAAATACATTAAACATATTCCAGAAAGAGTTGATTTAGTTGATGAAAAATGTGTCTCCTGAGACCAGAGAAGGTACATTTTCTGTCTTACTATCATTTCCATAATAGGAACAATGTTTACATTTCCTCAGCCTATGTTAGAGCCTCTAATGTATTCATGTTCTTTCACTCTCCAGAGGCAGGAATTGAGGTATTTGAGATTTTATTTTTTCAGCTACTGCATCAAGCACTTAAGATCTGACAATTGTGATGTGTATTCTCACTTGGCTTTAAAAAATAAAAGCTTCAGTGTTTGCATTTGATTAGAGTCTCTCAGCTTGGTGGCTGATTAAGCAGGAACAGGGAAAGCCACTTTCTTCAGAAACACAGCATCTTGGTTAATGTAGTGTAAGATTATTGACAGGCAGAGTCACATAATTTTTATTAAATTGAAGAGATTAGCTCTGCTGAAGAATCTCACCGTGACAGCAAACTCTAGCTGTAATAATGAGACCTGACACTTCTCAAACCCACTACAGGACCCCAAATGGTCTCTACTTTGAAATATTCTTTCAGCTCAAGTAGAGGAAGAGCTTCATTCAAATATTCAGCTTATTTACCTAAAATTGAGTTTTTTTACATGGGTTCTTTGTTTTGGGAGAAGTGATGCAAAATCAGCATAAACATTTGTAATCTATGGGCTTTAGCTACTCTCTTTCATTATAAATGATACCCACTGTCTTTCTCCCTGTTGCTTGAAATGCTAACCTAGCTGTTCTCCAGACAGAGGCCATGGGGCCCACCAGGAAGTAAGTCATCAGCAAACTCCCTGGAAGCCTGGAGCATTGTGCCATTTGTTCATTTAACATGCATAAAAGTATTGCCTATTTCCCCAGACACAGAATACCTCACTGGCACTTTTATGATGGGGAAGATTGAAAAAAAGATGAAAAGGGAAAAAGGATTAGATTTTGGAAAGGAAAAAACCGCCATATTCCACGGACTGAACCAACTTAGAGCCCATACTTGAAAAGAGGGGAATGCACCTTTCCAAAACACAAAGAAGACAATAAGGGAAGTCTGTTTACATCCTGGGGGGTGGGGCGGGGAGGATTAATGAGTTAATGTTTGGCAAGAGGGAGCCTCAAAGACAAGTTCTGCAGAGGTGCCATTGTCACTTATTACTGTTATTAATTAACAGGGTGAATGCCAAACAAAATTAAGCCTCGGGGTCTGCTCTCATTTCTTCACACCATATGCGATGTCTTTTGCAGGAGTGATTCGGGAGAGCTATCTCAAAGGCCACGACCAGCTCGTTCCTGTCACCCTCCTGGCCATCGCGGTCATTCTGGCTTTTGTCATGGGGGCCGTGTTCTCGGGCATCATCGTCTACTGCGTCTGCGATCACCGGCGCAAAGACGTGTCCTCCGTGCAGCGCAAGGAGAAGGAGCTCACCCACTCGCGCCGCGGCTCCATGAGCAGCGTCACCAAGCTCAGTGGCCTCTTCGGGGACACCCAGTCCAAAGACCCCAAGCCAGAGGCCATCCTCACGCCACTCATGCACAACGGCAAGCTCGCCACTCCCAGCAACACCGCCAAGATGCTCATCAAGGCCGATCAGCACCACCTGGACCTGGCCGCCCTGCCCACCCCGGAGTCCACGCCAACGCTGCAGCAGAAACGCAAGCCCAGCCGTGGCAGCCGCGAGTGGGAACGGAATCAGAACCTCATCAACGCCTGCACCAAGGACATGCCCCCCATGGGCTCCCCAGTGATCCCCACTGACCTGCCCCTGCGGGCCTCCCCCAGCCACATCCCCAGCGTGGTCGTGCTGCCCACCACGCGGCAGGGCTACCAGCACGAGTACGTGGACCAGCCCAAAATGAGCGAGGTGGCACAGATGGCTCTGGAGGACCAGGCGGCCACCCTGGAGTATAAGACCATCAAGGAACATCTCAGCAGCAAGAGTCCCAACCATGGGGTGAACCTGGTGGAGAACCTGGACAGCCTGCCCCCCAAAGTCCCCCAGCGGGAGGCCTCCCTGGGCCCTCCCGGAGCCTCCCTGTCGCAGAACGGCCTGAGCAAGCGGCTGGAGATGCGCCCCTCCTCGTCCTACGGGCTGGACTATAAGAGGAGCTACCCCACGAACTCGCTCACCAGAAGCCATCAGGCCGCCACCCTCAAAAGAAACAATACTAACTCCTCCAATTCCTCCCACCTCTCCAGGAACCAGAGCTTTGGCCGGGGAGACAACCCGCCCCCTGCCCCACAGAGGGTGGACTCCATCCAGGCGCACAGCTCGCCGCAGCCCTCAGGCCAGGCCGTGACTGTGTCGAGGCAGCCCAGCCTCAACAGCGCCTACAACTCACTGACCCGGGCAGGGCTGAAGCGCACGCCCTCGCTAAAGCCGGACGTGCCCCCCAAACCCTCCTTTGCCCCTCTTTCCACATCCATGAAGCCCAACGACGCGTGTACATAATCCCCGGGGTGGGGAGGGGGCAGGTGTCGAACCAGCAGGAAAAGGCGAGGCGCCCGCCCGCTCAGCTCGGCAAGGTTCTCCATGGCTGAGTACCCACCCGACCAAGACGGCCGCGGCGGCGCCCGGGACTCTGAGTCCCTCCCTGGGACGCAGTGGGGGCGAAGGGACTGTCGACAATTGGGCCGTGCGGTTCGGTGAAGGTTCACGACGAAGGACTCACCTCCATTTTTCTTCCTTCACTCTTCCCCCACGCCCTGCAACAGGCTGGACTCACGAAAGACTTCAATCAGCATCACAAACATGAGCCAAAAGCACACATACCCGCCCCTCCACCCACGCCTACCGTGTGCGTCTGCACGCCCTCGCGCGCGCGCGCGCGCGCGCACACACACACACACACACACACACACACACACACACACACACACACGTGGATAGCAACGGCAACATCGTGTCCATGACTGCACGGGGCGCTGCCCAACTGGGCTAGCGCTCCCACCTGCAAAACACATTTTTTAAAAATGAGAATTAAAAAGACAAAAAAAAAAGAATTCATTGATAATTCTAACTCAGACTTTAACAATGGCAGAAGTTTACTATGCGCAGATACTGTGAAATGCCCACCAGTTACAGCTTTCTGTTATAACAGATGAATGCCATGCTGGGCAACTATGTCATAGATTTCTGCTCCTCTCTTTTAATGAAATAACGTGACCGTTAACGCAAGTAACTCTTTATTTATTGTTCACATTTTTTTTTTTCCTTAAGGAAAGGACTCTTCCACATACCATCCTCTGAACAGCTCTTCAGAAAGCCCCCTTGATAGTTAAAACTATTTAACGTGAAATCCATTAACTGGAATAATTGAGTTTCTTTATTTTTACAATAAATTCACTGAGTAAATAAGTCGGAGCTGGAATTCTGAGCTTTGTGTTTGGACTGTCTGATCTCTAGCTAAAGAAAAAACACTTAAGAGGGGAATATTTATTTAAATCTACCAGCTTAATTTTCTGGTCAGGTCCCTGGCCTATAACATGCAAAAGAATAATTTGTTTAAAAGTCCTTCCAGATCCTAACTTAAAGCAACCAGGAGAGGAACTTTGAGAATGGCACTTCATGTCCCATTGCTGCCAACATAGCTTTGTCAGGGGTTCCTACTTTCTGTGAAGGCACCAGCTTGTGAAACACCATCTCATTTTACCTTGCATGTGAGACAGCAAACAAAATCTACCACTGGTGTGAACTAATTAATATGCTGGCTGCTACCTTGCATAAATTAATGGTTTGATCACACAGGTTTTTCGTGGGGTTACATCTGTGAATAGCCTGTTTTCCACATGTAAATTTGTGCCTTACACCCTGAGTTGTGTACACTTGTAAACTGTCATTATGATAATCTTTTCCCTCTTTTGAAATAAATGCAGATATTTATTTGATCCTCCCTCCTCCCACCCCCACTGCAGTCCTCTGGAAGATTAGCATCCAGCTGAGGGAAGGAGGATGCAGTAGTGATGGTTATAGGGGAGCCGGGTGGTACCACAGCCCGATTCACACTTCCATCTAGTGGTGCCAACCCCAACCACCCTTTGGCCATTCTGCCAAGCATGGATCCCAGTGTTGTGGGTGGCAAATCCTCTTTCTTCCTCCAGAGCTCCCTGCTTCCCTTGTATTCTCAGATCATTTCAACATGATGATGTCCTCATTAGCCAGCAGAAAAGGGACTAATGTCCCAGTCCTCATTTCTGCTGTGTCCACTGCCAGGAGAACACGCTGTGTAAGGTTGGGCAGGCACCTGGGGGAAGTCTCCAAGCCATGTGCTAGGCACACACGTGCAATGCACACAAAGAAATAACATGGAAATAGATGCAGGCAGGCTGGTCCCTGCTGTGATTAATGAGTAACTCCAAGTACAAGGCCAACCACAATGGATGCTGCAAAAACGTTGACTGGGGCAAAAGGTTTTTAGTTTTTTTTATTTCACTATCCTTTTGTGGCTGTTGTTTGGAGGGGGAGGGGGTGGGGTGTGTGTTTTTCCCCTTGGTTTTCATTAGCTCAAGCACACACAAGGGACTTTTGTTTACTTACTCTATTGCAAAGAACTGTCAACATATTGTAAACTGTGAGCATTGTTGTTGGTTGTTATTGTTTTTTTAAACCGCTAAACAGTACACCTAGTGGCCTCTTTGTCTCGTTTTCATTTCCAGTTCAATCTCTGGGTTTAGTTTTGTCTTAAAAAGGAAACTTCTGAAAAAGACGATTGGGGATAACTTTGAATTGGCTAGTGAAGAGTGGTACCTCCATAATCAGAGTGAGACCCGGGTGTGCAGCCAGAACTCATGCACGACCTTCTTATTCCAGACACCCCTTCAGTTTTGCTCTCCTTGGGGATAGGTTTTTGTTGTGTTGTTATGCTTTTGTTTTGTTAATGGAATCCATATTCACATCCTGTGAACTCTGTGCCCTGAAACCATGAAACTTCGCTGCAAAGAGAGATATTGTCTCTTTCCATCTATTTTCTTTAGAAATGGGGAACTTAGGAAGATGATGGGTATAATCACCCTGCTGCCTTCTTCCCCAAGCTTCACTCCCACCAGAAATGAGGTGCAGCACCCACCTACTCTCTCTGGTCCCCATGTGCGGGCATCAATGCCTCAGCTGTGTTACAGAGACCCGTGTCTGCCTCCACCCCTCCCTGCCTCCCACAACCCATCACTCATAGTGTTAACCCTAAAATGCCCACAGGTATTGAGGTGGTCTTCTGCATTGAAGTATTTTTCCCGTTTTCTTTTGTTCCCCACAGCGTGTGGGGGGAGGGTCCCTAAACCTGAGTGTGCCTTTGCTCTCCACCCTTGCTAGACACTGGTAGATGCAACCAACTCAGATTTATATTTGTTGTAAAGTTGTAAAAATATTGTGATGTCACCAATTTTCCTTCCATCTCCACATCCCCTAACATCTGATTCATGACTTAATGTATGTTGTAAAAAAGTAAAAAAAAGAAGAGAAAAAAAGGGAAAAAAGACAAAAAGGCAAGGAAAAGGCTCTTTATTACTTAAAAGTAATAAAACAAGACTGTTCTGCATTCTCTTTTGTGTCCTGAATGCTTTTGTTTATCTCGTAATTTCCTCCGTTCTCGCCCCTCCCCTTTTGAGCTCGGATGCTTCTCTTTCCATCTCTATTTGGCTTCCAAAGCATAAATCACAATGTAGTTAGGCCCATTTGTTTGCAGTACCCACACCCTGCTCCCCAAATTATTGATGTGTTTTCTCTGCCTGCACCCAGCCCGGAGCAGGATTGGAGCAGAAGCCACCAGTAATTAAAAGGCAGAGCACACGTTGACTCCCTCAATTCATTTTATGCATTTTCTTTTTATGGGCTTGTTCATCATCAAACATTTATGGTAGGCTTGATAGTTTAAGAGATCAAGGCTAGGATTTTAGTATGTAAGGTCCACTAAAAATAGATCTTTGCACAGATGTGACTTCAGCCTTTTTACATATTAATAAGGTAGAGGGTGCCAGATTTTGCTCCTTGTTAGCATCTCTCTTATAAGCCAGAAGACACGGTTGGAGGTATATTGCAGTACAGCACTTGGTTTTTATTTTGCAGGGTAGCATTTTGAAATGCCTAGATCAGGTTTTTTCCCCCTTGTGGAGTATTTTTAAAACAGTTATTTAAATAAGTCTTCAGCTGTAGTATTTTACTGTTGACCTTCTGAAATTATTTTTTTCAAGTGTTTTGGGTCAGTTTGAGTGTGAAAAGCTGTGGTTGGACCTCAGTTTACACCCCTCAGTGGTCTGGTCACCTTTTGCTAAGTTATTTCCAATTGTTTTACTTGAATCCCACCCACAGGGCCAAGTGCTATCAGGCGCAAAGTTGACTAGAATATAGTCTCTGCCTCCTCATTTATAAGGAGGGGTGGACATGGCCTCTAAGACTGGGAGATGGGAACAAAGTGCTGAGGGCAAGGCCCAGAGATCTGGGGCTCTGCATATGAGCTGGTCCTTATAGAATCAGTTCTCTGGACGTCTGACCCAGACGGAAGGGCTAACTTGTACAAAGGTGCCAAGGCTGCTGTGACTGCAACACAGAAAGTTTAGTGAACCTTGAGCGGGATCTGTGAAAGAGCCTGGCCAGAGCAGGGCTGGGAAAAGGGGTCAGACCAGGAGAGGCCTGTGTACCAGGGGCAGGATTCTAGCTGATGGGCAGTGGAGCGCATTAGAAGTCTGTGAAGCTGCACGCACATGTGTTTGTGTTTAGAAAGCTACCTGGCAGTAATGTGCAAAATGGACTGGTTCAGGAAGAGGCTGCTGACTGTCGGGCGGTGTGCCAAGCGGCATGCCAAGTTGGTAGGAGCAATGCATGAAAACCCCACATCCAGTTTTGGATTCTTTTGGAAACAGGACTGACTCAGCTCTGTGACCATTCTTTCCTTGGCTGGTCAGAAGAGCTTCCTTCTCCTTCTGTGACTGACAGGTTTGTCCTGTCCAGTTATACCCAAATGTCAAATGCAGAGAATGACCAACAGCTTGTCTGACCCTTCTGTTTTAAAAAATGAGGAAGCTGTAGCCCACTGAGTAAAAGGATTTGCCCATGATCTAAAGCTGGTGGTAGAACACTCTACCAAGCACAAATTTATTGCCTTTTACTATTCAGTTCAGTTCAGCCACTCAGTCATGTCCAACTATTTGCAACCCCATGAACTGCAGCACGCCAGGCTTCCCTGTCCATTACGAACTCCCAGAGCTTACTCAAACTCATGTCCATCGAGTTGGTGATGTCACCCAACCATCTCATCCTCTGTCATCCCCTTCTCCCACCTTCAATCTTTCCCAGCATCATGGTCTTTTCCAATGAGTCAGTTCTTCGCATCAGGTGGTCAAAGTATTGGAGTTTCAGCTTCAGCATCAGTCCTTCCAATGAATATTCAGGACTGATTTCCTTTAGGATGGACTGGTTGGATCTCCTTGCAGTCCACAGGACTCTCTAGAGTCTTCTCCAACACCACAGTTCAAAAGGATCAATTTTTCAGTGCTCAGCTTTCTTTATGGTCCAACTCTCACATCTATACATGACTACTGGAAAAACCTTAGCTTTGACTAGAGAGACCTTTGTTGGCAATGTCTCTGCTTTTTAGTATGCTGTCTAGGTTGGTCATAGTCTTTTAATTTCATGGCTTAGTCACCATCCACAGTGATTTTGGAACCTAAGAAAATAAAATCTGCCACCGTTTCCCTTTTTTCCCCTTCTATTTGCCATGAAGTGATGGGACCAGATGCCATGATATTAGTTTTCTGAATGTTGAATTTTAAGCCAGTTTTTTCACTCTCCTCTTTCACCTTCATCATTAGAGTAATACTAGCTTAAAAGACATGACACCTACTACTCCCAAACTGCATCTCCAAATTACTCAGCCATCCTTCTGGAAGTCATTTGGACATACCTCACTCTTCCCCAGCTGAGCATCCCAAATTCCTTCATCCAGGTTGAGGCAAAGGGAAAGGCTGAGGTTCAGACCACACTGACAAGTAGGTAGACAGGTCCTGCCTACCGTGCAACCTGAAACTTGAGATGGTGACTTTCACTGAAGTTGGCTTTGTTCTGGTGGTGAAGAGGTGACCAAGGCTGACCAGATGCAGCCTATATTTTAGCTGCATTTTAGGCCCTGGGGATGTCCCTGCTCAGACCTGAGATGTGCATCAGGTAACCCAGCTTTTTAATTATGTTTCCTTGCTTGCCTGTTATAGGGTTGGTGGCTTCTGCCAAAAGTTTTTAGACAGCCAGCTCCCAGGAGTGGCTGTCCCAATACAGGCCAAGTATTTCATGGGGCCAGGCTAGGTATTTCATGGGGCCAGAGTTGGTGTCTTAGACCTGCCTGCTTCCCTTAAGTACAATGTCAAGCAAGCACAAACTTGTCTCATTGTTCAGTCTTGTAAGTTGGCAGAAGACATACAAGACTCACAGAATCACAGGGCCTAGGTTTGACTGCCAGAACAAAAGCTCTTTCCAGAAAAGTCATTCAGTAAGTGAAATAGAAGTTGTCAGAAGGGCACCTACAGTTTCAGGACCCTGGGATATTTTGCATGAGGGAAAGGGGTGAGGGAGATTTCAAAGAACCCTTTAGTAACAAAATAGCAAAATCAAGAGCTTAATCCTTGTCCAGGCTGAACACTGTGACAGCTGGGTGTTTGGACTCAGTAACCCTTAGAAACCTGCATCTCACGCCCATCTTAAACCCAGGTGGTGACGTGTCTCTTGTACAGAATTGGGAAGGAAGGCTCACAATTATTGATCGGGCCTGCCAGACAGATGGGGATCTTCAATATTCCATTTAGACTATTGTGTATCCTCAGCTCTAACCCCTAGGGGATGCCTGGAGGTGGGGGTGGTTAACCTCAACAGAGGGTTAGGGCTGAACTGATGCACATTAGATATGACTGGGCAGAAAAACGTGCAGATGTCCCTCTGGCAAATGGAAATGAAATCTGAGCCAATCCAGAGAGGCAGCTGAGTGGTGGGGAGTTCCCCAACCCCCTCGGTAAACACATCCCTGCACACATGTGCACACAGCTGCTGTGACAAGGCTTTTCCCCCCTTGGTCTAAAACCAAACCTGGCACAGGGGTCAGAACCAGTGCCCACTGGACGTGGACCCTTTGGGAAGGCTTCCTCCCCTTTCCTGATAAAACATGCGTTCCATCTCAGTACCTTGTGGTCAAAAGTGAACAGTCATAAGGGGCTTCCAGGTGGCTCAGCAGTAAAAGAATCCACATGCAGTGCAGGAGACTCGGGTTCAATCCCTGGTCTGGGAACAGGAAATGGCAACCCACTCCAGTACTCTTGCCTGGAGAATCCCGTGGACACAGGAGCCTGGCGGACTGCAACCCATGGGGTCACCAAGAGTCAGACATGACTGAGTGACTGAGCATGCACACACACTGTCATAAACCATAGTCACAGGAGTGGGAGCCAAGACCTTTGTAGAGGGGCCTGGACACGGGTCACTGGCAGCCCACAGGCACTGGCCATTTTTTTATTCTTCCTAATCTGCTTCAAATAGGAGATTCTCTCTTGAGAATCACTAACATCAAGTGATTGGTCCCACATTATTGGTCCCACTGACAGAGCTGCAATAATGGTTCAAATAAGGGGATGTTAATGAAGGCGAAAGTAGGACACCATGAAATTGAAGGCATTTTTCTCATTGATGATTTTCAGTTTAAAAAAAAAAAAAAACAGATGAAGGTGACATTGGACACAACACCAGTGCCAGGCAACCAACACGAAAAGAAACTCTGGCAGGATTCCCAGGGGTCTCCTAGGATGAGAAAGATGATGAAAACTCTGTCTGAGAACCAAACGCTCTCTTTTATCCTGTTCATCATGACACCTGCCCTGACCACGTTACAGGGTGATGAGAAAGTGGGTGATCTCAACAAACTTCTTTCTTAGATATGGACACTGAACATTTTGCAGGCCTGATCCATGTCAGCGCAGAAGCACAAATTTCAAAAATAAGGCTAATGCTTGCTTCATAAACGATGAAATGTGGAATGGCACCAACCCAAAAGTAGCAGGTCTTCTGATTGCTGATGAAAATGACAATTTACACTGGGGGCATTTTATAGTCTGCAGACATAATCTTATCCATTATATCATTAGATCCTCATAGCAGCCTGGTGGGGTGGGAAGCCACATATATGATTATCTTCATTTTACAGAAATTGGACTTTGGAGACAAGGGATGTTACTTGAGCAGTGATTGACATTAAAAAATATGCAGTCATGTTTCTAAAACCTGTGTGTTGACATCATCCCTTCAGCTCTCTCAGGGACACCTCAGGTTACACAATTATTCTGCTTCACCAAAGGGGAAAAGCCTCCCACAGCATTTCCCAGGAGAGATGGTTACAACAATAAAAGTCCCCAAAATAAAGGCGAGGTGCACACGTTCTATTTTGAGGGCATTGTGCTCTAATATTTTTCCATCATTAAAGAACACATCTCTTCCTTCCTGCGTCTGCAAAGTCCTGATGCCAGCCAGGTTATAAGGAACTATCCACAAAGCAAGAAAAGAAAGAGCTGAAGCCAAATTCCCTGACCTTCCTTCTGGAGACGTACCCTGCCACTTCAGGGGCGGTGACGCAGGCTGCCTCAGTGGAAAAAAAGGATGAAAGGCCCGGCTGTTATAGCTTCTTCTTCCTATCCGAACCCCAAGAGCACAAGAGAAATATAAGAAGCTTAAGAGAACACAGGATTAATTCGGAACACAGAAGAAGAAATGTCCCCTATGTTGAAGGGTAAAGATTCTGCTTACCCTTCCTTTCATAGAAGAATGAGGAGAAGTAAGAATAGAGGAAGAGGTAAGTAAGAAATAGCCAAGCTGGGGGACTGCCCTGGTGGGACAGTGGTTAAGAATCTGTGCTCCCAATGCAGGGGGCCTGGGTTCAATTTCTAGTCAGGGAACCAGATCCCACATGTCACAACTAAAAAAATGATACTGCATGCTGCAATTAGGGCTTCTCAGGTGGCGCTAGTGGTAAAGAACCCACCTGCCAATTCAGGAGACATAAGAGACGTGAAAGATGCAAATTTGACCCCTAGGTCAGGAAGATCCCCTGGAAGAGGGCATGGCAACCCAGTCCAGTATTCCTGCCTGGAGAATCCCCATGGACAGAGGAGCCTGGCGGGCTGTGGTCCATAAGGTAGCACAGAGTCCGATATGACTGAAGCGACTTAGCATGCACGCATGACGCAATTAAGACCCAGACTAAACAAAAAAATAAATAAATGGTTTTCTTTAAAAAAAGAAATATCCCTGTTGACTTCTCACGTAAGCCCCTTTGGCCACTTTGGCAATATGGATATCAGCTAAACAATTTGACTCCATCTCTGATGTCAGTGGTGGGATGATTCAGTTGAGCACCTAGACAATTCTCCCAATAGGAGACAGAAGATAGAGATGGCCTCCACCCAGGTACCCATCTTCCTCTGTCACATCACTGCCCATGGCCACCTGGAGTTCATAGGGTACGTGGTGCACAGGGTCAGGCCCATCTCGTCCGGAACGGGTGGCTGGCCTCCCTCCTGCCCTGGGGGCAGCGTGACCCAGCCAGTCACCATGCAAGGCTGTTCTCCAGCACTCTGAAGAAGCCGGCATCTTCACTCACCTCCTGACTCATAACCTCAGACAGATTCCACTTGGAGGGAGAGGAAAATCACCCTTCTTTACCCCACTGTTCTCTTTCTGCTTGGTTGATGGCTTGCTATTTGTTTGTTTACCAGTTAAAACCCTGTTCCCAGCCCACAAGCCTTTTCTCAGTACACAACTATGCTTTCAATAAAGACGAAGGCTTGGCTGGCACCGCCTTTGGTAGCTCTGGTACAAAATATATACATAATTCCAACTGCTGCGGGGTGCTGTTTACTTAATTATGTACTCAAAAAACAGAATGACCTTTGAAGCAATTAACTTTCCCTGATCTAAAGGGTCTGAATCAATAACTGGTTGACTTTGTCAAGGAAGTTTTCTATTCCAAAGTGTGTATTCCAGGACAATATGGGCTGCAGTTGTTGTGAAGACGTGCCTCCTCCATTCCTGCGGAAAGAGTACATTTCTTTTGTGAAATAAAGTTGTCCATAGAAGTCTGACTAGGTGCGGGCTGATTCAAATTCTTATTGGTGTTTAATTTTAAGAACCAAAGATGTGTCCCTCTCTGCTTCCAGGGAGAAGGCCTGTGATCACATTTCTGTCTTGGGGAGAAAAGATAATGTGTTAGACTTACATGAATGAATAGAAACAGGTAAATACTCATATTTCCTTCTGACTTTGTAATTTAAACAGTGTAAGTCAGTAGGGAAGGGCTGTAATTGGAGCCAGAGTAAAGTGAGGCGAAAATTACTAGGTGTTAGAACATCTGCCTCTCATTTTAATTAGGTGACTGTAATAGCAAGATCAAAAACTTTTCCTTGTCACTCAATCTGTTGAGCTTTCTAATTGAGAAACCAAAGGGCTTGTTTTGTCCTCAGGAAAGAGTGACCCAAAAAGATCCTCTCTAATTACCTGGCCAGAGCAGCTGAAGAGCCTGGGCCCAGGGACAGAGCAGGGCTCAGTAGGGGTGGTGTCAGGAGGATGAGATGCCCCACAAAGGCCAGCCCCTGGGGGCTTTTAGGGACAGTCAGCCCTCATTTGGTGACTTAGAGTTCTCACTTCTCACAAGGCAAAGCAGCTGAGAAGAAAGCGCCTCGCACTGTAAGTCTGTGGGCCTACTCTGAGCCAGCCTCCCCAGTTGTGGGGTGGTCATTCAAACTCTTGGCATCTTCCCTTTCCCATCTTCGAAGTGGACAATGATGGTGCCCCTGTCTACTTTGCAGGAGCGTGTTAAAGTCACCCAAGGTGAATGTTTACTGGTACTTACAAAACGCGAAATCCTACTGCATTCTTCTTCCCCAACTTGGCATCCAAAATGAGATCCTAGTCCTTTAAATCTTCTGATTAAATAAATGACTTTGAGTCCCCATCCTGCTGATAATGGAAACGTCTCTTTTTTCTCTCTCCCCTAAACACTACTTATCTGAAAACAAAAGCAGCCAGCCGGACCTGGTTAAACAAAAGCCCTGCCTGGCCCAAGAGAGCCCAGGCTCTTTCTTACTGATGCGGCCATCTCAGCCACATGACGCCTGCTCAGAGGCCAGGGGCTCCCCAGCCTGCAATGCTGTTCTCCTCCTCCATTCCTAGATGGCTGGCTGGGGAGAACTGGTAGTCCTATCACTGAATCCTGCCTTTGCTGCTCCCAAGACTCTTCCTCTCTGCTTGGCCCCAGTGCAGTCTCTGGGCTAGACAGCCTGGCCTCCAGAATAGGCTCCAGAATGCACTGCAAGGAACACAGCTGCAAGTTCACTCACAGCCTTGGGTGTTGAGGCAATGTTCATGGCATCCTATGATGCCTGGTGGCCCTGGACCACCTGTCCGCTATGGTGACTTGTTGTTGTTCAGTTGCTCAGTCGTATCCAACTCTTTGCGACCCCACGGACTGCAGCATGCCAGGCTTCCCTGTCCATCACCAACTCCTGGAGCTTGCTCAAACTCAGGTCTGTCAAGTCAGTGATGCCATCCAACCATCTCATCCTCTGTCGTCCCCTTCTCCTCCTGTCTTCAATCTTTCCCAGCATCAGGGTCTTTTCCAATGAGTCTTGTACTTTCTTCCAACACCCTCATAGCCTCATTCCCTGAGCACACCTCCAGTGCTGCCCTGTCCAGGTCCAAAGCATTTCCAATCTCAGCTCCAGTTGGCCTGGATGGAAGAACTGCTCACTCAGTCCCCAGCCCATCCCTGTGCCACATCCCAAGGGTTTGTGACATTTTTTTCAAGGGAAAAACTGCTTTGTTACCCCTGTAAAGCATTATACCAGAAATATCAGTGAGAGTCATTATCATGTATCTCGTGGTGCTGAAAGATATAGTTCGACATCCTTCTGTTGGAGAAGATGAAATCATAAGTGGTGGCTCAATAATACACTGCTTGTCCGTGTCTAGAGCTGAGGGCAGGAAGCAGGCGTCCCAATTCCTAATTCACTGCCTGACACCATACGCTGTGAAGTACGGATTTAACTTCTGAAAAAAAGTAACAGCTGAACTTGGAGGCTGAAAAAAAAGACAGAAGTTCATTTCACTCTCATATAAAAGCCCCCAAACACACGATCCAGCAGCTCTGCAATTTTCAACATGCTCTGTCTTTCTTTGGATCTGAGAAGCTCTTCTAATTGTGCCGTTTTCTCAGTCAACAGGAAGAGCACAGGAGAGTAGAAGGCACGCTGGAGCATTCCCAGCCATTTTTAAGAGCTCATCCCAATAGTTGCAAGGAACTCTTCAGCACATCCCAGGGACAGGAATGTAACTGCAGAGCAACACAAGTGATGGCAACTAGGAAATGTAGACTTCAGAGGCTTGTGCTCAGCGAAAACTCAGAAGTGTGCTGGGACCTTAAAAAAGAAGAAGGGACTTCCCTGGTGGTCTAGTGGCTAAGACTCTGTGCTCCCAATTCAACAGGCCCGGGTTCAATCCCTAGTCAGGGAACTAGATCCCACATGCCACAACTAAGACCAGGGGGAAATGAGATGTAATCAACCATGAATTGCTACATCAACACTTGGTTTAGGTACCGTGCATCCACCAAGCCTTCTCTGAGTTCTCACGCAGAAGTGGGCTTTCCTTCTCTTGTCCCCCAAGGCAGCCTGTACATACAAGCTTCTCATTTGTACCACAAACCCATTGGAAAGATTTACTTCTCCATTAGACGGTTAACACACCAAAGGGCAGGAACTGAATCTTTTTCACCTTTGTAAGTCCACAGTTGACAATTGAGCCTGATAAATTGGAGGTACACAAGAAATTATTTGCTAAACTAAGTTATCATCAGAGATAAGACAGTAAGAGTTGAGTCTCCACACACATCCACGCAGGAACAAAGTTACTGCTAGCAGTTGCCACGGTTGTCATAACAGCAGTAGCACTGATTACACACTCACCAGGTACCAGATCCTGGGTTATGTGTTTTCCCAACTTTAGCTCACTGAATCCTCAAAAGAACCCTGCCTTTGTCAGTGCCATATGACAGATAAGCTAAGTGAAGCACAAACAAATTAAAGAACCTCCGTACTCACTGAGCTGGCGATAGGTCGATGACCCCCATAGCCAGTGCTTTTAATTATCTTATGTCTTATTAGGTGAGGTGGGCTAGGAGATTCTTTTCTAACATGATTAAAGAGTGCTTATCAGACACCAGGGCTTCCTGGGTAGCTCGGTTAGTAAAAATAATCCACCTGCAATGCAGGAGAACCCAGTTTGATTCCTGGGAAGGGACAGGCTACCCACTCCAGTATTCTTGGGCTTCTCTGGTGGCTCAGATGGTAAAGAATCCACCTGCAATGCAGAAGACCTGGGTTCGATCCCTGGGTCACAAAGATCCCCTAGAGGAGGACACAGCAACTCACTCCAGTATTCTTGCCTGGAGAATCCCATGGACAGAGAAGCCTGGCGGGCTACAGTCAGTGGGGTCGCAAAGAATCGGACATGACTGAGCGACTTACACACACACATCAGACACCAAGAGACAGCCAACTCTGCAGGAAGCTAAGTGATTAACGACACAAGGGATGGGAGTCAGACTAATCCCTCAGCAACACTCTTCCAACAGTACAGACGACAGTGAGCAGCCCATCCCGCAGCTACGCCATATGCTCACGCCCACGCCAGTGCTGCGGGGACACTGGCCCTATTTTCCAAAGGGCTTTTGCGTGTGAGATGAAGTTAGCAACTGCAATTTCACATGTCCAAAACAAACAAATCTTCTAATAGCCTAAACCCAGGAGCCTCATGAGAGCCCCACCCCAGTACCCACTCAAATACTTACATTGTCTGCAAAATCACAGTAAGAACTAGTCACGCAGTGATAGCGGAATAGAAATCAGAGATTACCCCAGATGGCAGAGTGGGCATGAGGGGACAGTGAGCCGGTGATGACCCTGAGACACACAAGCACGTCAGCCGTGGACACCAAGCACATGCATGCTGAATACTAGGGAGAAGGAGGCAGGAGAGGGAGGGAGGGAAAGATGATGGGAGAGGAAGAAAGGATGGCATGAAGAAAGGAGGCAGGTTTGCTTCTCTTTTTTGATGTTCTATGTAAGTAGTGAGAAGAATCTCCTAAAACCATCGTAGAGTTTGTTTTGTTTTTTTTTTTAAAGCAACTAGAGTCTGGGGGTGGGGGGCGGGCGGAGGGGTTGGGAGACATGATTTGGAGGGGAAAAGACAACGAGATTTGATTCCACAGACACTTCAGAAATAATGGCATAATCTTATCCGTTTTCAGCAAATACAATCTGAAGCATGCAAGCCTTTGATAAAGGTGTATCACCTTCATTGGTGCAGCAAACTGCAGATTAAGCTTTTTTTTTTTTAAATGCTGTTCAAATTGCCGGTAGAGCAACCTTTTATGAGATATGATGGTTCAAACAATTTTGCAAAGAGCAGAAGACAAAGAATACGTTTTTACACTGAACTGGTTTCCTAGGAAACACTGAAAAAAATGTAATAGGATATCTTTTAAAGGTAGTTCAAGGACCAGGGCTCTTCTTTACTTATTTTTTTTTTTTTTTTTTTGAGCCGTGTTTAATATCTGCCTCTTCCTCTCTCTGCAGTGGGGGCTAGGAGGGTAGAACAAGCTCTCTCATACCCAGAAGCCCAAGAGTCCTCTCATTAACTGAGTGCCCGCTCTACACAAAGGAAAAATATTTGAGCCAAGTTGAGCCTTCATTACTCTCTGCAGCAATGTGAAGAAATTAAAGGGATAGAACTTGAATCTTTTGCTCTACCATTAAAAAAAGAAAATCTCCAAATCCCAACTAAGAAATTAAGCAGAGGGGAAAGCCAACCCACTCTTTTTCAAATCACATCTAAATTAATCTGTTTCAAGGTCTTCAAATACCATTTATTTTAGGTTCATTTTTACTCTGGCTCTTCATCCGTCTCTCTGATGTGCCAGCATAGGCAAGCTGACAGAGTGAGCCTGAATTAGCAGGCTCACACATTTCCCAAGTTCAGATACAAGATCAACCAGGGTCTTGAGGAGGCAAAGAAGCTCTGGGTGAAGAGTTGGGAGAATCCACAGGTCAGGAGCCTTTCAAGGGGCATGGGGTGGTTTGCAATGACACCTTCGCTGGCCCTCATTTCCATCAGTCATCACTCATGTCAAGCGGAAGTCAAAATAGGAAAAGTGAAGGAACATCTGGGCTGTGTGGGAAGGAGTTACATTTGATTTTAAAATAAATAAGGTATCAAAGCTTCAAGTTTCACTTATTCAAAAACTGGAGGCAAAAATGTTGGCTTAAAGAAGTTTCGGATCTTTTTGTGGGTGGGCAAAGGGGAGAAGGGGACGCAGCCTCATAAGAACTTCCTCACTTAGGGGTGCCCTCACCCCAGTGCCTCCTTCAAAGACCTGCAGAGAGCCCAGAGAAGGCAGTGGGGCAGGGGGATGGTGGGTGCTGGTGGAGCCCCTTCCAGCATCAGCGGGCCACCTACACCCCACCTTTCTTCACATCCCCTGAGTCGGGGTAAGGGTGACACTCTGGGAGGAAACCTCTTCAAGCTGAAAACAACACGACTGTTTCCCTTTCAGGATCTTTGAGGAGAACTGGTGCGAGAGTCTTGAGGATCATCCACACAGAGTAACTGCCTTTGCAAACAGGATAGTGTGACGGCTTCCCCAGGGAAAGGGAAGGACCCAGAATCTGAGGCCTTTTCACTAAGATAAGAAACTGTAGGATGCTCAACAAAAGCAAGCCGACATGCACAATGCTTATCCTTAAGATTTCATGGGACTCAACTCGTGCTAAAAGACATGGCAGGCCCCAGAGGGGACCCTACAACCCCACTCTATAATTTTTAAATGCAGATTGAATTGGTTTATAGTAAATATAAAGAACCACATTGCTCACTCACTTCAGTCATATCTGACTCTCTGTGATCCTACTGACTCTAGCCCACCAGGCTCCTCCGTCCATGGGATTCTCCAGGCAAGAATACTGGAGTAGGTTGCCATTTCCTTCTCCAGGGGCTCCTCCTGACCCAAGAACCTCATTTGAAGGTGGGAAATTTGATTTTAATAGAGCTTATGGGGATACATGGGCAGGGGACAAAGCAGCCCTCCCATCTGCCTTCGTACATGGAAGAGGCAGGTGCAAATGAACGGAGGCCACACACGGTAGCCTTGGGTAGTGTAGACATTTAGACGTCCTGCTTGTTTGCTTCTTTTTTCCTGATAATAGCATCCTACTTTCCTTTGGAGAGTTAATGCCCCCTTTGTAATGGTCTTGATGGGACCGTACGTTAAGGTTGTTTGTCCTCCTCTAAACAAGAGGATGGCCAACTCATTGGAAAAGACCCTGATGGGAAAGACTGTAGGGCAGAAGGAGAAGAGGGCATCAGAGGATGAGATGGTTGGATGGCATCACTGACACAATGAACATGAACTTGGGCAAACTCCGGGAAATGGTGAGGGACGGGGAGGCCTGGTGTGCTGTGGTCCATGGGGTCGCAAAGAGTCGGACGACTAGGCAACTGAACACCAACAGCAACCAGGAGGTAGACAGGTGACCCAAGCTAGACCAAAGCCTTCTTCCCAGAATCTCAAGGAGAAGGACGTTCTCCGTGGTCAGCACTGATGCCTGAACAAAAGGAACATCACCAGATGCACCCTTGAAAGTCCATCTCTGTGATGTACCTCCACAGCTGCCAGCGGCTTCAGATGTCCACAGTAAAATACCCCTGTGCTATAAAGCCTAGGATAAGTGCAGTTTGAAGGGGAGAGCATGTGCTGGTACACGTGGTGAAACAGGAAGAAGAAGCCACTATATGAGCCCTCCATCTACAGCAAGTGGGCCTACGGGCTGCGTCAGTCAGCTGTATCATCCTGGAAGGCCTCTTGGAAGGCATGTTGAATAAAGGCAGTGTCTAGTCAGCTTTGCTGAATCGTGGGGCTGGGACACTGAGCCTTCTGGACAAAGCATACAACTTGGGGACCAAACTAACATGACATGTAGCCGTCATTGTTGTTTAGCCAACTCTTTGTGACCCCATGGACTGTCATCCACCAGGTTCCTCTGTCTGTGGGATTTTCCAGGCAAGAATCCTGCCCATACTGGGCTGTGCTTAGTGCTCAGTAGTGTCTGACTTTTTGAGACCTCATGGACTGTAGCCGGCCAGGCTTCTCTGTCCGTGGGTTGCCATTTCCTTCCCAGGGGATCTTCCCAAGCCAGGATCAAATTCATGTCTCCTGCATTGGCAGGCAGATTCTTTACCACTGTGCCACCTGGGAAGCCCCAAATGACATAGAGTTAATTAAGTAAAGCAGGAGTTTGTTAACAGGATAGGAGGGTATCACAAATCCCAGGTGCAAGCGTTCATTGGTCCACATGAAGGCCCAGTCCCCAAAACTAGAAAGTCAAGAAGCAGGGTGCTCTCTGTGTCTCAGGGGCCCCTCAGTCTCTGGTGCCCCGTCTTAGTTTATTGGCAGAGATTGCCCTGCCAATCTCTGACTCTCTTCACACAGATCTAAAGCGGGCACCCCACAAAGGCACATGAGCCCCCAACGCACATGACTTCTGGATTCAAACACTTGGCAAGATTGACCACACTCTCTGAGTCTCAGCCTTGGGACTCATGGCTGAAGCCCACAGCTGGGGAGGCCCGTGTCAGTGGAGGCCCAGCAGCCATCCTCTCCGGCCAGATCAGAGCCTTGCTGCATTCCCTGGAGCCTCTGTGCTGATTTGGGAGTTAGCTGCCCACTGAAGAATGTCTTGGGTACCATCTAAGGATAGAAGGAAGGAGCATAGTCTGATTTTGCAGTTCGATGATCATTATTTTTAAGTTTGGGGAAAATTACTCAGCCTTTCTGAGCCCAAATTTCCTCATTTTTAAAAAGTAAGTTTTTAGGAAAGAATTAAATCAGATAATTTAAGAAAATGCTGGCACACAACAATTTCCAATAAACAGCATCCATCTATCCCCCCTTGCCTTGCTGCACAGGGGGATCAGAGGACAGGGGCCTTTCTCCTATGATTTTTGCATGGCCCTGAGGTTTCAGACACGGGTAGGGACTGCTGGATTTTCCTTAGCCTTTTTGAGGGTCTGTTTCGACTGTAAATACAAGTTCGTTGGGCTTGCTCTAACATCCTGACTCTGCACGTGAAGGCTGAGTGGCAATGCTGTGAGCAGTCTCTGGGCCCTGATTGTGTTTGAACAAACATGACATCCCATGTGGTTAATGGGACTCCACAGGTGCTCGGTATGTTTTTACTCTTTAAACGTTAAAAACGGAAATAGAGTTTTCCCGGGATATCAGAGCCCCAGATATCAGATGAAGAGGGAGATTCTCAACAAGTGCCTGGTATTCAGAGATAGGGGCCAGTAGGGGAGGGATGGGACATTGAATAATAAAGTCTCTCCTCTTGGCTAGGCCTCACTCTGCTTTAGTGTTAGGTTGACAAGCATTGTGGCCTAATTCTAATGACCACATGGAAACAGAGGCCTTTCCCCAAAACATCTATCAGAAAATCTGAAACTGATTCATTAGTGAGCAAACACTGATTACACATCATTCGCTGGCTGCTATTCTAGTGGCTGGAAAAGTGGGCAAGATCTGGTGATGTGGGGCCCAAGGAGAGACCAGAGGAGGGGCCCCCACCCAGATTGTGGGGCTGGAGGGGGCTTCGAGAGGGCTTCCTGGAGGAGGTGGCCCCGAAGCTGGGTCTTCAAAGATGAGTAGGAATGAGCTGAGTGAGTGGGGCTGACAGTTGGATCTCATGGTGGTGGCATAGAGGGGTTGTTCCATGAGAAAGAGACAGCATGTCTTAACAAAGGCTCAGCAGAATAAAGCTCATGGAGAAATCCGCAAGCACACAAGTCTTCAAATCTAAGACAGACACATTTCTTCAGATGCTTAGGTCTCTGAAGTCAGCACGCATTACACAGTCAATGTCTACACACAATACTGTTTTTCCCTTGGCAGCCTCTTCCTCTTGTATACACACATACACACACACACACATGCACACACCCACACACACACGCACACACCCACACATACATTGTAACCGGTGTTAACAATCTGACATGCGCTCTCACATACTATCTCTTTGGCAGGATTCTTTTCAAATATGGAATCTATCTATATTTTCACTATCCATATACTGCGGCTGCTGCTAAGTCGCTTCAGTTGTGTCCGACTCTGTGCGACCCCATAGACGGCAGCCCACCAGGCTCCCCCGTTCCTGGTATTCTCCAGGCAAGAACACTGGAGTGGGTTGCCATTTCCTTCTCCAATGCATGAAAGTGAAAAGTGAAAGTGAAGTCGCTCAGTCGTGTCCGACTCTGAGCGACCCCATGGACTGCAGCCCACCAGGCTCCTCCATCCATGGAATTTTCCAGGCAAGAGTAGTGGAGTGGGGTGCCATTGCCTTCTCCGTCCATATACTGCTAATTGCAGTAATTACATTCACTAGATCTCCAAGTGAATAGTGATATTGGACTTCACAATATTTTAAACTTGGTAGATCGCAATATGTATTTACTTGTTCCCATGTCAACAAGGCTAAAATACATAAACTGGAAGCTCTATCATTAAAAATTGACATTATTTTGATTTATTAGATTCCCAGAAATTGGGTTACTATTTTAAAAGTGAAAGTTGCTCAATTGAGTCTGACTCTTTGTGACCATGGGTAGCCTTTCCCTTCTCCAGGGGATCTTCCCAACCCAGGGATCAAACCCAGATCTCCCACACTGCAGGCGGATTCTTTACCAGCTGAGCCACCAGGGAAGTCCACGAATACTGGAGTGGGTAGCCTACCCCTTCTCCAGTGGATCTTCCCAATCCAGGGATCGAACCCAGGTCTCCCATACTGCAGGCAGATTCTTTCCCAGCTGAGCTACCAGGGAAGCCTATATTAAAAGTTGTGCGTATTTTGGTATTAATGATTATTTCTAAAAATTACTCAGAATTGAGCCTCTAATTCACAATAACACTAATGTCTTACCTTGGGGTGCTATAACAAAATACTGTAATTTAGGTGGCTTATAAATAACAGATCAGGTGCCAGAATGATCAGGTTCTGATGAGGAGCCTCTTCCGGTGCTGACCTCCAGCTCCGTGTTATAGGCACACCTGGCAGAGAGCAGAGAGAGGGCACAGCTCGCTGGTGACCCTGACAAGAACATGAATCCTGGATGAGAAGACTCATCTGGAGCCCTTCTAACCCTAATTATTTCCCAAAGGCCCCATATTCTAAAACTACCACATCACGGGGCATAAGGTTTTGACATAGGAACTTTCAGTTCAGTTCAGGAACTTTGGGGGGACACAAATGTTCAGCTCATAACAACCAATCACAAAGGTAGTTCTCCTTCTCCCCACACCGTGACCACCCTTGTAAGGTCTCTGTCTTTTTAAGTTGGGTCGATCTTGTGGGCAAAAAGGTTCATTGCTTTTAGTGTCCCTGAATACTGGTAAAATTTTAAGTGTACACCCTGCGTGCATGCTAAATTGCTTCAGTCATGTCTGACTCTATGAGAGCCTATGGACTGTAGCCTGCCAGGCTCCTCTGTCCATGGGATTCTCCAGGTAAGAATACTGGAGTGGGTTGCCATGCTACACTCCTCCAGGGAATCTTTCCAACCCAAGGGTCGAACCCATGTCTCTTAGGTTTCCTGCACTGGCAGGTGGATTCTCTACCACTAGTGCCACCTGAGAAGCACCAGGTATAACCTATAGTAAAGAATAAATCCTTTATATCAGGGCTTCTCAACTTCAACGGTATTAACACTGGGTTGGAGAACTCTGTGTTATGTGAGGCTGTCCTGTGCATTGGGATATCGGTAGCTCCCTGCCCTCTGTTACACACTGTAGCACTTGGCCCTTAGTTGCCGCTACCAAAAAAAAACAATAATGCCTCCACACATTGCCAAACATACCTTGGGGTCATATCACCTCTCTTGACAACTGCCACTCCATATCACTGATAGTGGTTCTGCTTCTGTGATTGAACCCAGAGTGTGGTCATCATCTTTATCATACACTGTCTTCTGGATCTCTTTTCTTGTTCTCTTCTATTCATCAATCTTTGTATTTGTGTCAGTACTATGCCTGCATTAGTTATGGTAGTTTTAAAGCAGGTAAAGCGAAACCATCATACTGTTCTCTTGTCAACCTTTCCTCAGCATTTATCACGTATTTATTCACCTACATATGATGTAGCCATCTCTGACCGGGAACAACGTCCCATTGAAGCCATTCTGTATAGAATGGGTTTTTAAACCAGAGTTCCTGACCCCCTTGAAGTTGTATGTAAAATTACGTGTGTACATGTGTGTTTTTGTGTGTTTCCAGAGATGCTATGGACAGAGGAGCCTGATGGGCTGTGCAGTCCATGGGGTCGCTAAGAGTTGGACACGACTGAGAGACTTCACTTTCACTTTTCACTCTAATGCACTGGAGAAGGAAATGGCAACCCACTCTAGTGTTCTTGTCTGGAGAATCCCAGGGACGGGGAAGCCTGGTGGGCTGCCGTCTATGGGGTTGCACAGAGTCGGACACGACTGAAGTGACTTAGCAGCAGAGATGCTATGAAAGGTGGTCACTCTGAAGCGTAATATTTTTCTAATCACGCTACCTTTTCAGAATCTCCTACAAAGCACATGGCAGGCAAGTCAGGGAGATCCATCCACAGTAAAGATGGATGCAGGAGGGCTTCTTCCCTGGTGGCTCAGTGGTAAAGAATCCACTTGCCAATGCAGGAGACATGGGTTCAATCCATAAGTTGGGCAGATCCCACATGCCAAGGAGCTGCTAGGCCCGTGCACCACAACTTTTGAGTCTATGCTCCAGAGCCCAGGAACCACAACTACTGAGCCCATGTGCCACAACTCCTGAAGCCCTTACAGCCCTAAAGCCCAAGCTTCGCAACAAGAGAAGCCACTGCACTGAGAAGCCGTCACACCACAACTAGAGAGCAGCCGCCACTCACCACAACTAGAAAAAAGCCCAAGTAGAATGAAGACCCAGCACAGGCCAAGAAAATACAAAAAATAAACAAAACACAAGAAGATGGATGCAGGGGCCTTCCCTGGAGATCCAGTGGTCCCAGGTGACTCGGTGGTTAAGAACCTGCCTTGCAATGGAGAAGATTTGCAGATTTGATCCCTGGTCAGGGAACTCAGACCCCACATACCACAGGGCCACTACTGATCCCACGTGCCACAGTGAAAGATTCCTCATGATGAAACAAAGACTCCACTTGCTGCAACTGAGACACAATACAGCCAAATATATACATACATATTGCTTAAAAAAAAGATCAATGCCTTGCATGCACAGAACCTATTCTCTGAAATTTGTGACAGGTGCTCCAGTGAAGAGACAAGTCAACAGACTTTACTCCAGTGAGGGATGATGTAAGCAGTGACACTGCCTCACAAGTGTGACCAAGAATCCAGGGTGTGCATTGGAGGAAGGCAGGAGCATACACCCACAGATGGGGTGGGAAACCTCTGGTGTTAGCAAGGCTGTCGTGGACCAACATACGAACACCGTATCATGTCCTCATCTCCCATTTATTATTTATGTCCCACCTGCTTCCAAAAGGATGTGACACGGCTTTCAGTGAAAAGCACAGATATGAAAGAATCATGCAGCCTCTACAACTAAACTCAGGAGGTGAGAGCCAAGAAGGCAAAAAGGCAAAAGAAGGAGGCAGTCTGTAGAATAATTGTATCAGGAAGCACTGGCTTCACTCTGAACTTCCTGTCCTCCAAGAGAGAAAAAAGAAGGCAAACACAATGGTATATCGTTTCCTTTAGTTCGTAACAGGAAACAGACCATCAGGAGAGGCGTTAGCCACCTCCTGGGAATTCTGGCCCTTTTGGCCAGAGGAGACCTAAGGAAGGGGAGGAGAATGGAGGTGAGTCCCTCCCCGAACATCCGGCTCCTGCAGAGATGACATGTGTCCATCTAAAAAGGGCTGTTTCTGCCATCTAAAGAAAAGATGCCCTCGTCAAACTGTTCATTCTGCTCATCAAATATTTACTGAACAACAGACTGGTTTCAAATTGGGAAAGGAGTATGCCAAGGCTGTACATTGTCACCCTGCTTATTTAACTTATATGTAGAGTACATCATGCAAAATGTCGAGCTGGATGAAGAACAAGCTGGAATCAAGACTGCTGGGAGAAATATCCATAACCTCAGATATGCAGATAACATCACCCTTATGGCAGAAAGTGAAGACCTAAAGAGCCTTTTGATGAAAGTGAAAGTGAAAAAGTTGGCTTAAAACTCAACATTCAGAAAACTAAAAACATGGCATCTGGTCCCATCACTTCACAGCAAATAGATGGGGAAAAAATGGGAACAGTGACAGACTTTATTTTGGGGGCCCCAAAATCACTTCAGAGGGTGACTGCAACCATGAAATTAAAAGACGCTTGATCCTTGGAAGAAAAACTATGACCAACCTAGACAGCATATTCAAAAGCAGAGACATTACTTTGCCAACAAAGGTCCATTTAGTCAAAGCTATGGTTTTCCCAGTAGTCATGTGTGGATGAGAGAATCGGACTATAAAGAAAGCTGAGCGCCAAAGAATTGATACTTTTGGACTGTGGTGTTGGAGAAGACTCTTGAGAGTCCCTTGGACTGCAAGGAGATCCAACCAGTTCATCCTAAAGGAAATCAGTCCTGAGTGTTCATTGGAAGGACTGATGCTGAAGCTGAAACTCCAATACTTTGGCCACCTAACTTGAAGAACTGACTCATTGGAAAAGACCATGATGCTGGGAAAGACTGAAGGCAGGAGGAGTAGGGGACAACAGAGGATGAGATAGTTGGATGCCATCACTGAATCAATGGACATGAGTTTGAGTAAGCTCCGGGAGTTGGTGATGGACAGGAAGCCTGGCATGCTGCAGTCCATTGGGTTTTAAAAAGTCAGACACAACTGAGTGACTAAACTGAACTGAGCTCTGGCCAGACTCCAGACTAACAGTTTAACGTTGAGAATAAGAACCTGGTGCCTTCATTCAAGGATCTCATGGTCAGGGAAGGTAGATGTGAGCAAATAATTAGAATGAAACTCGATATGTGTCCCGAAAGACAGATGACCATCAACATGGAAACACAGAAGAGAGACATGAACTTTACTTAAGGAAGGCCAGCGTTCCAGAAACTAGGAGGAGGGAACAGGAGGCTTCCCACCTGAGGGTCTCCTACAGGCAGAGGAAGTACAGAGATGGGCAACCAGTTTTATGGGAAAGGAGCAGGGTGGCACACCTAGGGTGTGGAGTGCATGCTCATGGCAGAACAAGAGGAGGCTTGACATTTTGGCTGCAGTTAAATCATGAAGGGCCTTTTATGTGAGGCTAAGGAATCTGGGGCTTGGCATGAGAACCATCAAAGATGTTTAAGCAGGGAGCGACGAATTCAGATCGTGGGTTTCCTCTATTTGCTTAAGATCCTCAAAGCCCACAAGGCTGATGGAGAGTCTAAAATTGGCCAACAAAACCTCACCTGCAGCAACCAAGAACCAAAACGAGGGCATTGCCTGCAAGCTCGGTGTTCTTCTGCAAAGCAGAACTGCGTGTCCTTCCTCATAAAACAGATAACCAGGGACTCTGGCTCAGTGATCCTGCTTAGGCATAACCAAGAAGAGGTGTCACATCAGCAGCAGGGAGCTACTTCCAAGAATAAATCTAGGCATTTTGGAAGAAAAAAAGAAAAGCCGAATTGGGAACCGTCTAAAAACTGTTTTTTGGAGAAAGACACGTAGGTACTTTCCACTCCTCTGTGTAGTTAAAAGAACAAAAGCAATAGCCTGTTCCCCCTTCATGCAGCAGCTTCCAGTGGGACAAAAAGCCAAATGCAACGCAGCTGAAGGAGGGATGGGAGCCCAGACTGGGTTAGAGCCAACACTGGGGTTCTAGGCAGAGCCCAGTGGTTCTGGAGGCATGTGGACAGGAAATACACCTGTTCTAAAAGTGTAGGGGGTTACCTAGGAAGCCAAGAAGAGGCAAGATGTCACAGAGCACAGGTCTCCCTGCTCTTTGCAGGGAGAGAGATGGGGCCACTCATCTCTTCCACCTCTGACAATGACCACATTCCCTGCTCCTCGCTGGCCAGCCTCCCCTTGAGAGCCCACCGTCCTTCACTAGGAGAGCCACTCTACAGATGAGCTCACAGCATGCGTTCTAAGCCCAAGGAATCTGATGGGACAAGGACGTATTTCCACAGTTTGAACAGACAAGTAATTTATGATCCCAGGGACCCTGAAGTAGGAGCAGGCTGCATTCCAGTCATGACACTCTCATTTTGTGACTATGAAGACCTCACTGAATAGATCCTGAGCATTAATTGTGACCCACTATTTGATATAGTAAGTCCTTCCTCAGGGCTCTGTGATGTCGTAAGTTTGTTTGCTTTTTTAAATTCCAAAATGATGTTATTTGTCCTCTGTTCTTTCTGAGAAGCAGCCTGTCATAGTCTCCCATGGCTTTATGAGAGGTCCCAGACAGCTTTGCCAATGACTGTTCAACACCTCAGAGCTCCCAAAATCCCTTGCAGAGATGCTGCTCGGAGCCTTAGCCTCAGCCAGTAAATACAAAATTGCTTGCTTCTCCAAGCCTGCTTCCTTTACCGTCTGACCCCCATTTGGGCTGAGATGCCTGGATACCGTTTTGAAAAATGGCTACTGTAAAAGGATGCGTGCTAAGTTGCTTCAGTTGTGTCTGACTCTTTATGACCCCATGGACTGTAGCCTGCCAGACTCCTCTGTCCATGGGATTCTACAGGCAAGAATACTGAAGTGGGTTGCCATTTCCTCCTCCAGTGGATATTTCCAACCCAAGGATTGAACCCATGTATCCTGTAGCTCCTGAATTGCAGGCAGATTCTTTACCACTGAGCCACCAGGGAAGCCCTGTAAAAGGATAGTGCTTCATTATAGGAAAAACTTAAGCGTTCTCCCCAAACTGGTGAACTCAATATAGTTTCTGGTTAGGACCCATCCTCCTTTTAGCAGCCTTATCTCATTCAGCACTGACCCCACACTCTCCAGGGCTCGGGGTCTTCTTTTCCTCTTAAATCCTTTACCCAGATTTGACTCTTACCAGTTTCCATGTTCCAGATCTTCCCTGAAGCCCAGCCTTCCACCAAAACACCCTGTGTCTCACCTCCTTACACCCTGAACTCTAACCCATCTAATGGTGGAGTGGCGCTGCTGTGAAAGCGCCTTCCGACGGCAGACTGCGGGAGAGGCCGTTTCCACCCTAGAGCACACCTTTAGTGCCTGTGCTGCTCTGCACCCCTCTCCCATGCTCTCAGCTTCCCTTTGCAGAACCTCATCTCCCCATCATGTGCCATCTTAACAGGACGTTCGCTCAGGATGACCCGATCTGTCAGGAACAAGAGGTGCACACGGGACCATTCCAGGCCAATCTGGCTTTCCTTGGCAGAAGTGACCTAAGGATAACTCAACAGCTGGAACCGGCGGACCCAAAAGCAGGGCTCTGTGCGCTGGCTATCCAGAGCTCCATGCCTGCCCTGTTTCCTTTCTTGTCCTTTCTCCGGCCTGAATAATTACCCAGGAAAAGTCAGGCCACACCTCAGCATTTTTATTCTCTCTTAGATTCGTTTGCAAGGCACAAACCCCTAATCCCATTTCTTATCTGAAGGAATGGTCAACTGTGGACATTTTAAGAAAAGGAAGCCTTGGAAGAGACTATTTCAGACAAAGTGGCCTCAGGAGAGGTTGGGTGTGTTCCTTGACAAAAGAGAAAATGCCAGTGGATGTTTCTGGTGTAGCCTAGCCTCTCCACCAGCAGATTCCGTTAAGGGGATGATCAAAGTGCTGTGGGTGACATTTGACATGTGCCAAGACCTTGGCATGAGGATCCCACTTGTTTTCTGGTCATGGGGGATGACTCTGCCCTCAAAGCCTGGCTGGGCCCTTGCTGGAGCCCTTCTAAGGATGACACCCCAGGACATGGCAGGCAGCTGCGTTTTGGGGGCATCCTTGCCAGCAGTGCAGGCCCAGCTTAAACTGGAGGACATCCCCACAAGGAGCCCAGGAGGAAGCCAACTCCCCCCCCTCTGCCCACCACCCCCGAGGAGGCTCTGGCTCCTGGCTCCCATCCTCCTAGACCAAAGGGGGAGAAATTAAATCAGCTGTGCTCAGAGACAGACTCCCAGGAAGCAAAGAACACCCCAACTTCAGGATCAGGTCCTTACACCAGCCCCTTCCAGTCTCATATAAGTAAAACTCCACTTCGACACCCAATCCCACAATGTTCTTTTCCACTTTTTTTTTTTTTCCCATAAAGTAGGCCCTTCACATCATGTAAGCACAGACCCCAACGAAACCTGGCTCTATCCCCAGTGGGATACAAACAGAGGAAAGAGCAATGAAAAAAGGAAACTCATCAGTGGGAGTTCTCTGCACAGAAGAAATAGAAGAGAATGGTAAGCAGGGTGTAGCAGGACCCGCCCTTCTTTCTATATCACAGGGAGATGTCCCTCAGTACTTCATGGGGACTGTGGGCAAGCAGAGAAATACGCATGATGGTCCCTGGGGCCAAAGGAATTAGAGGCCAATGCAGAAGGGCCGGGCACTACCAGGTAACCAGGAAACAGGTGCTTCCTCTCTGGAAGGGGCACCGCACCCGTCTTCCTCGGCAGGAGCTCACTCTGAACTCAGCAGGACACTTTACTGAAAGAAAGGTAGCCCACAGCAGACTCGGTGAACAGACAGGAAGAAGCGGCTTTATTTAACTAGCATGGTTCCTTGTCCCAGACACACTTGGGGCTGGGAGAACAGACCTCAGAGTTTAGGTCTTCAGAGGATGTCCCCCACGGACAGTCCCAGAGAAGCGGTGCTTTGTTCTTATCCAGAACAGCTGCCAGTTTATGCTGTGCTCCCGTGAGAATCAGAAAAATAAGGAAGTTCCCTCCTTCTGTCTTGATGGTGCGCCAGGCAGACAATGGTTCGTGCCTGATTGCTGGCTAGGTGAGTGGGGCACACCTGGGATTCTAGTCCCCCCACCCACCGGCTCCCTAATGCTCCCTGCTCTGGGGGGCCCGAGTAGGGCCCCTGTCCCCAGGAGCCTCCATCCGTCTTCTCCTGCAGCCCTTCTCTGAGCCCTGCTGCTTCCCATCCCCTGCCTCTATCTGTTTGGAGTCCACTTTCCCCATGGCCTTCCCCAGTAGCTCAGCTGGTAAGAATCTGCCTGCAATGCAGGAGACCCTGATTTGATTCCTGGGTCGGGAAGATCCCCTGGGGAAAGGATAAGCTACCCATTCCAGTATTCTTGGACTTCCCTGGTAGCTCAGCTGGTAAAGAATGTGCCCACATGTAGGAGAACTGGGTTCAATCCCTGGGTTGGGAAGATCCCCTGGAGAAGGGAATGGCAACCCACTCCAGTATTCTTGCCTGGAGAATCCCTAGTGGGCTACAGTCCATGGGGTCACAAAGAGTTGGACACAACTGAGCGACTAACACTTTCACTTTCCCCATGGGAGACAAGTCTGCAGGCCTTCAGGAGTTATGTGAGGTGGTGCCCCTTTTCCTCTGCTTTCAGAGGCTGCAGAGTGGACAGAAAAGGACTCTGTCTCTGGTACAACAGGAACCTCGTTTAGTTTCTCCACCATGATGGCTCAGGTCACCTTATGACTACCTAGGAGCAGACAACTTCACCCAATAAGAATCTGCCTTCTCCTGAAGTCAATAAAATATAGCTTCATGTAAAGTATGCTTATTTTTTTTCAATTAATAATATTTTGGGTCTAGTCTCAGAGAAAAATAATCCTGGCACTACTATCTTCAAGAAAATGGAGCCATCTCCAGTTTCATCTTGATATGAAATCCCCTACCCACAGACACAGATGGAGGGGAAGTTGCAGTATGTGACACTACAACATGTTTCTCAGGCTCAGCAGAAAAATAAATCTTTAGTCCCTTTGATCTTTTTTTTTACTTATTTGGCTGTGCTGGGTCTTAGCTGAGGTACTCGGCATCTTCAGTTGCAGCATGTGGACTCTTAGTTGTGGCATATGGGATCTAGTTTCCTGACCAGGGATCTAACCCAGGACCCCAACACTGGGAATGTGGAGTCTTAGCCACTGACACCACCGGACCTTTAGTCCCTTTTATTCACCAGTGATTCGCTTTGTTCTACTGCTTCCCTGGAAAAGTTACTCTCTCTGTTACTGAATATATGAAACATGTATTATGGGGAGGACGAAATTTATAAGGTAGTTATCAGTTAGCTATTGCTACAATAATGTTGCATTAACTCACAGGCCTATGACCAGAAGCATGTATTTCTCCCCCTGAAGGTCAGCCTGGGTTCAGGTGGACTTTACACCAACCTGCAGGCTGGGTCCAGGTCTCGCCACAGGTTTTCCACCCTCCTTGGCCCAGCAGCTTTTTGAGACATGTTGTTCTCATGGTTAAAAAAAAAAAAAAAAGTGCAAGCTCAACCATGAAAACACATTTCAAGCCTCCACTTACATCATGTCTGCTTATATGCCAACAGCCATAGCAAGTTGCATGGCCAAGATAAAACTAACTAGGGCAAGCCCAGGATCAGAAGGGCAGAAAAATATATTCTGCCTCTCATAGAAGGAACATGGGAAATGGCACACAGTAAGGGGTGAAGAACTGAGAAGCCAGCTACCATAAGGAGGGAGGGTAAAGGGAAGGATGGCAAAAGAAATAATATTTTTAGAGGTCTATTTTGTGCCAGGTATTGTCCTACATGTTTCAGGCATAAGAAGCCTATATTATAAATAGAAGACTGACATCTAGATGGGAACGCTGGTGAGCAACTGAGCCTGGATTCACACATGGGTCCAACAGACCCCAGACTCTGCCAAGGGTTAGAGAGCTGGAGACAGCAACCTCTGTCTTACTCTTGCAGGACCACAGATTGATGCTGAGCAAGGAAAGAGGTAAATAAACAGTGATCTTTTCAAACCCAGGCTTCTCCCAAAGAGCCGGAAGCAGGAACATTGTGTCTGAAGTAATAATTGGAGTCCAGTGGCTGAGTCTTTCATCATTTAGACTGCAGATTCACTGCTTGCTCATTCTAATACTCTTGCAGGCATTGAAGTTAGTCCTAGACTGTATGAGTCATACAATCTTGCCCTAAATTCTCTGCTATAAAGGGGTCAGGAGTTATTTTCAAGTTACAAGTTCAGACTTTTACATGTTCTAATTGCTTTCTTACATTTGACTCATGTGTTAATGCAGAAGATAGTATCGGAGGAACAGGATAACGTTATCAGACAGCATTCACAGGTGTAGCTGCGAGTCTCTAGGATGCTCTTAGGGAGAACAAAGCAGGTCACAGAAGTGCAGGGATCTGGTGGTAAGTTAGTTGGTGCTGGATAAATATTTGCCAAAAAAATTAATCCATCAACAAAGATTATCTACCTGTGCAGTGCAGCTGTATTATACCATGGGTGCTGGTGACTGGAAGGATGTTTAGAGTTCGTCTAAACCGCCAGTGGGCTTCCCTGATGGCTCAGACAGTGAAGAATCTGCCTGCAATGTAGTAAACTCTGGTTTGATCCCAGGGTGGGGAAGATCCCCTGGAGAAGGGGACAGCTACCCACTCCAGCATTCTTGCCTGGAGAATTCCATGGACAGAGGAGACTGGTGGGCTATAGTTCATGGGGTCGCAAAGAGTTAGACATGACTGGGTGAATATGCTACCACTCAAAGAGAAACACTACCTCTGAGGCTTTTTTCCAACCTGCTTTCTCACTCTTGTCCTTTTAAACATTGAATGACATTCTGATGGTTCTTCCATATTAGTGATGACTTGGGCTCATGTGTTACAACCTTCCCTGATCCACAAGTCCCACCATTCTCCTGGAGAACTTGGGTACAACTGTGAAGACCACGTAGTACCCAAGCTTTGCAGCTCCCAACTCTGTCAACACTAGCAGCCTTACTCTTCCTCACATCCATCCATCTCCATTACTCAGGCTTTAAACCTAGGGCATCACCCTCACCACATTTTCAAACTGCCGATCAGAGCCAATGGTAAGTCATGAAGGCAATTTAGTGAGCTGTAGCATTTTTACTGGAGAAGGAAATGGCAACCCACTCCAGTGTTCTTGCCTGGAGAATACCAGGGACGGGGGAGCCTGGTGGGCTGCTATCTATGGGGCTGCACAGAGTCGGACACAACTGAAGTGACTTAGCAGCAGCAGCAGCAGCATTTTTACAAAATGGAAAAGAAAACATCCAAGATCATTGCATGTAATAAGGGCATATCTCAAGAAACTTTTGCTTGAATTATACGTACTTGATAGGCATACAGAACTGTGGTGTCAGATTTTTTTTCCTGAGAGTTATGGTCAAAAAAGTTTAAGAAATACTTCCCTTGGCTTTTTCATTCACAGAACATTCCATTTTTAAAATATCACTGTCTCAGGCTGCTGCTACTGCTGCTAAGTCACTTCAGTCGTGTCCGACTCTGTGTGACCCCATAGACAGCAGCCCACCAGGCAAGAACACTGGAGTGGGTTGCCATTTCCTTCTCCAATTCATGAAAGTGAAAAGGGAAAGTGAAGTCACTCAGTCATGTCCAACTCTTCGAGACCCCATGGACTGCAGCCTACCAGGCTCCTCCATCCATGGAATTTTCCAGGCAAGAGTACTGGAGTGGGGTGCCATTGCCTTCTCCGATCACTCTCTCATAGCCACCAGTTATTATACCTCGCTCTCTACTCTTCATACACTCATTGCTGCAACTCTTGTTTCCATGTGACCCATGAGCATGGCAGGTAAGAAACTTAAGAACAGGAATAATGCCCCATTGAAAATCTCCTAGTCCATCCTGTCTCCTCTGAAACACACACACACACACACACACACACACACAATACTGTACTGCACACACATATGAACTGTCTAGTGCACATAGGGTGTGTGTGCATGCTCACACTTGAATGGAAATTGACACAGAAGGTGAGTTTCACACATGAGCTGACATGGAACAGAACAGACACCACATGTGGTTATGGAAGGTGATCAGAAGCACGAACATGGGAGTTTGCAGAAATCTTAGGCAAGGAGGTATGGACTTAGAATTGAATTAACTTCATGAAATTAATTCAAGATGCAGGGAGATTTCACCTGTTACCTGAGTCATAACCTGCCGGGGTCCAGCCCCAGCTGATCCAGGGTATTCGAAGCGGGGACGGCGTCGGCGAGGGTCAGGATACAATAGCTTCAATTAGATATTAATTAAAGATATAAAGAGTAATAGAATGAGGATAGCTCAGTAGGAAAATTCAGTGGAGAAAAGAGGCTGAGTAGCTTGGTTTACGCAGGAGATCAATAAAACTTCAAGACTTTACCACTTACGTAGGCCACAGGCGTCCTTCCGTTCTCCCGAAGGAGAGGAGACACTGAGGCCTCCCCGGTCGGATCTTAGAAGCCCAGGCATAATTAGTAAGCATGGTGGGTTCCTCGCTCCGGGTGGAGACTCAGCCAGAGTGAGAGAGAGCGACATGGGGAGACCAGTATTTCGAGAAACTGATCCCAATTCTTTATTTTCCATGGTCTACTTTTATACACTGAGATGTTATGCAAAAGTCACGCGGGGTCAACAGTCCTGACTTTTATCAAAGTCAGGTGCTTCAAATGTATACAGAGGTCTTAGGGGTGTTACATCATCTTCCAGCCAGGGGGCCTGCTAACAATTTATGACCCTCTCCTTGTGACAGCGGTCAGTCAACCAGGACACTTATTTCTCCAGGGGTGATTATTCTTAAAACAGACGCCACCCAAATAAAGTTAAATTCCTATAGGATGAGGGTGTAGTGGGTTTTAGTTAAGGAAAGAATTTACTTAGCCTAAGGTCTAACATGATTAGGTTAATATCAAAGGTTAATACTTATTTCTTCTATATATTCATTAATGTGTGTAAGGGCAGGGGATATGGAGACTTAGCAACAAACATTGGCTCAACAAATGAAAAACCCTTCACCAATACAATTTCTAATCAGCCCATTATACTTATACTAATAGTTTTCTAACTTTTCTAAGGAACCTGTTTTTAGAAGGTTTAAAGCATCTCGTGCCTCTCACAGTTGGGAGGCTGTGAGCAATCACATGTGGCCGGACAAGCCTGTCAGCCAGGCTAGAGAACCTTCAGAGGAGTTTGTAGGTTAAAACACTCTTGTCACTCCCAGGAGTTTTTATTAACTGGAGCTCTAAGTTAACTCCTTCTCCGAAAGAGGTGGTGGGGACAGCCCCCCGTAAAGTCAGAGGTGCAGATGAGCACAAAGTAGTAAAGTAGGCAGGCTCTGGTTATGGGGGTAGATGCTCGAGGATTTCCAGGGGGACTCCTGAGGCTCGATCCCGCCTTTGCGTATGTCGAGCCTCCTTCCTCATGACCTTTGCCACGGGCGGAGTGCCTCACTTTGGCCCCCAACAATAACCCAGAAAAAAAAAAAAAAGCCCAATGTTAAAAACTCAAGCCACAATCTAAACTTTGAGTCAATGTAGATCGCAAATTCAAATTTTCCCTTGGGCCACTGGATATAGCAGGACTTCTCAACCTTGGGTACTATAGACATTTTGGGTTGGATAATTTTTTATTGGGGAAAAGGGGGTACACATCTCTGGCCTCCACCTACTAGATGCCAATAGCTTACTCCTTCCCCACTTGTGACCACCGAAACTGTCTCAGACACTGCCAACTGATCCCTGGGGGTAAATTCACCCCAACTGAGAACCACTGTTATATGATGACGGTACTAAAAACAATGTCATGAAGTGTCTCATGGGTGATAAGCTCCTCTCCAGGCATGATCTCTTCTGGCCCACATAGCAGACCTGGAGGCCAGGCCTGCTGGTAAGACAGGCCCCACAGGAACGTACCATTGCCCCACTGCCTGGGGCACCTCAGTGCTCATGGAATCTCAGTCTCAGTCTTTCCACTCTGAAGCAGAGAATCTGTGACTTCATGTAGTCGAGTCAATCACAAAATGAGCCACTCCTTATCCTATTCTCAGTCTTCCGACAATGTTAAGATGAGAAATCAATATACCAGGAAATGACACTGTTTATGGGAATCTAAATCAGTGAAGCCACTATGGAGAGTGGTATGGAGGTTCCTTAAAAAACTAGAACCAGAGCTACCATATGATCTAATAATTCCACTGCTAGGCATATATCCAAGCAAAACTCTCATTCAAAACGACTCATGCACCCCAATGTTCATAGCAGCGCTATTTACAACAGTCAGGACACAGAAGCAACCTAAGTGTCCATAGACAGATGAATGAATAAAGATGCGGTATATACATACACACAGTGAAACATTTCACAGTCACAAAAACGAATGAAATTATGCTATTTGCAGCAATATGGACGGACCTAAAGATTATCAGAGTAAGTGAAGTAAGTCAGACAAAGAGAGATATATGAGACAGATTATATGTGGAATCTAAAAAAATAATACAAATGAACTTATTTACAAAACACAAATAGATTCACAGATTTAGAAAACAAATTTATGGTTACCAAAGGAGATGGGGGAGCAGAGATAAAGAAGAGTTTGGGATTAACATATATACCCTATTATATACAAAACAGATAACCAACAAAGTCCTACTGTATAGCACAGAGGACTATATTCAATATCTTGTAATAATCAATAATTAAAAAGAATCTGAAAAAGAATATGTATACACATATATGTTGTATGTATATATATATATATGGGCTTCCCTGGTGGCACAGTGGTAAAAAAAAAATCCACCTGCAATACAGGAGATGTGGGTTTGATCCCTGATCCGGGAAGATCCCTGGAGAAGGAAATGGCAACCCACTCCAGTATTCTTCTCTGGGAAATGCCATGGACAGAGAAGCCTACAGAGGCGGGCTACAGTTCATGGGGTTGCAAAGAATTGGACATGATTTAAGTGACTGTGGCTCAGATCATGAACTCCTTATTGCCAAATTCAGACTTAAATTGAAGAAAGTGGGGAAAACCACTACACCATTCAGGTATTACCTAAGTCAAATCCCTTACGATTATACAGTGGACGTGAGAAATAGATTTAAGGGACTAGATCTGATAGACAAAGTGCCTGATGAACTATGGAATGAGGTTCGTGACATTGTACAGGAGACAGGGATCAAGACCATCCCGATGGGAAAGAAATGCAAAAAAGCAAAATGGCTGCCTGGGGAGGTCTTACAAATATGTGTGAAAAGAAGAGAAGCGAAAAGCAAAGGAGAAAAGCAGATATAAGCATCTGAATACAGAGTTCCAAAGAATAGCGAGGAGAGATAAGAAAGCCTTCCTCAGTGATCAGTGCAAAGAAATAGAGGAAAACAACAGAGTGGGAAAGACTAGAGATCTCTTCAAGAAAATTAGAGATACCAAGGGAACATTTCATGAAAAGATGGGCTTGATAAAGGACAGAAATGGTATGGACCTAACAGAAGCAGAAAATATTAAGAAGAGGTGGTAAGAATACACAGAAGAACTGTACAAAAAGATCTTCAAGACCCAGATAATCACGATGGTGTGATCACTCACCTAGAGCCAGACATCCTGGAATGTGAAGTCAAGTGGGCCTTAGAAAGCATCACTACAAACAAAGCTAGTGGAGGTGATGGAATTCCAGTGGAGCTATTTCAAATCCTGAATGATGATGCTGTGAAAGTGCTGCACTCAATATGCCAGCAAATTTGGAAAACTCAGCAGTGGCCACAGGACTGGAAAAGGTCAGTTTTCATTCCAATCCCAAAGAAAGGCAATGCCAAAGAATGTTCAAACTACCGCACAATTGCACTCATCTCACATGCTAGTAAAGTAATGCTCAAAACTCTCCAAGCCAGGCTTCAGCAATACATGAACCGTGAACTTCCAGATGTTCAAGCTGGTTTTAGAAAAGGCAGAGGAACCAGAGATCAAATTGCCAACGTCTGCTGGATCATGGAAAAAGCAAGAGACTTCCAGAAAAACATCTATTTCTGCTTTATTGACTATGCCAAAGCCTTTGACTGTGTGGATCACAATAAACTGTGGAAAATTCTTAAAGTGATAGGAACACTAGACCACCTGACCTGCCTCTTGAGAAACCTATATGCAGGTCAGGAAGCAACAATTAGAACTGGACATGGAACAATAGACTGGTTCCAAATAGGAAAAGGAGTATATCAAGGCTGTATATTGTCACCCTGCTTATTTAACTTCTATGCAGAGTACATCATGAGAAACGCTGGGCTGGAAGAAGCACAAGCTGGAATCAAGATTGCCGGGAGAAATATCAATAACCTCAGATATGCAGATGACACCACCCTTATGGCAGAAAGTGAAGAGGAACTAAAAGCCTCTTGATGAAAGTGAAAGTGGAGAGTGAAAAAGTTGGCTTAAAGCTCAACATTCAGAAAAGGAAGATCATGGCATCTGGCCCCATCACTTCATGGGAAATAGATGGGGAAACAGTGGAAACAGTGGCTGACTTTATTTTGGGGGGCTCCAAAATCACTGCAGATGGTGACTGCAGCCATGAAATTAAAAGATGCTTACTCCTTTGAAGAAAAGTTATGATCAACCTAGATAGCATATTGAAAAGCAGAGACATTACTTTGCCAACAAAGGTTCGTCTAGTCAAGGCTATGGTTTTTCCAGTGGTCATGTATGGATGTGAGAGTTGGACTGTGAAGAAGGCTGAGTGCCGAAGAATTGATGCTTTTGAACTGTGGTGTTGGAGAAGACTCTTGAGAGTCCCTTGGACTGCAAGGAGATCTAACCAGTCCATTCTGAAGGAGATCAGCCCTGGGATTTCTTTGGAAGGAATGATGCTAAAGCTGAAACTCCAGTACTTTGGCCACCTCATGCGAAGAGTTGACTCATTGGAAAAGACTCTGATGCTGGGAGGGATTGGGGGCAGGAGGAGAAGGGGATGACAGAGGATGAGATGGCTGGATGGCATCACTGACTCGATGGACATGAGTCTGGGTGAACTCTGGGAGTTGGTGATGGACAGGGAGGCCTGGCGTGCTGCGATTCATGGGGTCGCAAAGAGTCAGACACGACTGAGTGACTGAACTGAACTAAACTGAACTGAATCACTTTGCTACATATCCACTACTAACACAACATTTTAAATTAACTACACTTCAGGTTAAAAAAAAAAAAAACAGGAAATATGACACTGAAAGTGCTTTGGGGAGCCAAGTTTGTACATTTCCCTTCTGCTGTGAATCAACACAGATCATCATCAGCATCATTCACAGAAGGATGAGGCCCAGAGAAAAGAAGTAACTTCCCCTATCTTGAACATGCATTGGGGTGCCCCTGCTCTGGGCTTCCTCTGACCCAGAGACAGGACTCTAGGTCTGCCTGCCAATTACAGTCCTCATCTGTCTGCATCCCAATTCCAAATTCCTGGGAGCAAGTCACAGTGGGGCCTTCAGGATGGTGGCACTGAGAAACTCCAGAGGGCACTATTCATGCAGACCATCGAACTCCTATGGCACCTGGTTTCCTAGTATGAATAGGGCTTCAGAGGGCACCCCAAGGATGAAGAGCAAATCTCAAACAAAGTGGTAACAAACTGGGCGGGCACCCCAGAAGGTGTCTACTGAAGTGACCTCCAGCAAGTCACTAGATGTCTTGGGGTTTCAACTCCCTCATCTCAACTTGGCAGTTTTAAAACATGGCCCTCCAGTTCCTCGCCACTCTTCCCACTGAGAGGTCCAGGCCTCTGTGCCTCCCCTGCAATCTGGGCTTTGTGACAGCTGAGCCAGCAGAATCTAGCACAAATTCTGCTATGCCAGTGTCTGAACCCAGGCCTTTTAAAAAAACAACAGAATTTCACTCTACGTCTCTTGGGATACTCATTGTCAGGACCCAGCCACCATGCTGTGAGGAAATCCAACTAGCCCCTGGAGAAGCCCAGTGGAATGGCCAGCACCACTTGGCCAGCCAGGTGAGTGAGCCATCTTAGAAATTCATCCTACAGCTTCCCATCAAATTGTCTCAGCTTATCCCTCGTGGAGCAGAGGCGAGCCTGCCCCACAGGGCACTGCTCAGATTGCAGACTCATGTGGTGAGGACCTGATTATTGGTGTTTTGGGCCCGTGTTTGGGCTGGGCTGAGGTGCAGCAATGACCCAGAGCCCTTACATATTCTCAGCCTTCCTCGTGGAAGCGTTACAGCACTCGAATGAGAGAGAAAGCATGAAAACTGAAAATTCTCGATAAACTCAAGAGTGTCAGCACAGCTTTTATT
Source organism: Bos javanicus (assembly GCF_032452875.1). Lineage (NCBI taxonomy): Eukaryota > Metazoa > Chordata > Mammalia > Artiodactyla > Bovidae > Bos > Bos javanicus. Next base: position 37,097,298 of record NC_083874.1, read on the forward strand.
TTGTATTATTCCAAGGTAAATAGGCAGCAATGCTGTGGTTGTCTCAGCCAAGTCAGCTTTGGCCCGAGTTCAGGGAAGAGGAGGTGGTTGCAAAGGGCAGCAAGTACAGAAGGTAGGATGGAGCAGGAGCGGGTGTGGAGAAGGAACAACACAGGCCAGGATGAGATGGGATGCTGCCGTTTATCATCTCAGGGCTCAAGGTGACCTGGGGAGGCTGTCTGAGACCCTTCCTCCAGCAGATACATGAAGAACATCGATCTTCTTTTAAAGGTGCTGTGAGGAAACAAATGTCCGTGTCTAACAGTAAGTTTGAGTTATTCTGTACTCTCTGTCAGGAAACTCTAAACCAAGTCCCTCTGGTTTCCTTTTGGACCCATATCTTTGGATTATGGTGTCAGTTACATTATGGAGCAAAACTAGAAAGTCTGAAGGGGAAATAATTCAGAGAGAGGAGCCAAAAAATCAGCCTGGGTCAGTGGGCACCTGTGCCTTCAAGGACGTCCTTGGCCACAGTGAGTCTGGCCCAGAGAGTGCTTCCAAAAGTCTCAATCTCTGCAAAGGGTGGTTATATGGCTATCTTTTTAAAAAATATTTTCCTTATCTTTTTAAAGTCTATTTCACACACTGAGCAGAAATCTGATAATCCAAGTCCCAATTTAATGATGGAAATCAATAACTTACTTTGTACATCAAGGTGTAAAAGCCACCAAAGAGATCTTTCTGAATCAAATTCAATGCCTGGTTGTTGCCCTTCAGTTTTTCTCCTTTGAGATTCAGTTAGGCCTGAGTTTGGCGGAAATGGCCTTTGACTTTCCTACAACCCTGGATCTGCTGAAAAGCTGAAGAGGAGTGAGTTGCAGCCGAATATGTTCTGGAAATCAAACACAACGTCAGCAGCGGTGCTCCTGCAGCCAGGTTAGGACTCTGTAAAGTCAAGACGAAGCAAATGGACTTACTCACAAAATAGAAACAGATTCACAGACTTCAAAAACAGACTTATGGTTCCCAAAGGGGAAAGGTAGCGGGTAAATTAGGAGTTTGGGATTAATATATATGTATATAGTACATATACATACTACTACTATATATAGATAACTGATACTTCCCTCCTGGTCCAGTGGTTAAGACTCTGCACTTCCAATGCAGGGGGTCGGGGAATTAAGACCCTGCATGCCACATGGCATGGTCAAAAAATAAAGACAAAAACAGATAATCAACAAGGACCTAATGTATGACACAGGGAACTCTACTCAGTACATTCTAATAACCTATATAGGAAAAGAATCGGAAAAAGAATGGGTATATGTGTAACTGAATCACTTTGCTATATACCTGAAACTAACACAACACTGTAAATCAACTATACTCCAATATAAAATAAAAATTTAAATTTAAAAAGACAAAAGCCAACTTGGTAAATAGCGCTGAAAATGAAAGGAAAATAAATTGAGTTTTGAAGACACTATCTGAGGTTCGTGCTCAGCCATACCCAAAACCAGCCCTACCCCTGTGCAGCGTAGCCTGAGAAGTGAAGTTGCTCAGCTGTGTGTGACTCTTTGCGATCCCATACACTGCAGCCTACCAGGCTCCTCTGTCCGTGGAATTTTCCAGGCATGATTACTAGAGGGGGTTGCCATTTCCTTCTCCAGCAGATCTTCCCGACCTGGGGGTCGAACCCAGGTCTCCCACATTGCAGGCAGATGATTTACCCTCTGAGCCACCAGGGAAGTGAGCCACCAGGGAAGTGCAGTGTAGCCTACAAGAATCAATACCTTCTGGTTTTGCTGAAAACTCTTTGAGCAGGTTCTTGTGTCCCTTGCAATTAAGAGCCCTAACCAGGGTTTCCCTGGTGGCTCAGTGATAAAGAACCTCTTTGCCAATGCTGGAGACACAGGTTCGATTCCTGGTCTGGGAAGATCCCACATACCACAGAAAAGCTAAGCCCGTGCACCACAGCTACTGAACCAGTGCTCTAGAGTCTAGGAGCGCAACTCCTGAGCCCACACACCTAGAGCCTGTGCTCCTCACCAAGAGCAGCCACAACAACGAGAAGCCCATGCACCACGGCTGGAGAGAGGCCCCTGCTCTCTGCAACTAGAAAAAAGCCCATGGAACAATGAAGACCCGGCACAGCCAAAAAGATAATAAATAAATTAAAATTAACAGAATTTAAAGAAAGAGCCCTAACCAATCAACACACACAAAGAAAATTTCCTGAGGTGACTGAGGCAGGAAAACCACATGGTGAATAGGTCTCTCTGCCCAAATATTATAAAGACCCCCATTCCAGCAGGAGCTCTTTTATTTTGCCTTCTGGCCACCTTGTCTGGGCCAGAAAAGGGCACTGGTAGGAGACCCTTGGGCTTCCACTTTATTTTCCTTCTCAGTGCTGGGCCTCCTGCTCCTCATATCACATCAATTCACCTGCTTTCATTCTCTCTCTCAATCTCTAGCCTCGCCACCCCCTTCTCTCCTCTCTTTCTTTCTCCAGTTAGTTTGGACCACAGCAACGCATGCTCATGAAAGAGTCTGCGGGTTTCAAGTAATAAGATACAGGGGATTAAAGTTCTGGAAAACGTACAGCTGCATTCAAGCCAGCTCATAAAACCCGGCAAGGCAGCAGAGGGCACAAGCTGCCCCTAGGTGGGTCCACTTTTACTCTAAGCACCAGACCCATGAAGGAGCAGGAGAGCAGCCACCCCACCCCACTCCAAAAGTGCTGTGACTACAACAACCTCGCTCTCCATATTTTGGGGAAATGTTTCATTTAAAAATATTCTATCCCAAAATATACAAGCAGCTCATGCAGCTCAATATAAAAAAATAAAAAATGGGTGGAAGACCTAAATAGACATTTCTCAAAAGAAGACACACAGATGGCCAAGAGTCACATGAAAAGATGCTCAACATCATTCATTATTAGAGAAATGCAAATCAAAACTACAGTGAGGTATCACTTTATACCAGTTAGAATGCTGCTAAGTCGCTTCAGTCGTGTCCAACTCTGTGTGACCCCATAGACGGCAGCCCACCAGGCTCCCCCATCCCCAGGATTCTTCAGGCAAGAACACTGGAGTGGGTTGCCATTTCCTTCTCCAATGCATGAAAATGAAAAGTGAAAGTGATGTCGCTCAGTCATGTCCGACTCTTAGCGACCCCATGGACTTCAGCCTACCAGGCTCCTCTGTCCATGCAATTTTCCAGGCAAGAATTCCATCGCCTTCTCCATCAGTTAGAATGGCCATCATCAAAAAAGTCTATGATTAATAAATGCTGGAGAGGGTGTGGAGAAAAGAGAATGCTTTTGCACTATTGGTGGGAATGTAAACTGATATAGTCACTATGGATAACAGGATGGAGGTTCCTTTAAAAACTAGGAATAAAACCACCCTATGACCCAGCAATCCCACTCCTGGCATACACCCTGAGAAAACCATAACTCAAAAAAAAAAAAAAAAAACCACGTACCCCAATGTTCACTGCAGCACTTTTTACAATAACTAGGACATGGAAGCAACCTAGATGTCCATCGACAGATGAATGAATAAAGAAGATGTGGTACATATACACAATGGGATATTACTCAGCCACAAAAAGAAATGAAATTGGGTCATTTGTAGTGATGCGGATGGACCAAGGGTCTGTCATAAAGAAGGAAGTGCATCAGAAAAAAGAACAAATATTGTATATCAATGTATATGTATGGGATCTAGAAAAATGGTACAGATGAACCTATTTCCAGGGCAGGAATAGAGACGCAGATGCAGAGAACAGAATGTGGACTCAGGAGGCGAGGGGAAGCGTGAGGCGAATTGGGAGATTAGGATTGACAATACAGCAGTGATGACGGTTTAGTTGTTAAGTTGTGCCCAACTCTTAGTGATCCCCATGGACTGTAGACCATCAGTTTCCTCCGTCCATGGAATTCTCCAGGCAAGAATACTGGAGTGGGTAGCCATTTCCTTCTCCAGGGGACCTTCCCAACCCACGGAAGGGTTCATCTCCTGCACTCCAGACAGTCTCCTGCATCTCAAGCGATTCTTTACCTCTGAGCCACCAGGGAAGCCCGTACGTGTATACATATACACTACCATGGGTAAAACGGATGGCTGGTGGGAACCTGCTAAAGCACAGGGATCCCAGCTCAGAGCTCTGTGATGACCTACAGGGGTGGGGTGGGGGTCAGGTGGAGGGAGGTCTAAGAGGGAGGGGAATATGTATATGCATAGCTGATTCACTTTGCTGTAGCACAGAAACTAACACAACATTGTAAAGCAATTATACTCTGATAAAAAAATATATATTCTACCTTGTGACCAAACCACGTATCCCGATTTGGGGTTCTGGAAGCATGGCTACTGCTCACATGGCAACAACCGAGCTGTCTGAGTTCTCAGGAAATACACCTCTCATGACAGATAGGCTCCGCCCCAGTGGCACTCAGGGCCTGTGTAGTCACGGTCCTTTCCAACACTAGGACAAGGGGTGGGTGCTGGCAGATTCCAGCTCTTAGGACCCCAAGTACAGACAACCCCATGCAGAGGAGGAAAGCGTTCTTGGTCCCCCTGGGCCTTGATTGCCATAGTCTGGCCCTTGGATGATTTATACAGGCCACACAAATACTTTTTATTCAAATTATCCTAATTTAAGGACATTTTAGAAAACTATATAACTAGAAAGCAACTTGATGGATATGATTGCCTGAGAGGTGGCCAAAATACAAATGAGTCAAGTCAAAATATAAAATAAATAATAGCTCAGTGATCTACTGTAATGACAAAAAATCATAAAGATGGCAGAGAAAGGAAAGACATTTAGCAAACTCTGCCCTTTGTTGTCGCTCTAATGTCTTCAGAGGAGTCTGTTTCTCTGGACCACGTTTCTTCAGAGTATTGTCTTGTTTTTCTTGCCTTCAACCCTCACCCACTTCCCCACAGAGCAGAGAAATGTCATATTTGGCTACGTAAGAACAGTGACCAGGCTACTGGGCTTACAGGAATCTCTCCACTCTGCTGAAAGAACAACGCATTGCATGATGAAGTGTGCCCCAGCAGTGGCTGCTCTTGTTCAGTCGCTCAGTCGTGTCTGACTCTTTGCGACCCCATGGACTACAGCACGCCAGGCTTCCCTGTCCTTCACTATTCCCCAGAGTTGGCTCAAACTCACATCCATCAAGTGAGTGATGCCGTCAAACCATCTCATGCTCTGTTGCCCTCTTCTGGTCTTGCCCTCAATCTGTCCCACCATCAGGGTCTTTTCCAGTGCGTTGGCTCTTCACATCAGGTGACCAAAGTATTGGAGCTTCAGCTTCAGCATCAGTCCTTCCAATGAATATTCAGGGCTTATTTCCTTCAGAATGGACTGGTTGGATCTCCTTGCAGTCCAAGGGGCTCTCAAAAGTCTGCTCCAACACCACAGTTCAGAAGCATCAATTCTTTGGCACTCAGTTGTCTTTACGGTCCAACTCTCACATCCATACATGACCACTGGAAAAACCATAGCTTGGACTAGATGGATCTTTGTCAACAAAGTAATGTCTCTGCTTTTTAATATGCTGTCTAGATTTGTCATAGCTTTTCTTCCAAGGAGCAAGTGTCTTTTAATTTCATGACTGCAGTCACCATCTGCAGTGATTTTGGAGCCCAGGAAAATAAAACCTGCCACTGTTTCCATTTTTTCCCCATCTATTTGCCATGAAGTGATGGGACCAGATGCCATGATTTTAGTTTTTTGAATGTTGTTTTAAGCCAACTTTTTCACTCTCCTCTTTCACCTTCATCAAGAAGTTCTTTAGTTCCTCTCTGCTTTCTGCCATTAGGGTGGTGTCATCTGCATATCTGAGGTTATTGATATTTCTCCCGGCAATCTTGATTCCAGCTTGAGCTTCATCCAGCCCGGCATTTCACATGATGTACCCTGCATAGAAATTCAACAACAAGGTGACACTATTCAGCCTTGATGTACTCCTTTCCCAATTTTGAGCCCTAGTGATTAGGTGATCCTAGTACACACTTCGCACGCAGACTTCACACTGGGGCACATGATAAAAGGCTCATCTGCTCACAACTTTATTCTGACTGTGGTTCAACACTTTTTAAACTTGTACGAAATGAAGAACGGTGCTGGGTGCAGTGGTGGAAGAGGAGGAGTGGGGGGTGTGCAGGGGAGACTACACTCTCCACGCTCAGTGTTCACAGGAGGAACAATGGCCAAGCCACACAACCTATTGCATCCACAATTTTCTAGCCTAGTGTGGTCAGCTTCCAGTTGTCCCTTCTATGGACTCTGTACCTGCATCTCTAATCTACACATATTGCTAAGCTAGGCAAAAGAAACTCAGTCCATAGCAATACATTTGGGGGAAAAAATAGACTTGGAGTCTTGGAACTAGTTGTTCACCCTGCAGGATGCACCAGAAGTCAAGCCAGGAGCCTGAATTTCAACGTCAGAAAATCTGGAATCAAGTCCTGATCATCTGTCTTATTGGCTGCATGATGTTAGTTGACTCATTTCTTAGGTCGTTAGCCCCAGTTTCCTCATTTTATAAAGGTAGAGGGCTTGTGGTTCAGTGGTAAAGAATCCGCCTGCCAGTGCAGGAGACACAGGTTCAATCCCTGGTCCGGGAAGATCCTACATGCCACGGAGCAACTAAGCTCGTGCACCACAACTATTGAGCCTCTGCTCTAGAGCCTGGGAACTGCAACTACTGAGCCCATGCGCCATAATTACTGAAGCCCACAGAGTCTAGAACTTGTGTTCCACTACAAAGGAAGCCACCACAATGAGAAGCTGTGCAGCGCCACTAGAGCGTAGCCCTACTCACTACAACGAGAGAAAAGCCAGTGCAGCAACGAAGACCCAGCACAGCCAAAAATAAACAGTTTTTTTAAAAAAACGTAGACTACCACCCCAATCTCTCCAAGTCCTTGTGACAACTCAGATGGATTAATTCACATAAAGCAGTTGGCTCATGGTTGACAAATACTGACTGTTCATTCCCTGGTTCCTCACCCTCCTTCCTTCCCGTGGAAAGCCCATGGGAGGAAGGAGAGGGGCTGCCAGGAGGCGGCTGGCGGGACCCTGAGATGTGGGTTTTGCAGGCAGAAAGCTGCAGCTCTATTCTCTCGCCCCGGCCCCTCCAGCCCTAAAGACAGGGCCACTTTGTTGTGTTCTCAGGGAAACCAGCTCCTTTCACACCATCTGGCTTTGGAGGACAGAACCTAACAGGGGAGACGGGTCAGGCAAGGGCAGAGAATGCTGGGCTAAGACACGCGGCCAAGGCTGTGCTTCCTAGTGGGCCCTGCCCAGGGCCTCTCCTTTGCCAGGGGCTACATTCTGGATTTTCCCTCTCGTGGATGCTCTCTCCAACACACCAGCCTGTTTGGCAATCAAACTCCCAGTGATGGGCTAGACTGTTGGTGGGTCACACGGCTTGGATGTCATCCCAGACTCTGTGCAGTCTGGATGGATGGTCTGCCACAGCCACGATGTGGGGCATCTGATTCAACTGTAGAGAGGAGACATTTAGATGCTTTGTCTCCTTTATTATTATTTTAAAAATGAATATAATGTCACTACCAAAAAATGGAGCAGAAAATTGAAAAGTTTCCCGAGATAACCACTGTAAGTGAATTTTATCTGCAAGCATTTCAATTCTCCCTTGTTACAAACTATATTACTGTCACTCTGATTTCTCATAAACCATTTTCTCTCAATATAACAATGCATCTGGCAAGTGGCTGCGATAAGGGACATCCTGAGACCATCCAAGGCTACAGGTTCTGGAGGAACCCCAAGTTCTGGAGGTAAAGGTGGAGCCTCTCTGAAGGGTGGTGCTGGCCACATCTACATATGTCCCAGGTTCAAGTGTGACCTTCAGAGCCCAGTGCTAGTGAGGTGCATCGCACACTGTCAGAAGCCAAACAGCTGCCCCTTTCTTGAACTCAAAAACTTAGCAGACAGGAGGAGTAGAGATTTCAGGCTGCAGATTTCTGCAATCACAGGATGACAGGCAAAAACAGGTACAGAAAACGGACTTAAAGAAGCATCTCTGTACTGTGTTCCATTAATACACCCTGAGTATTTCTCTCCAATGGCAAGGCTTCTCAAGGGGTGTCCATTCTGCGCACCTATGCATTTTGCAAAGGGGTGGAGTGGGGTTCATAATGACTCCATATTGCTATGAATTAAAGTACTATTTAATTAGTACATTGAGCATTTAAACAACTTCTTTATGATGCATAATTGATAACGTTTTGGGTACACAGCTTTGCTGAGTCACTTTAAAAGTTTCAAGGCCTCGGATGACAACTACACTTTCTCCTGGCACTCGGCAGCCTGCCACGTGCTCTTTCGGGGCCTGTTCCACTAAAGAGGGTAGCAGTTCTGGGAGCTCCCAGGTTGGTGACTTTCAAAGCAAAAACAGCTGCCTCACAGCTGCTGAGAAGCCAGGGCAAGTCCTTGTCTTCCTGCTGCCAACTCAGGAGGGAAAGACAGCAGCAGGTGTGGAAAGCAGACCTCATCCTCCAGGAGCCAACAGAGCAGAAAGGAGCGGCCGGCTGAAGTGCACCGCAGCAGGGGTGAGGGGAGGGCTCCCCCCACGGCTATGCCTCCAGCCACAGAGTCAGGGAGATGTGAACACCTGGATGGGCTGACTTCCTGTCGGGAAATCTCCCTGGCTGCCTTCACCAGTCACAAGTCTGCAGCCCAGGTAGGCTGAGTTGACAGAAAATCTGAGCCTGGGGCAAGTTCATCTTTGAGGCTGTGTGAGTTTGCTTGTTGCTGCTGTTCAGTCACTGAATCGGGTCTGACTCTTTGCGACCCCATGGACTGCAGCACGCCAGGCTCCTCTGTTTGGAGTCTGCTCAATTCCCGGAGCTTGCTCAAATTCATGTTCATTGAGTCAGTAATGCCATCCAGCCATCTCATCCTCTGTTGTCTCCTTCTCCTCCTGCCTTCAATCTTTCCCAGCATCAGGGTCTTTTCCAATGAGTTGGCTCTTCTCATTAGGTGGCCAAAGTATTGAAGCTTTAGCTTCAGCATCAGTCCTTCCAATGAATATTCAGGACTGATTTCCTTTAGGATGGACTGGTTGGATCTCCTTGCAGTCCAAGGGACTCTCGAGAGTCTTATCCAACACCACAGTTCAAAAGCATCAATTCTTTCGCACTCAGCTTTCTTTATAGTCCAACTCTCACATCCATACATGACTACTGGAAAAACCACAGCTTTGACTAGATGGACCTTTGTTGGCAAAGTAACGTGTCTGCTTTCTGATATGCTGTCTAGGTTTGTCATAGCTTTTCTTCCCAGGAGCAAGCGTCTTTAAATTTCATGACTGCAGTCACCAACTGCAGTGGTTTGGAGCCCAAGAAAATAAAGTTTGTCCCTGTTTCCTTTAGTGTTCTAGGGCTGCTATAAAACTGTACTGCAGATGAAGTGGCTCAAACAACAGAAACTTACTTCCTCACAACTGTTGGGGCTAGAAATCTGAGATCAAGATGCCACCAGGGTCAGTCTCCTCTGAGGCCCCCTGCTTTCACTTGTAAGTGACCACCTTTTCCTGTGTCTTCACACGATCTTTGCCCTCATAGGTCTGCACCTCAAGGCTTTTATTAGGCCGCACATCATTAGGACCCAACTCATGACCTCTTTTTATATTAAGTACATTTCCAAAGATCCTACAAATACAGTCACATTCAGGAGGTTAGGATTTTAATGTCTGAATTTGAAGGGGAACAAAACTCAGCACGGGCTTCCCTTGTGGCTCAGCTGGTAAAGAATCAGCCTGCAATGCAAGAGACCTGGGTTTGATCCCTGGGTTGGGGAGATCCCCTGGAGAAGGGAAAGGCTACCCACTCCAGTATTCTTGCCTAGAGAATTCCATGGACCGTACAGTCCATGAGGTCGCAAAGAGTCGGACACAACTAAGTGATTTTCACTTCACTTCAAAACTCAGCACATAACAAAAGCCTTCTCTCCTAGATTTCCTCTCACTCTGTTGTACGACCCTCACCTGAGCTTCTTCCTGTGCTTTGTCTGAATCCAAACACTAACTGGATGCTGTTGGGACTGACCATGGGAGCTGATGGAGAAGAAAGACATTAGCTAGGCCAGTATGATTCCCCTTCTCTCAGGAATATAAACACAAAATCTGGAGAGAGGCTGCCCACTGGTCGGGGAAGGCGAGAGAACATGCATGAACAGGAGCTGGTGAACCACACAGGCTGAAGATGACTTCTGACTCCGCTGCTGGAAGCCTTTGAGCCACTGGGGACACAGAAATACCTCCCAGACCCAGTCGCCCAGAGCAATATCCACACTGGAGTTTGGGTTCTGAGGTTTCTGAACAATTACACAAGGATCCAGAAAATAAAACCCCTTGTTTGAGCTGATGTTGCTATGTATCTACCTCTCACAATGGCAACAAAAGATACCTCCAGGATAGTATAGATGTAATACAAAACATATATGTAATTTTTAACTTTCTGGTAGCCATATTAAAAAATGTAAAAGAAGTCAGTAAAATTTAAATAAATATTTTATCTAACTGATTAAGTTCAAAATATTATTTCAACATGTAATCAATATAAAAAAGGTTAATGAGAATGTATGTGCATATATTTATAATGTCCACTCCAGGGTTTCCTGGAGAATCCCATGGACAGAGGGGCTGGCAGGCTACAGTCCACAGGGTCACAAAGAGCCAGACATGACTAAGCACAGCACATATATATAATGTATTATACACAGAGACACACACACACACACACACACACTCTGGACTATGCAATTCTAACGCACAATCCCAGTTGGGGCCTCCAACCCTACCAAGTACATAGGTAAAGCCATTACACGGATTGCTCAGGTCCTAAATTTGGCTTTTTCTTTATTGTCTCAGTTGAGTGATTCTGTTTCTCTAGAATCCCATCTAGAGTGGAGCACAAGGACATATTTACTTAGGAGCTTATGGAGCACCCTTGCTTTTAGATTTGGAAATAAGAGAAATATTGAGATGATTTGCAGTCTGGGATAAAATACCAGGGATTCAGCGTCATGCGAATTTATCCAGCTTGCACCACGGAGGTAGGCAACCCTGGAAATAGGGCGTCCAGGTCTGTCTGTTAAGAAAGCTGCAGCAGGACTTCCTTGGTGGTTCAGGGGTTAAGACTCTGCACTTCCAAAGCAGGAGACACAGGTTTGACCCCTGGTTGGGGAAGTTCCACATGCCGTGCAGTACAGCCAAAAATAAAAATGAGGGAACCCTCCTACACCATTAGTGGGAATGTAAATTGCCACAACCACTACAGAGAACAGTATGGAGGTTCCTCAAAAAACTAAAAAAGATCCACCGTATGACCCAGCAATCCCACTCCTGAGCATATACCCGGAGAAAGCCATAATTCAAAAAGATACATGCACTCCAATGTTCGTTGCAGCATCAAACTAAATGCCTATCAATAGAGGAAAGGAGAAGGAAGATGTGGTTCATATATACAAGGGAAAATTAGCCATAAAAAGTACCAAAACACCGTCATTTGCAGAGGTGTGGATAGACCTAGAGACTATCATATGGAGTGAAGTCAGAGAAGCAAACATTGTGTACTATCTCTTATATGTGGAATCTAGCAAAATGTTAGAGATGAACCAAAGCAGAAGAGAGACACAGATGCAGAGGACAAACATATGGATACCAAGGAAGGGGGCTGGTGCGATGAATTGGGAGGTTGGGAGTGACACATACACACCACTATGTATAAAACAGGTAACTAGTGAGAAACCACTGTACAGCACAAGCAACTCTACTCAGCGCTCTGCGGGGACCTAATGGGAAGGAGACCTGAAAAAAGTGGATATGTGTATACGTAACTGATTCCCAAGCAGAAACTAACACAACACTGTAAGGCAAAAGTGGGAAAGTGTCAGTCGCTCAGTCGTGTCCTACTCTTTTGCAACCCCATGGACTACAGCCCTCCAGGTTCCTCATCCATGGCATTCTCCAAGCAAGAATACTGGAGTAGGTATTCTTCTCCCATGTCCTTCTCCAGGGGATCTTCCTGACCCAGGGGTCAAACCCAGGTCTCTTGCAATGTAGGCAGATTTTTTTTACCATCTGTGCCACTAAGGCAACTATACTCCAATAAAAGTTAAAAATTAAAAAAAAAATATTGGTAAAGGGTAAAGAAAATTAAACAACATGTATTTGAGTCCTCAAAAATGTTATTTACATATATTTTATTTCTTAATAAATTTTATCATAAAAAATAAAGTGCTAAGTTAAAAAGAATAGCAGAAAGAACTCCTGTATACCTTTTATCCAGATTCCCCAACTGATAACATCTTTCAAAAAAAAAGAAAGCGATGGTAGAGTGGACTCTGTTATCCCCTTCCCCCTTACAGATGAGGACAATGAAGCTGAGAGGTGACATGACTTATTGAAGGTCACTCACTAGTGGGTCGGAGAAGGCAATGGCACCCCACTCCAGTACTCTTGCCTGGAAAATCCCATGGACAGAGGAGCCTGGTAGGCTGCAGTCCATGGGGTCGCTGAGGGTTGGACATGACTGAGTGACTTCACTTTCACTTTTCACTTTCATGCATTGGAGAAGGAAATGGCAACCCACTCCAATGTTGTTGCCTGGAGAATCCCAGGGACGGGGGAGCCTGGTGGGCTGCTGTCTATGGGGTTGCATAGAGTCAGACGCGACTGAAGTGACTCAGCAGCAGCAGCAGCACTAGTGGGTAGTAAGAGCCAAGACGCAACCCAGTTCCCTCTAATTCCCAAAGTGGTACTGTTCATGCTACCCAAGGTTCCAGGGACTTGGGTTTAAAAAATAAGTGTTTTAGTGGCAAGTGTTGTTGTTATTGGTGTAGTAGCAGATCATTCAGGTCCTAAGCTCAAGCACTTTGTCCATGGGATACCCTTCTACCTCACAATGAGCAAGTGATTCCAGTACTGGGAGAGACTCTGATTACTTTACTCTCCTGCTCTGCTGAAAAGCCTGGGGTCAGGCCAGGCTGGTGTTTTGAGTGGGAAGGTGTTGAGTGGGAAGCCAGAGCTATTCTCCTTGATGGGCGGAGCCAGGTGAGTAAGATGGTGTCTGTTACAGCTCAGAGTGTCTGGGAACAATGGTGCCCTCCCAAGCTCTGGGATCTGCCCTCAGGATGCCACACCACCTGTGCAACAATCCTCCTCCCCACTCCAGTCTCTGGAACTGCTCCTGTCTTAGACCCAGCCCAGGTCTCCTGATCCCTCAAATGTATTAATAGACTCACCTGTGTGGGTCTGAGTTTAATTATACTTGTCTGGCAAGGGATTTGGGGAGATTTAATTTAAGGCTGGTGTTGAATGCTTTTAAATTATGTTAAATTTTCTGAGGCACCCAGGTGCAACACACATCTTTTATAAATTACAGAGCAAATGCTGTGGAGGCTGGGTGCACAGAAGGGCCAAGGATCAGAACAGATCCCCAGAGGATGAGATATATTTCTGGCAACAAGGAAGAGCTTAACGCACACCTCTCATTATTGTTAATGGGAGCTGGGTGTTCAGCTTATTCTCCGGACACCCGTACCATGTAAATTTAGCTCTTGGAATTCAGTTGCTCACAGCTCCCTGCCCGCCCGGTAGCACTGAGTCCTGGTGAAATGTGTGTCAAGTTCTTCAAAACAATTATTGCTGCTAGAGGAAAAATGATCAGCCAAGTACTCAGATGTTAACACTCCTCAGAGCTGGAAATGGAAATGAGTTCTGGAAACGTTTGCTTTCTGTTTAAAATGAATCTGTAGACATCTCAGAGGCTGTGTGTAAAAATGGGAGGAGGGATTTTTAACAGATGATAATGAGCTTGGGAGGGCGCTAGCAAGGTGTAGAGGCCAGAGCAATGATCTGTGGGTCACAGTGGTCGAGTTTTTGCCATGGCTCTGCTGTGTGACCTTGGGTGAGGTGCTTAAACTCTCTGGTCTCCTTCTAGGAGTCTAACTCACAAAGGTGTTCAGACAAATGATATATGTTAGAATCTAAATAATGATGCAAATCATTGGGAAGAGTACTTGAAGACTCATCAAGTGTGATTGAAATCCTCCCAAATGAGCAAGGGAGCAAGAAATCAAAATGAACCCTCCTGTGCAAAGGTGGGCCCCCTTCACTCCTGGGGTCATGGTGGCCCAGATCCTACTGATTCCTGGGCAGAGAGATGATTTGGGGGAAGAGTCCAAGGATAGGATTGGAGACCCCTCTACCAAGAAGATTCCACTTGCACTTAGAACTAGAAAATTCTGACAGCGACCCCAAGGCATGGACAGGAAATATATTTTAAATTTTATTTATTTATTTGGCTGCACTGGGTCTTAGTTGTGGCAGATGGGATCTTTAACTACAGATGTGAACTCTCAGTAGTAGCATGTGGGATCCAGTTCCCTCACCAGGGATCAAACCTGGGTTCCTGCACTGGGAGCACAGAATCTTAGCCACTGGACCACCAGGGCAGTTCCTGGACAGGAAATCAACAGGGGGCTCTTTATGTCGTCTCAGTTTTGGTTAAGATCCCAGAGGCAGAGAAGTATGAGAGAACACTAGGAGTCAAGGAAGCTCCAGTCCAAAGTGGGGTGCTCGACCATTACGCAGGCCACTTCGAAGATGTGTCCACCAGCCATCATCTACCCGGAGCTGAAGGAAGCTTCCAGGTTTTCTTTGGACAGGCATGAGAGTGTGCCCTGAGTCTGCAAGGCTCTATCCTTCATTGGGGTCGTGAAGGAGGGCTGAGGCTTTACCCCTTTTCAATCCAGCTGATAACGGCTTCAAAAGAATCACTTGGAGAGTCTGATCTGTGTCCCCTGAAATGCTTGGGGGACAGAGACTAAGTCTGGCTCACTCCTCAAGAAGTCCACAGGCAGAGGCATGCTGAACCAGCCTGGTGGCGGAGCAGAGAGGGTTCCTGAAAACTGACTATACATCCACAGTGGCCATCTCCCCAGGATGAGATGTGGGACCGCAAGAAGGGACCTGGCCTAGCAAAACATCTTAGACCCGGCCCATATGGGCCACCTGGAAGGAAAGTGAACTACAGGGCCAGTGGACTCAGGGGCTGAAGGAGAAAAGGTGATACCCATGGCAGTTGAAGGCTCCCAAGAATGTCCCCCCATAAACCCCACATGGGCCCTGCTGGGAACCTGTCTACCCAAGAGGCAACAGCATGGGTTATAGCGACACCAGCCAAATTCGAGTTTTCCTACCCCCATCTCTGCTCTCTCCACCCTCTCCAGGCTCTGGAGGAGCCAGAAGCAGCCTGGTAAAGTGAAGAGAAGGTGAACAGGACAGTGGGGATGGAAGAGAATCCAGCCAACCTCATCCATCTCCCACTGCTCAAACCTAAGCTGGGGGGACAGAGCTTTCCTATTTCAGTCAAGTTTGGTTTTAATTATTACAGCAGACTGGGTACTTTTAATTACTGAACTGTAACTATTCTTAAACGACCAGAATGTGTGTGTGTGTGGCCTCACCATGTGGCTTGCAGAATCTTAGTTCCCCAACCAGGTACTGAACTCAGGCCATGCAGTGAAAGCATAGCGTCCTAACTACTGGACCATTCAGGGAATTCCCAAGAAATTTTATCATGGATGGATAAAAATTGCTACAGAGAATGGATCTGGAGAGTCAACAATGAGAAAGGGCTGGTGCTGAAGCTGAAGCTCCAATACTTAAGTCACCTGACGTAAAGAGCAAACTCACTGGAAAAGACCCTGATGCTGGGAAAGATTATGGGCAGGAGGAGAAGGGGATGACAGAGGATGAGATGGTTAGATGGCATCATCAACTCAATGGACGTGAGTTTGAGCAAACTCCAGGAGATGGTGAAGGATAGAGGAGCCTGGTGTGTTGCAGTCCATGGGGCTGCGAAGTCAGACACGACTGAGTGACTGAACAACAACAAAATTGTTTTCTACCTGCACCCCCCAAGTTTGGGTCAGTCAGTGTGCCAGTTACACACGCTGCAGGGATATCCGTGTGCTTGCAATGGTTGTCACCCTCTGGACAGGTCTGGCTTGGTGGGAGCGGTCAGCTCATTCACCAACCCAGGAGGGCAGATGAGATGGCCAGTGACATGATGCAGTCACTGCTCCCTGGAGCCAGGGCTTAGAAAGGTTTGGGGGGACACTGACTCTTCCCAGTCCCCGTATGTTTAGTTGGTGTCCCAGATAAACACATTTCCAAAGGTGCTTCACCATCTCTATAATGGATATTTGAGTCATAAAAGCCTGTGTGCTTAGTCGCTTCAGTCATGTCCGACTCTGTGCAAACGTATGGACTATAGCCCACCAGGCTCCTCTGTCCATGGGTTCTCCAGGCAAGAGTACTGGAGAGGGTTCCTGCGCCCTCCTTCAGGGGATCTTCCCAACCCAGAGATTGAACCTTTGTCGTTTATGTCTCCTGCATGGACAGGCAAGGAATCTCATTTCATTTAATTTTATCAATTGTACAGTAAAGACCAAAGAGGTTAAGGCCTTTGCTAAAATCACTGTTCTTTTGGTTGCAAATAACAAAAACCAAGTCAGGAAGGAAAGGATAGGAGGGAGTGAGAGAAAAGAAAAAGGCAAATATGTGGAACGTTTATTAGCTTTTGTATGTGAGGCATTATTTGTATCAGAGAAGGCAATGGCACCCCACTCCAGTACTCTTGCCTGGAAAATCCATGGACAGAGGAGCCTGGTAGGCTGCAGTCCATGGGGTCGCTAAGAGTCGGACATGACCGAGCAACTTCACTTTCACTTTTCGCTTTCATGCATTGGAGAAGGAAATGGCAACCCACTCCAGTGTTCTTGCCTGGAGAATCCCAGGGACGGGGAAGCCTGGTGGGCTGCTGTCTCTGGGGTCGCACAGAGTCGGACACGACTGAAGTGACTTAGCAGCAGCAGCAGCATTATTTGTACAGGTAAGGCTGTAACTGGGGCTTCCCTGGTGGCTCAGATGGTAAAGAATCTGCCTGCAATGTGGGAGATCCAGGTTCGATCCCTGGGTCGGAAAGATCTCCTGGAGAAGGGCATGGCAACCTCCTTCAGTATTCTTGCCTAGAGGATTCCATGGACAGAGGAGTCCATAGCAAAGAGTCAGACACGATTGAGCGACTAACACTTTCACTTTCACTTTCAAGGCTGTTTCTAAGTGCTCAATTAACATTATCCCAAACATGTATGTTTTTTCCATTTCTTGCCAATGCATTTGCTTTGCTGTGAACAAAGATGGCCACCAGTAGCTCTAGTATTCTACCAAATGGGCAATCCCAGTGAAAAAGAGCGGTTCTAGCAGGTGTCACAGCTTGAATTTCATTGACCTGGTTTAAATTGCATGCCCAGTGCTGAACTAATCACTATATGTCTGAATGTCCTGGCCTAGAACATTCCTTGGGGCTGGGATTTGGGATCAGTCCCAGGGAAAACATGGCAAGTGAGTGAGAAAGAGCTGCTGGTACTTGAAGACGAGGACATGGGTGATAGGCAGGCAAAAACAACAGATGTTCACTCTGGACAGAACGCCAGTAAGTAAATGGCAAAGCGGGGATCAGAACGTACATGTTTTGATTCCTAAACCAAAGATTTTTGTCGGTCCAAAGAAATTTCACTGAAATTTATATTTTTTATAAATTTATATTATTTATAAAAAGTGACTCTCTTTTTATATTTTATTTGCTGGAATTAATAGATAAATTAATAGGTAAATTCACTAGTATTAATAGGTAATCCCAAAACTCAATTTATCCTGCATGAAGGACTTGTTAAAAATACACCCATGTAAACAATATCATTTCACACACAAGACAGCAAATGAGACCCCTGGCCTCGTTGTATTAGTATTGTTCCAGAAAATAATTTGTCCTCTAATTGACTCTGACACTTGAGAAAGCTCTAATTTGATAAACTCCTGATACAGGATTACAAAGCACTGTTGCTTTCGCATGCGTGAGACAAAATTTAGAGCAAGCTGACAACAGAGCCCAATGTATGCTTCAGGGCTCTTGGGAGTTCTGTCCACCCATCACCGTGAGGTCCAAAAGGGAAGAGGTGAACACGGCTTGTGGAAGGGACAGAGCTGTTAATTCGTCAGATGAGATCAAGAGCATACATAGGATGTCTAATGGGAAGGCTGGGGTTTTCTTTTGTTTATATTTACCTGTACATAAGAAAAGGAAGCTTTTTTTTTTTTTTTGCATAGAAACAACACCTAGACTATTTTTAATCCTTATCTTTGCTACACAGACGTTCAGAAGCATCAATTAAATGAGTGGATTCTGGCTGGCGGTCAAGCGAGTCACTAATCCTAAACATGCGATGCTTTACCTGAAGCACGGAGGCAGAGAAATGGGAGGAAGGTGGGCCATGGAGTGGTATTTCCATAATCTCTCAGTGACTCCTTTCTTCCTGAATGTTAAACTTGGGACTGGAAGTCCAGACCCTGCTGGGCCACGACCTGAGATGAAATGAGAGGGAGCTGAGAGTTGGAGGGTCCTATGTCCGGAGTGCCTTCAAGGCCCTGAATGTGAGCTATGACATCTGAAGCAGACAAACTGAAGTTGGTTTGTGTTACTTAAGAGCCTGGACATCAGTGGATACAATTTTTGATGCACTTAAATCAGAGACTTCCCTGGTGGTCAATTGGCTAATACTCCATGCTCCCAATGCAGGAAACCTGGGTTTGGTCCCTGGTTGGGGAACTAGATTCCGCATGCTCTAACTAAGAGTTTGCACGCCACAACAAAGATCGAAGACCCCATGTGCCACAACTAAGACCAGTACAGCCAAATAAGTAAATAAATATTAAAAAATAAAATAAAGCAAATCATTGCATGCACACAAAATTCCTGAGAAAGATGGGTGCCCCCTATCTCCCCAAGAAGAAACCTGCCCAGTAGAGGGGTGCGTGCACGCTAAGTTGCTTCAGTCCTGTCCCACTGTTTGTGACCCTATGTACCACAGCCCACCAGGCTCTTCTGTCCATGGGATTCTCCAGGCAAGAATACTGGAGTGGGTTGCCAAGCCCT
Source organism: Bos javanicus (assembly GCF_032452875.1). Lineage (NCBI taxonomy): Eukaryota > Metazoa > Chordata > Mammalia > Artiodactyla > Bovidae > Bos > Bos javanicus. The sequence continues at coordinate 37,116,332 of NC_083874.1, forward strand.
CTTCCAGGGGATCTTCTCCACCCAGAGATCAAACCAGCATTTCTTAAGTCTCCTGCATTGGTGGCTGGGTTCTTTACCCCTAGTGCCACCAGGGAAGCCCCCCTAGATGGGTAAGTGATGCAAACATATGGTCTCTCAGTTACCAATTCATACAACAGTCTGGCCTGCTGCTGCTGCTGCTGCTGCTGCTGCTGCTAAGTCGCTTCAGTCGTGTCCGACTCTGAGTGACCCCATAGACGGCAGCCCACCAGGCTCCCCCATCCCTGGGATTCTCCAGGCAAGAACACTGAAGTGGGATGCCATTTCCTTCTTCAATACATGAAAGTGAAAAGTGAAAGTGAAGTCGCTCAGTTGTGTCCGACTCTTAGCAACCCCATGGACTGCAGCCTACCAGGCTCCTCCGTCCATGGGAGTTTCCAGCCAAGAGTACTGGAGTGGGGTGCCATTGCCTTCTCCAAAGCTTTCAGTGAAGGCCACTTTAAAGTTTGATCAGCTTTCATCTATCCATCTATATGTCCATCCACCTAACGAATCTTCCTAAGTTCCCATGTATCGCAGGCTGGGCACGTGAGACCTGATCTCCAATATCTGGAAGCATCAAGCATCCGGGGAGCACACACTGAACAGCAAACGGTTCCAAGGGCGCTGAGGGTGACAGGCGTGAAGGGCCAGGGGCGTGCCCACGCCTCCAGGTCCTGCTTTCAGGAACCACTACTGCTCCAGGTGTGGGGCTCCAAGAGGGTCACCGCCAACGGCGGACAACAGCTGGAAGGAGGGGGCTGCCGCACAAAGAAGGCAGGCTTTGTGCTGGCCCCGTGTGGAAAGGCTGACTGGCTTTCAGATGGATTTCCTATCATTTATCTTCTTATCAAAAGGTTTAATCACTTCCTGCTCTCCTGCCTGTATGGGAATAATGAGCTTATTCTCTCCTGACCAATATAATGCACAATAGAAACAGTTCAGAGACTCCTCTGCCTTCTAAAATGAATGTTTTTATTGTATGCACATCATCAGAGTCCTAGTAAAAGGTGTGTTTAAAGAAGAAAAATAAATCTCAGGAATCCCATGCATGGCTCTTGCACATTGCCTGCTGTCCTTTGTGAAGATGAATTTTACGGGAAAATGAGTTGTCATGTCATTTCCCCCCAATGCTGAATATATTTTGACATGTAAGAGAGACCTCTGGCTTCTAGAGAAGAAAGCAGGCTCTTTCAGGATTGTCCGCCTCTCTGTCCGGGATGAGAAAGTGCTTAGAAACTGGAAACTAACCATGGTGGGTTTTGTGCAGAGTTGGGGTGCTTAAGTCTTGTTCTGGAAACAGTTAAAAATCCAACATTACACTCCTGGATGACAAGGTCTACCTCATATACCTTGATGCCTCAGTTAGCTCACCCCCTAAACAAAGCCCCTTTCTGTGAAGTCAGACATAATAAATACAGCCGAAGCAGCATGGAGCCAGAGCCGTTCTGAGAGATGGAGGCTCCCAGGACCCCTTTGGCTCGTCCTGTGCAGAACCATCAAGTCTTTGCTATGACTCTGGCTTTCCAGATTCCTTCCTCTGTCCTCTCTCCCAGGTCAAAGCTGGGGCCTCATCCTCTCTCCAGTATCAAAAGGTGAACCAGTCGTTGCCTCCCGTGAAAGAACTCATCACTGACATTGCGGCTTCAGCAGTGTTTGACCTTTCCTCTAACTGTATGATCAGGTGAATCTGAGGCACTTAGAAGTGGGTGAAGGGACTTCCCGAGGTGGCAGAGTGGTAAATAATCCACCTGCCAATGCAGGAAACACAAGAGACACAGGCTCAGTCCCTGGTTCAGGAAGATTCCCTGGAGAAGGAAATGGCAACCCACTCCAGTATTCTTGCCTGGAAAATTCCATGGACAGAGGAGTCTGGTGGCCTACAGTCCATGGGGTCGCAAAGAGCTGGACACAACTTAGTGACTGAGCACACACACACAAGTGGGTGAAGAGGTATTAGGGGACAGAGCTGATGGGCCCTAAAAGACCTCAACAGCCTTATGACCCAAAATGTGGTCCCTGGACCAGCAGAATCTGCATCCCCTGGGAGCTTGTTAGGAATGCAGATGCTCAGGCTCCAGCAGCTGAACTGGATGGGAATGTGCACTGTAACAAGACCCCCAGGTGGTGCTGATGGCACTGATCAGGGACCACTGTTTGAGAACTACTGCCTAAGAACTAGTCAGGGAATCAACACTCCTTGAGTTTCCCCTGGGGTGTTTTCCACTGGGGGTTGAAGAGGCAGTTAATGAGCTTTCATTTCCTTGCTGACAGAGGTGACCAACCAGCAGGACAGTACACTTGGGGTGGAAAACTCACTTTCCATTCATTGCTATCAGCTGTCACCCAGATCCAGCCTCTCCTGCATCCCACATCCCCTGCACCTCCTCTCACACTGCTCAGGCCTGCCTCTCTGCCTAGAGGATTTCCAGCCTAAATTGTCAGGCACACAAGAGAGGGTCCCAGTTAATTATCACAACATAATTGCAGAAAATCCAAACCAAGTGATATACAGTAGTATAGACTTAACAGTCTCATGTTATATACAAAATCAGAATATGAATCCCCCCCAAAAAAATCCATCAGGAACTGCATAATTTTAAGACCAGCAGAGACCCTTGGAAACCATTTGCATTTTTCCCACATGTAAGGCCATAGAAATGTCTACCATGCTTTTTTAGGATCTGTAATCTGTGAACCTTCTTAATGTTTATATATATGTAAGAGTCTGTTAGTATATTGGTGACTATTTTGCTAATATTAATCATTACTGATAGAATTTATTATCTTAAGAAAATCTGATATAGAAGTACCACTTAAAAGAGCCCTGAATGGGGATGTTAATGGGAGCTGATAATAGGGGCCCCCAAATCAAAATCTTGGCAAGAGAAGTTAGATGTGGCAAAATGCCATGATAAAACCCATCCATACACTCTGACATGCTGTTAATGGAAGAAAAGGCTCTGCCAAATATTAAAGATAATGCTGGGGGTGGGGAGGCAGCTTGAAAGCGAGAGGACAACATAGTAATTACAGATTTATGTGCTCCTGGAACACAGCCCCCTGACTTCACATTTGCTGCTATGGGAAAAGTTGTCTTGAATTATGCAGGATCCTCATAAAAGCATGGGATGCATAAAATGTGACCATGACATACATGAGAATATTTCACTCCTCAGGCCCCTGAAGCCAAAAATGCATCCTGATGTGTCTAATGTGATTTCTCTCCTAGGTTCTAGAACTCCCCTCCTCTGCTGGGAGAGGCCGCCTCACAGTCTCCATCTGTCCCCTGGGACTCCCCTCCGCCCACCCACACACCCACATACCCACCCTGTATTACACATAGTAGACATCCAATAACATGCTAAATGCCAACAAGAGACTTGGTTTGTAATTCATTCTTTGCTGTTGTTTTTTAATCCAGGCTGATAATACTTTTGAGTTCTAGCTTTGAGCAGGACTCCTGTCTGCTCGGTGTTTTACTGGTGCCTCAGTTTCCCATCTTTGCAAAGAGATTGGTCCCCAGCTGAAAGTCATTGCTTGGAGAGAGTTCTATGAAGGTACAGATGGTGTGCCCTTCAGAAGCAAGGAGGGCAGGGGCCTCAGTTGTCTCTAGCAGTGGGAAAGGGTGTATAAGTCCACCCACACTTCTGTGCCCACCCTCGTCCCAGGGTTGGGGGGAGGGCATCACAGATGGACACAGTCACACCATTCTTTCTCCCCCTGTGAGACATGTACTTGTCTCTCCAGCAGTGGATACACAGGGCTAGAACTCGGGAGACAGGGTGGATTCTGCTCTGGGGTCTCTTCTGGAAGTGGCAAGTTGAAATTGTGAGTGATGAGCTTTGATTATTAAGAGGAAACAGCTGATGGAGGCTGAAGGTGGGAGACACTGCCTCAGGGGTCAAGAGGGGGAGACTAAAAGCTAATCTGGGAGGTGGGGTGACAGCAGCCCGAATGGGACAGCCTTTCTGCTGCTCTTGTGCAAGCTCCTCCTCCGTCCCCACCCTGGAAGGAGGGTCAAGAGGCCAACAGAGAAGTACGGAGTTGAACCACATGACACTGCCGTTTCTAGGCACAAAACGGTTGACTGTGGGCAACTTCATACAATTTCATCTAAAACTACCTGATGGAAAGGTTCGAGAGGGAGGACATGGGCTGTTGTTGTTCAGTCGCTCAGTCGTGTCCGACTCTTTGTGACCCCATGGACTGCAGCACATCAGGCCTCCCTGTCCTTCACCATCTACTGGAGCTTGCTCAAACTCATGTCCATTGAGTCAGTGATGCCATCCAACCATCTAGTCCTCTGTCATCCCCTTCTCCTCCTGCCTTCAATCTTTCTCAGCATCAGGGTCTTTTCTAAGGAGTCAGTTCTTTGCATCAGGTGGCCAAAGTATTGGAGCTTCAGCATCAGTCCTTCCAATGAATATTTAGGACTGATTTCCTTTAAGATTGACTGGTTTGATCTCCTTGCTGTCCAAGAGACTCTCAAGAGTCTCCTTGAGAGTCCTGAACACAGTTCAAAGGCATCAATTCTTTGGCACTCAGCTTTCTTTATAGTCCAACTCTCACATCCATACATGACTACTAGAAAAACCACAGCTTTGACTATACAGACCTTTGTCAGTAAGTAATGTCTCTGCTTTTTAATACGCTATCTATGTTTGTCATAGCTTTTCTTCCAAGGAGCAAGCATCTTTTAATTTCGTGACTGCAGTCACCATCTGCAGTGATTTTGGAGCCCAAGAAAATTGTCTGTCACTGTTGCCATTTTTTCCCCATCTATTTGCCATGAAGTGATGGGACTGGATGCCATTTTCACTCTCTTCTTTCACTTTCATCAAGAGGCTCTTTAGTTCCTCTTCATTTTCTGCCATAAGGGTGGTGTCATCTACATATCTGAGGTTATTGATATTTCTCCCTGCAATCCTGATTCCAGCTTGTGCTTCATCCAGCCCAGCATTTCGCATGATGTACTCTGCATAGAAGTTAAATAAGCAAGGTGACAATACACAACCTTGACGTACTCCTTTCCCAATTTGGAACCAGTCCATTTTTCCAGGTCTGGTTCTAACTGTTGCTTCTTGACCTGCATACAGATTTCTCAGGAGGTACATAAGGTGGTCTGGTATTCCCATCTCATGAAGAATTTTCCAGTTTGTTGTGATCCATACAGTCAAAGGCTTTAGTGTAGTCAAAGAAGCAGAAGTAAATGTTTTACTGGAATTATCTTGCTTTTTCTATGATCCAATGGATGTTGGCAATTTAATCCCTGGTTCCTCTGCCTTTTCTAAATCCAGCATGAACATCTAGAAGTTCTTGGTTCACATACTGTTGAAGCCTAGCTTGGTGAATTCTGAGCATTACTTTGCTAGTGTGTGAGATGAGTGCAATTGTGCAGTAGTTTGAACATTCTTTGGCATTGCCTTTCTTTGAGACTGGAATGAAAACTGATCTTTTCCAGTCCTGTAGCCACTGCTGGGTTTTGCAAATTTGCTGGCATATTGAGTGCAGCACTTTCACAGCATCATCTTTTAGGATCTGAAATAGCTCAGCTGGAATTCTGCCACCTTCTCTTGCTTTGTTCATAGTGATACCTCCTAAGGCCCACTTGACTTAGCACTCCAGGATGTCTGGCTCTAGGTGAGTGATCACATCATCACGGTTATCTGGGTCATTAAGATCTTTTTTGTACAATTCTTCTGTGTATTCTTGTCACTTCTTCTTAGTATCTTTTACTTCTATTAGGTCCATACCGTTTCTGTCATTTATTGTGCCCATCTTTGCATGAAATGTTCCCTTGGTATCTCTGATTTTCTTGAAGAGATATCTAGTCTTTTCCATTCAACTGTCTTCCTCTATTTCTTTGCATTGTTCACTTAGGAAGGCTCTCTTATCTCTCCTTGCTATTCTTTGAAACTCTGCATTCAGATGGGTATGTCTTTCCTTTTGTCCTTTGCCTTTCATTTCTCTTCTTTCTCAGCTATTTGTAAGACCTCTTCAAACAACCATTTTGCCTTTTTGCATTTCTTTTTCTTGGGGATGCTTTTGATCACTGTCTCCTGTTATGAACCTCTGTCCATAGTTCCTCAGGCACTCTGTCTATCAGACCTAATCCCTTGAATCTACTTGTCACTTCAACTGTATAATCATAACGGATTTGATTTAGGTCATACCTGAATGGCCAAGTAGTTTTCCCTACTTTGTTCAATTTAACTCTGAATTTTGCAATAAGCAGTTCATGATCTTAGCCACAGTCAGTTCCAGGTCTTGTTTTTGCAGACTGTAGAGAGCTTCTCCATCTTCGGCTACAAAGAATATAATCAATCTGATTTCAGCATTGACCACCTGGTGATGTCCATGTGTAGAGTCATCCCTTGTATGTTGGAAGAGTGTGTTTGCTATGATGAATGTGTTCTCTTGGCGAAACTCTGTTGCTCTGCTTCATTTTGTACTCCAATGCCAAATTTGCCTGTTACTCCAGGTATCGCTTGGCTTCCTACTTTTGCATTCCAGCCTGCTATGATGAAAAGAACATCTTTTTTGGTGTTAGTTCTAGAAGGTCTTGTAGGTCTTCACAGAACTGTTCAGCTTCTTCAGCATTATTAATGGGGCACAGACTTGGATTACTGTGATATTGAATGGTTTGCCTTTGGAAACAAATAGAGATCATTCTGTCGTTTTTGAGACTGCACCCAAGTACTATATTTCAGATTCTTTTTTTGACTATGAGGGCTACTTCATTTCTTCTAAAGGATTCTTGTCCACCGTAACAGAATGGTCATCTGATTTAAATTCGCCCATTCTTGTTCACTTTAGTTCACTGATTCCTAAAAGGTCAATGTTTACTCTTGCCATCTTCTGTTTGATCACTTTCAGTTTACCTTGATTCATGGACCTAACATTCCAGGTTCCTATGCAATACTGTTCTTTACAGAATCGGACTTTACTTTCACCACCAGACTCATCCATAACTGAGCAGAAAACCACAATCACAGAAAACTAACCGAACTGATCACATGGATCACAGCCTTGTCTAATTCAATGAAACTATGAGCCATGCCATGTAGGGCCACCCAAGATGGACAGGTCAGGTAGAGAATTCAGATAAAACGTGGTCCACTGGAGAAGGGAATGGCAAACCACTTCAGCATTCTTGCCTTGAGAACCCCGTGAACAGTATGAAAAGCCAAAAAGATAGGACACTGAAAAATGAACTCCCCAGGTCAGTAGGTGCCCAATATGCTACTGGATAAGAGCAGAGAAATAGGAAGGAATGAAGAGGCTGAGGACATAGAAGCCTCCAAAATTTGCCATGGTAGGAGGTGGGTATGTGGATGGTGGTAAAGACAGAAGCCGAGCTGCAAGGGAGACTGTAGACAATTGAGACAGGAGTGGAGTTCAGAAGTGACCCTGTCTGAGTGACAAAGGGGATTATTCTTTGCATTGCCTCCATATCACCATTGCCCTCATCACCCTGCCTTGCAATGATTTGTTTTAAAGGTGCCTCCAGAGGGCAGGGACAGTGTCAGTCTGCTGTGCATTCCTAGACCTTACCTGGGCACCTGACACCCAGTGGAGGCTCCAGTAAAGGGTGACTGAATACAGCAGATGCCTACTCAATAATACAGTGTACCTGTGGAGAACTAGTGCCTAGCTAGGAATCTTATAGAGGAAGGAACAGGATATATCCTAAAAGTATTAGATGACTAAATGTGTTGTTTTCATGGAACATCTCCCAGGACTGGTGTTTCCCAGAATATATTTTGGTCATTCAGACAGGAGTTGAGCTAAAATATATCTATGCACATCTGCAAACAAGAAATTAATAGTGTAAACTAGATTTCAAGGTATGTGTGTGTGCTTAGTCGCTCAGTCATGTCCGACCCTTTGCGACTCATGGACTGTAGCCCGCCAGGCTCCTCTGTCCTTGGGATTTACCAGGCAAGAATACTGGAATGGGCTGCCATTCCCTTCTCCAGGGAATCTTCTCGACCCAGGGATCAAACCCATGTCTCCTGCATAGAAGGTGGATTCTTTACCATCTGAGCCACCAGGGAAGCCCCAGATTTCAAAGCAGAAACAGCAAAATACTTAGCAGGAAAAAGAACTGTTTCTAAAGACCTGAAAAGTATTTCAGAAGCACCAAGTACATATAAATATTAGTAATTCAGAGAATATTAATAATAATTCAATTATTCATTAAAATAGGTTCCCTCATGCTATCTATGATGCAAGACTAGATTAGCCTAGTTGGAGATACATACTTGAAAGTAATATGACTACATGGCCTCAACTACTTTCTAACTTTTTAATAATTCAAGCTACTTCTTATCACTTTCTTCCATACTTAAAGTTTTTAATCTACCTATTCAATGCACTAATTCATTTGAAAATCTGTGAAAGATATTGTGCTTGGTATCATGGGGTTACAAAGATGAATTGGGAGGGAATTTGCCTCCAAGGAGATTTCTGTAAGAGGTGCTAAGCCAGGTGGATGAGATTAAATGAATATTCTTCAAAGGAGAATGCGATAAGTGGTATATGAAAGACAAAGAGAAGCACCAGGGACTTCTGAGGAAGGGAGGGTGCTTCCAGCTGTGGGACGAGAGATGCTTTTCTGTCTGGAATTCTATCTGGGGAGACAGGCTGTCGGTGAGGAAGGGCAGAAATGGCAGAAGGAAAGAGCGTCATCTTCTGGGCACCCCAGGTCATTATGTTAAGACATTTGAGTGTGTTTGTAACATCCGGCAGCCGAGATCTGGGACTTGACTCTGTTAGTCAAAGCGAGGGACCAGAGGACTGACCGGGGAGCGGCCAGTGACAGTGGGTGTGTCAGTGGCAAACTCACCAAACGGGAGTTTATAAGAAGCTTTAATGGAGAGTTCCAAGTTAAAAAAAATAAACGCATATGTCGAAAATGTGAAATTCTCAGTTTGGCTCTGTTTGCCTCAGTATTCAGTTCAGTTCAGTTCAGTCGCTCAGTTGTGTCCAACTCTTCGCGACCCCATGAATCGCAGCACGCCAGGCCTCCCTGTCCATCACCAACTCCCGGAGTTCACTCAAACTCACGTCCATCGAGTCAGTGATTCGAACCAACCATCTCATCCTCAGTCATCCCCTTCTCCTCCTGCCCCCAATCCCTCCCAGCATCAGAGTCGTTTCCAATGAGTCAAATCTTTGCATGAGGTGGCCAAAGTACTGGAGTTTCAGCTTTAGCATCACTTCTTCCAAAGAACACTCTCAGTATTAAAATGCTCCACTAACCCATACCTGAGAGTAACCAAACAAATCCTGGCAAATGCACCAAGCGATTTGCCAAGGAAATGAGAACGGAAAGTGCCCTTTGGATTCAGGCTATTTAAAACAGCATTGGAACAAAATTAATGAGCTGTGTCATTTCAGTGTGAGGACACTGGGAAATGTCCTGGCCATATTATGTCAACCTCACACCGGGTCATCATTCATGGAAACTGGCTCCAAAGAGATGCCGCCACGTGAGTGGTACGTGAGCAAGTCAACAACAAAACACGATGCATGGGCTTTCCACAGATTACAGCCAGTATTTCCACCAGGACTGAACACCTGCTACCAGTTCCTTTCCATTTTCCTATCAACCCCAGGCATAATGTCAGGCAAAAGGACCTTAATTTGAATCCAGATCCTTTTTACCTCAAACCCAGGGCTCCAGAGAAGTCACACCTTTGCTCAAAAAATACCAACTCCTGGGACTTGCCTGGCAGTCCAGTAGCTAAGACTCTGCAGTCCCAGAAGCAGGGGGCCTGGGTTTGATCTCTCATCAGGGAACTAGATCCTACATGCCAACCTGGCATAGCCAAATAAATTTTTTTTTAATTTTTAAAAAATAAACACCAACTCCCCACTTCCTCAGGATCTTGGGTCCTTTCTCTGTAAATGAGGGAGCAAGGCTGGGGCAGAGACAACTCTGCTCATTTCACAGGGCCATTCTGAAGTTCAAATGAGAAAGCAGCTTTTCAGCTCTGAAGGGAGGACTTTACTAACAGGCATGCTTTGATGAAGAGATGAGAGCAGCACGGGAGCTGTGCAAAACCTGGGCTCTTCTCCAAAAAGCAGAATTGGCACCCCTGGGACCTAACAGGAAGGACACACCTTCAAGGGGGTGGCAGAAGGAAGTGGCCCTGAAACAAGCTGCAGGAGGAAAAAGTACTCCTCAGGCTCTCCAGTTTTGTCCAAGGCTACCTCTTGTCCCACAGGGCTCCATGAGTGAGGGCTCAACCACAGAACCCCTGTAATAACACCGCCACCCTCACTGGCCTAGTCCCAGGCCTCCAGCCAGGTGCTGGGTCTGATGGATGGGTTGGAGCAAGACCACCACCAGCCACCTTGCTGAGAAATGGGGCCTGGGTCCACGAGGCTGTCCTGCCACAAAAAAACATATCCAAACAGATGCCAGGAAGCCCTCCTTTCTCAGCTAGCAGAGGGGCTCAGCGGCTTCCCACAGTTGGCACAATAAATCAAGCCAAATGCACCAGCTTCAAGGCCAATAGGGGTCCCTGTTACCAGAGGCCAAACTCCAAGCTGGTGCTGCAGGGTTTATCTTCTGGTTAGTAAGCCCTGGTTGATCCAGAGCCTGTTCTCCCAGCCCCACTGGATCTTCTTTAGGGAGAGCTGGGCATGAAGGCTCGGCCATGGTATCCAGGCCAAGTCTGGGGCTGACTACATACCCAGCAAAGCACAAATCTGGAGGTTGACTTCCCCCTGTAAAGAAATCATGGGGGAAGGCCAGGAGGGATTCAACCTAAATTACCCCAAAAACAGCCTCTGCCTTCTGCTCAGCTTGGGGGTGGAAAGTCACTCTCCAGAGCTTTCGATTTCCTCCACTAAAAGCTCTAACCAGATTTTTCCTGGACTTAACTCCCAGCAGGCCTTTTGCTGGATGTTAGCAGGTCCGTGAACTTCCTGAGATTGTCTGTGATGTGTCTGTACTGTATGTGTACATAGCAAGGAGGACACCTGCTGGCCCCCATCAGGCTCTATTGGTCCTATTTCTTGAGCACTTCCCTGGTGGCTCAGATGGTAAAGAATCTGCCTGCAACACAGGAGACCTGGGTTCGATCCCTGGGTTGGGAAAATCCCCTGGAGAAGGGAACAGCCACCCACTCTAGTATTCTTGCCTGGAGAATCCTGTGGACAGAGGACATTGTTGGACTATAGTCCATGAGGTTGCAAAGAGTCAGACATGACTTTCATTTTCATTTTTCACTTTCCTTGGTGACTCAGACAGTAAAGAATCCACGTGCAATGTAGGAGACCTGGGTTCATTCCCTTGGTTGTAAAGATCCCTTGGAGAAGGGAATGGCTACCCACTTCAGTACTCTTGCCTGGAGAATCCTGTGGACAGAGGAGCCTGGCAGGCTATGGTCCATAGAATTGCACAGAGTCAGACATGACTGAGAGACTATCAGTTTCAATGACCCCAGAATAGTTAAGAACTGTTGCTCCAGAAAGGTAAACTTGCTCTGTTCTTCCTCTCTGAGAAGCAGGGCCCTTTGTGTCCAAACCTCCAAGAACCATTCTCGACTGCCTGGAGCATTATCTGCAGACAGGGTCTATGCCATGGCTCTCTGGAATTGGTATTTACCTCTTCAGAAATGGGCAGCGCTTTCTCCCTGATTCTTATGGAACACCGTTCCCATTCTCCCTCAGAAAACAGGTTTCTACAAGAGCAGAGGAGGTACAGACCTGATCAGGGCAGCTGCAGGGGGCATTCTCAGGGACAGAGAGTGCAGTCTGCCAAGAGGCCCCAGAGCTGCATTCTGCTGCTGACTAGCCCCAGGAAAGGAAGGTAGCAGTTTGCACTGAGCTGAGTGTGCCACATAGCCCTGTCTTAAAAGAAAGAATACCCGCTGAGGTAAACAAGAACTATCAGAAGACTGCAGCAACAGCAGCCACCCTGGCCAGGACAGACATGGTAACAGCAGAATGGTAAAGAGCTGGCTGAAAACAGCACAAGGATGTACCCAGATGGAAAACATTTTCGGTGCAAAAACAAAACCCTCAAACAAACAAAAAATCAGAAGCAGGGAGATTTGGGCAACAGAAACACAAAAAAGCCCTTGGAACACCTCTCCTTCTGTCTGTCCTGAAGCGATGTCCTGAGGGTCCTTGGAAACCAGGAGGACTCTCTGGGGGTGGAAGGGGTGGGGGTGGGATTCAGTGCAAGCCCAGGAGCCCTGCAGCATTGTGGCTGTGCTGCTGCCCCACTTGGGAACCCAAACCTGGGAAAGTCTGCCATTAAGAAAAGCTTCAGGTCCATGTCACTCCCATGGGACTCACATGTACTAGAGAAAATCTCTCTTCTTAGCAGTTCAGCACATCCTTACTGCAGTCACCTGCTTCTTTGATGGCTTCCCAGGTGACTCAGAGGTAAAGAATTCACCTGCCAATGCAGAAGACATGCATTTGATCCCTGGGTCAGAAAGATTCCCTGGAGAAGGAAATGGCAACTCCAATATTCTTGCCTAGAGAATTCCACGGATAGAGGAGCCTGGGAGGCTATAGTCCACAGGTTTGCAAAGAGTCAGACATGAATGAGTGACTGAGAATGCACGCACACTGCTTTTTTGGAGGAACAGGGAATGTGAAGAACTACTTTTCCTACCAGTTCCCTATGTTTTTAGACATGAGACTTGCCGCTGGCTCTTTTTCTTGAAGGTGAGTTGGGAGTTGGGATACTTCTGCTAAGAATAATATATACGATATGTTTATTAATATGGAAAGTTGTTTGCAATATATTATCAAATTTTAGAAAAGGAATAGAGTAGACCACACAATAGTAGATTCACTGTGATTCCATTTGCATATAAAAGTAAGGTGAGCAGGGATTTCCCTGGTGGTCCAGTGCTCCCAATGCACTCAGCCTGGTTCAATCTCTGTTCAGTGAACTAGATTCCACGTGCCACAACTAAAGATCCCAAATGCCACAGTGAAGACCGAAGATCCCATGTGCTGCAACTAAAACCCAGTGCAGCCCCTCAAAAGAAAAATGAGCAAAATTATATAAACCCAAATACATGCATATAAACATGTACACACATATGCATAGTCTATATTTCTCTCTCTATATATATATGTATATACACATCATCAGTTCAGTTCAGTAGCTCAGTTGTGTCCAACCCTTTTTGACCCCATGAATCACAACACGCCAGGCCTCCCTGTCCATCACCAACTCCCAGAGTTCACTCAGACTCACGTCCATCAAGTCAGTGATGCCATCCAGCCATCTCATCCTCTGGCGTCCTGTTCTCCTCCTCCCCGCAATCCCTCCCAGCATCAGGGTCTTTTCCAATGAATCAACTCTTCGCATGAGGTGGCCAAAGTACTGGAGTTTCAGCTTTAGCATCATTCCTTCCAAAGAAATCCCAGGGCTGATCTCCTTTAGAATGGACTGGTTGGATCTCCTTGCAGTCCAAGGGACTCTCAAGAGTCTTCTCCAACACCACAGTTCAAAAGCATCAATTCTTCAGCGCTCAGCTTTCTTCACCGTCCAACTCTCACATCCATACATGACCACTGGAAAAACCATAGCCTTGACTAGATATATACAAATACATAGATTATTATGTGCCTAGAGGTTAACATTCCATAACTCTAAGTAGTAAGATTATGAGTAATACCTTTTCCTGCATACATTTTATGTTTATTTTAGAACTTCTATAATAAACATATAACAATTTTTTTAATTTAAAGCAAAAAATGCTCAGCCACTTCTGCCAGGAATACATGTTAGTAAGGTGGACAGGTGTGAGGGTAATTCACTAGGATATAAAATGGTGCTGGGGGTCTACACAATTCTGAGAGGAGCATTCTAACATTTATAGTTTAGCACTCAGCACTGGTGTGGCCTGAGACAGATTCGTTTCCCTGTGTGTGTTTCAAACAGCAACCCCTCAGACACAGAAAGAGGAGAGAAAACAGAAAAGTGAGAGACCTGAGGCCCAACAGGGAGATGTGGTAAGATGGCATAAGGCAAATCATCAAAAGCTGCCATTTCCCACACGACACCCTAGATATCCGAACCACCCACTCGTAAGTGGCTTCGATGTTTCCAAAAATGTTGAGAAATGAATCCACATTATAGAAGGGAAAATCTAGAATCTCCTTCAATGGAGCAGAGACATGTGAATTCAGCACAATTCAGCTCAACAAGGTGGTTAAGTGTACCCTGTGTGTGTGTTTGTATGTCTGTGTGTGCTCAATCACTCAGTCGTGTCTGACTTTGCGATCCCACACACTGTAGCCCACCAGGCTCCTCTGTCCAGGGGATTATCCTGGCAAGAATACTGGAGTGGGTGGCCATTCTCTTCTCCAAGGGATCTTCCCAACCCAGGGATTGAACCCATGTCTCCTGCATCTCCTGCATTGTCATGCAGATTCTTTACCACTGAGCTACCTGGGAAGCCCCTTAAGTGTCCCCAGCTGAGTTCTAAAAAGCAAGACCCTCCCCCAATCTTCTAGAAATAACAATGTCAACAATGACAATATCTTGCTCTCATGAAACAATTCTTATATCAACCATTCACTCTCTACAACAGCATTATCACGCAGATATGATTATTATCATACACATTCTACCAATGGAGAAAGTGAGGCTGAAGGACACAACCAGGACTTGACCTAAATGAACTGACTCTCTTCTCCAGGTACATTACTGTAGCAATCTAAAAACAAAACTCATTCACCAGCAGCCAGTTATTCCAAATATGCATGGCGATGTTTGATATTTAAGCAGAGGAAAGGGCGCAGTCACACAAATCTAATTTATCATCTTGTCTCCTTATACAATCAAATGAAAGTTGCTGATACCTTGAGGTGTACACACACGTTTTTGTTGGATTTTGTTTTGTTAGGCCCACGGTGGAATGTTTGGTCTCCTAATCAACCTGAAGCATGGCCTTTCCTCCTCCGGAGCCATCTCTCTGGGAGGAGGAAGCGCACTGCTGGAGGAAGCTGACCCGGCCTTGGTCCCGGAGACTGGGAACCAGAGGGGCCTTTTATCCCTCTCTCACTGCCAGGGCTGTGTTGCCCCATCCCAGGCCCTTCTTGGCAAGAGCTTTTGTGGGCCTCAAGAGGAAGAGAGGGCGTGAGTGACTTCCCCCTTCATTTCCCATTCTCTCCAAAAAGCCAGGAGGTGCGTGCTTCCTTCCAGCCCCTATGCCGAAGGCTCTGAGACATCCTGATGCTTTTAAAGTAGAAGCTATGATCTTAAAGACTAACCCAAACAGTGCTTAAAAGAGAGCAGAGAGTACTCCCAGGTTTCTTTTGTGCTGAACCCTAACCCTGGGAGGACAGGAGTCCTTTGCTGAGGGCCGGAGGCCCCCAGGGGAACCGGATGCCGGCTCTGCCAGAGGCAGCCTCCAGCCGGCAGGACCCTGCAGGGTTCAGGGACGAGCAATCGGTGGAGCAGCACGTTTTGCTTGCTTGTGTGTTTTGTTTGGCCATTCCTCAGACGTTCTTTATTGTTTGTTTCACTTTAGAAAAAATGAATTCATGTCTTTCAATTTAATTTTTTGAACAGGCCACATATTTAGATAGTTCAAAAACAAAAATAATATGAAAATGAATACCTGAAGAAAGCTTGCCCACACCTGTTTTTTATGTGTCCTTCCAGTTGGTTACATATGTTTATTTCCTCCCTTTCTTACTGAATAGGCATTCTCAACAGGGGGGATACCACCCCCAAGGGGGTGACAACTGGTTTTCAGAAGTGAAAAATTCTTACTCTTTTTATGTATAAATCACAGATATGCAGTATACATACAGCACATAAACTGATTATACATGATATTAAAATTTCATAGGCGTGGCAATTAGGAAAAAAATGTCTTAAAAAAGGCTTCTTGGGAGGGGGATAATGAAAAAACGATTGTTACAGAAAGTAGTATACAATAGATACTGTTCCACACCTTGGGTTTTTTTTTTTCACTTTACAATATATCCTAGAGATCTTTCCATGTTGATTCATACAGATTTACTTCATTCTTTTTTATCGTGATGTAGTATTCCACTGTGCAGATGTACCATTATTTGTTTGACCAGTTTCCTATTAATAAATACTTGAGTTGACTCTAATCTTTGGCTACTGTACTATCACAGTGAATAGCTTTGTGCGTCTACTGAATATATGTACAGGTGTATCAATTTATAGATGCATAAAAGTGGGGTTGCCAGGTCCCAGGGAAAACTCCTCTAAGAGGCAGAGTAGGGATCAAGCCCAGTTGGCTCTTACTCTTACAAAAAATATTAGACAGTATACCCGGGCTACAACAGTGAATAAGATCCAGACAGGGATTCTAATGCAATGGAGGAGAGAGACAAATGAAACAGTGACGAGTGCCATCATAAGGGTGAGCAGGGGGAACCCCCAATCCAGGCCTGAAGGGCCAGAAGACACCAGCTAAGTTGAGAGCTGAAGGATGAGAAGGAAGCATAGCCAAGGAACAGGAACAATGTAATAATGATGCAGTAATAGCAGCTCTCACATACACACTGCCAAGCCTGCAGCAGGTGCTCCTGTAAGTGCTTTACATATGTGAATTGTGGTTCCCACAGCTGCCTTTTGAGGAGGTGCTCTTTTATTTTTTGGTTGCACTAGGGCTTCGTTGCTGCACATGGGCTTTCTCTAGTTGCAGGAAGGGGGGCTGATCTTGGTTTCGGTGTGCAGGCTTCTCACTGCGGCGGCTTCTCTTGTTGCAGAGCACAGGCTGTCAGTGCTCAGGTTACAGTAGTTGCAGCACTTGGACTTGGTGATTGTAGCATACAGGCTTAGAAAATAAATAAATAAATAAATAAAATGCAGATGGAGGGGACATCCCTGGTGGTCTAGTGGTTAGGACTCCTCCTTCCAATGGAAGGGGTGCGTGTTCAATCCCTAGTCAGGGAGCTAAGATTCCACATGCCTCTGCCAAAAAACCAAAATATAAAAACAGAAGCAAAGACTTCCCTGGTGGTACATTGGATAAGAATCCTCCTGCCAATGCAGGGCACACAGGCTTGATCCCTGGTCCAGGAAGATCCCACACGCCATGGAGCAAATAAGCCCATGTGCCACAACTATTGAGCCCGTGCTCTAGAGCTCAGGAGCCACTACTGAATCCTAAGTGCCCTAGAGCCCATGTGATGCAACAATAGAAGCCACTGCAATGCAATGAAGAGTGGCCCCCGCTCGCCACAACTAGAGAAAGCCCACACCTAGCAACACAGACCCAGCACAACCAAAAATGATAGATAAACAGAAGCAACACTGGAACAAATTCAATAATAACTTTTTAAAAATGGTGCACATGAAAAGAAATCTTTAAAAAATAAGATGCAGATGGACATTGCCATATGCCCCTCATTTTGTAATTCTGTCATCTGACGAGCCAGAAACAGTTCAGCTGCTCTGTCCACGGCTTTGTCCCATACCTCCTGAGGGTCCTGTAAGTGGCTACTGGACTATGGGCAAGGAGGCCACAGAGGTCCGGGGTCTTCTCTTGGTTGTACTGTGACCAGGGTGTCCCCAGTCCCAAAGACGCCAGTGTACCCTTGGCTAAGCAGAGAGGGGCGCTTTGTGACCATGCTTCAGGCCAGGAAGGGAACACTGCATCGTGGATGACGCAGGAGGTTTCAGGCGGTCAAAGAGGTTATTTCCTGGGATGACGTCAGGCCATGGTGTGGGACTTTCTGCCTCCAACCTGTGAGTAGGCAGCTCCCAGCATAAGCTGAACACAACCTAACCTTGACTTCCTAGCCTGGGAGCAGATAGCCTGCCCAGGGAGGTTACATGGAGTGTTCAGACTCCCATACATTTCAGTTCTGACGCAATTCCCCTCCTGCCATCCAGGGCAGGAAGGGAAGTCACACTCCATGACTTCACTGTCCCCAGACACTGTGGGGATCACATGTCCTCCGAGCGTCGGCGCTTTGTTGCTGCTGTTGTTCAGTCGCTCAGTCGTGTCTGACTCTTTGTGACCCCGAGGACTGCAGCAGGCCAGGCTTCCCTGTCCTTCACCATCTCCCAGAGTTTGCTCAAACTCATGTCCATTGAGTCTGTGATTCGAGCCCTGCTCCCACTTTAATCTGCAGCTCAAGAGACATTTGTGCTTCACACCTCAGTCGACTCTGTGAAGATTTTATTTGGTCCTTAAATTATTTAAACCAACTTAATCATATTTGCTTTCAACAGAAACCCACTGCATTCACAGGTTTGAAAGTGGACTAAATGAGGTCCCGGGGGGTGGCTGGCTGCTGCTTGTGGCTCTATCCGAATCCCCTCCTGGACACGTCATCTCATCAAGGGACACACATCCCTGCTCTCCTGTGCCTGCTAACCGAGGTCACATACATCACAAATTACCAACATTTTCTGTGGCATTTCTCACGTCTAAGCTATTGCTGGCCAGGATCTTGACTAATTTATTCAAGAACTTTCTCTTCTTCCTTATTTCCCAGTCAGACTCCAGAATCCGCCTGGTCTTTCCTGCACAGTTCTATAAGAAACTCAGAACACCCATCTAGCTCTTCCAAGATGACTTTTTAGTTGAGTTGAATGAATTCAAACAAACAAACATCAACCAATGAGGACGAAGCGGGAACAGTGCCTCCCCTCCCGTCTGCTGCTTCTCTCCACAAAGCTGAGAGCAACAGAGTTTTGTGCCACTGAGAAGTACGCTAGGCATGCCAAACTGCATCAGTTGTGAACTGTCACTGTCCCGTTTGCTTCACCACAGTGTAAAAATTTCAAATTTTTCATCAAGAAAGAACTCTGAGCTAGTCAGTATAACTCAGCTGCCCTGACACTACCATCACCCACACTCACCTGGTGCCCACCACCTCTGCCCCCTGCAGAGCAATCTGTGGGGTGCCACTGGCAGGGCCAGTGTGGGCACACACATTCCTCACTCTCTTTCAGTTGATCAGTATTTCAGACAGCTTCCATTGTCGTTTCATTCGTGGTCACAAGAGTGGGAAAAGATGTCAAAATAGAAATCTCTCCTCCTCCTCCCTGGTAATTTCCACTGTGGTTATTTTTCTCCAATTTCTCTCCCTCCTCTCTTTTCTATCACTACATTTTCTCTCACTTGCTCAAGAATCTCAGAAACAGGCAGGACAGAAACTAGCATGGCCTAGACTTCACAAAAAACCACCAGGTCCTTTTATAAAATGATTGTGAGGCTTATGGACAGCAGTATTTGTGTGAGGATACCTCTCAAATTTGAGGGTTACACTATGTCTATGGGCTTCCTAGGTGGCTCAGTGGAAAACAATCCTCCTGCCAATGCAGGAGATGCAAGAGACACAGGTTCGATCCCCAGGTCAGGAAGATCCTCTGGAGTAGGAAATGGCAACCCACTCCAATATTCCTATGTGGATATTTCCATAGACAGAGGAGACCGGTGGGCTACAGTCCATGGTGCCACAAAGAGTCAGACACGAGTGAGCCACGGAGCACTACGTGTATGAGAAAAGTTCTATGGCTCTTCTCCAAGGCCCCTCCCTGATGCCAGATGTATCTGAAACTCTAAATTCTACTTTTAGTCACATCTCTGGCTTTCTGGGGTCAATCTCTGCATAGTGGCCAGGGAATACCACCAGAGGCCACGCACTTGTAGACAGGCCTCAGCCCAGTAGTGTGTTATTTCTTAACGGTCCATTGCTAGAAGTCTTGGTTTGTGCTACGGACTCTTGATACCGCTTCTGAGCAACAACAGCATGGGGCTGATGTGCTGAGATGGAAAGGATGCTCAAGGTGTATTATGTTTAAAAAAGTATGTCAATACTGTCATCTGAAGCCTAAGTGAGTTTTATTAAGTCCCTCTAACTTAAAACTAATGAAGGAAAATGGGATCAATTTGCTAGGAATGGCAGTCTTATTTATTCTTTGGCCGTGTATATGTGCTCATTCACTCAGTCGTGTCTGACTCTTTGCAACCCCATGGACTGTAGTCCATCAGACTTCTCTGTCCACAGGATTCTCCAGGCAAGAATACTGGAGTGGGTTGCCATTTCTTCCTCCAGGGAATCTTCCCAACCCAGGGACCAAACCCACGTCTCCTGCATTGGCAGGCAGATTCTTTACCATGGAGCCACCTGGGAAACCCCTGTGGCCATCTACTTATTTATAAATAAACATTATCATATACAAAGTAAATCAACGTGTATCAATATACAAAGTCATGTGGTGAAGCAGAAAGATAGACAAAGTGGGACCCTGCCATCAGAAAGTTTAAAGGAGAAGATATAATCATAATGACAACAATAGTAACAATAATAATAAACACCTAACATTACTAAATATTGCCAGTCACTGCTGTACACATTCAACATGGATTTGCTCAATTGATTTGCACAACAGTCCTATACAGTATTTAATTATTGTCCCATCTCATAGATGAAGAAGTTGATGCACAGAAGGTCTAGTTAATTTGCCCGAAGTCACACAATAAACACCCAAGTCAGGGTTTGCATCCAGAAAACCTGCCTCCTGAATCCACATGCACGTCTGCTCAGTTGCTCAGCTGAGTCTGACTCTTTGCAATCCTATGGACTGTAGCCCTCCAGGTTCCTCTGTCCATGGGATTTTCCAGACAAGATAGTGGAGTAGGTTGCCATTTCCTCCTCCAGGGGATCTTTCCGACCCAGGGATCAAACCCAAATCTCTTACAGCTCCTGCATTGGCAGGTAGATTCCTCACCAGTGATCTACCTGGGAAGCCCCTTAAATCCACATATTTGACCACTATACCAGGAAGCTAGACAATCATTAAATGATGCATAAATAAATAGGATACATAAAACATGTCACAGTAAATAGCTATGGGAGGGTCTTCCCTGGTGGTCCAGTGGTTGAGACTCTGTGTTTCCACCACTGGGGGCACAGGTTCAATTCTCGGATGGGGAACTAAGGTCCTACATGCCATGTGGTGTGGCCAAAAAAAAAAACCTGTGGGAATCCCGAGGAGATGGAGAGCCCCTCTGGGTGGGGAACAGGGGCACTGGGGTCTCAGTCAGACTTCACAGAGGATCTGGCATTTGCGTGCAAATTAAAGAATGGATGAGTTTGAAAAACCGGTACTAGGTGGGGAGCTTTTCAGGTAGAAATGATGAGGTTGACATGGCCTTGGAAGTGACAGAGAAACACAGTAACAGTAAAACATTCCGCTAAAGAGGTAAGTGAGTTATGTGAGGCAGAACTGAAAACAGTTTAGAGAGACAGGTCATGTATTGCATACTGTAAAATAAATCTTCCAAGCATTATAGGGTTCATTTAGGTCTGATTCCCAGTAAGTGTTAGTTGCTCAATCATGTCCAACTCTCTGCAACCCCATGGACTGGGGCTCACCAGGCTCTTCTGTCCATGGGATTCTCCAGGCAAGAATACTGGAGCAGGTTGCCATTTCCTTCTCCAGGGGATTTTCCTGAACCAGAAATCAAACCCAGGTCTTCTGCACTGTCAGGCAGACTCTTTACCATCTTACCCACCAGGGAAGCTCTCTCAGAAATTTTCACCAAGTCCTCTAGCTTCCATTTGCAGGGCTTTAGGATTTCCATATAAAGAAGCATATAAATGGCAGGATGAAGGAGCATCTGCCTGGGGGTGCTAGGAAAATGAGGGGGGCCGGAGGCACCTGTCAGTGGAGTCTTAAACCCAGGCAGTCACCTCTCTGCTGTCACTGCAAACTCTCCTAGGGAAACATAACTTTTTATTAGCACACTTAGATGAGGGCCAAGCTGATGCCCCAAATTGGCTCCATTCCCTTTTTAAGGTGAAGTGTCACCAAGTTCCAGAGAGAAAGGGCTTGATCTCTGCAGATGGCTGCTCAAGCTGGCTGGGAACCAGTCTCTGGCCACATCCTGTGGGATGCATGCTCTGCTGGAGGCGGCTGGCAGCTTCTTAAGTTTAATGGTTTGTCCCCCTGCTGAAAATAGTCTTCTCAAAGTAATGCAGCCTCTGGTGCACCGCTGAGGGCAGCCCCAGCCCCAGGGTTACGGGCACAGCAATTTACTCTGAGGAGAGCTGGCACCTCCCTGGCCTGGACGACGCAGGTCAAGAGGTGAAGCAA
Organism: Bos javanicus; assembly: GCF_032452875.1. Lineage (NCBI taxonomy): Eukaryota > Metazoa > Chordata > Mammalia > Artiodactyla > Bovidae > Bos > Bos javanicus. The sequence continues at coordinate 37,138,437 of NC_083874.1, forward strand.
CAGCAGGGCCAGCCCGCAGCTTGGTCCTCACCCAGAGCAGAGGACGTACGCCAGGGATGCAGGTTTCCACCATCCTGACACTGAGGAGGCCTGGCCAGCAAGGGCAGTGAGAGAAAGAGTGGGATGAATGAGGTGCTCACTGGTCTCCTGGTTTACACAGGCCCTCAACTGTTCATTTGATTAAATAGCTAACTTAGGTGAACAGGAGGTAAGAAGATAACATCAAATGCTTCCACGTCTCTGGCATCTCCTTCCTGTCCTCAAAAGAGTTCCAAGTTTTATGTTTTTTGGGTTTTTTCCCTGGTTTTGTCCTTTTTTCTAATTGGAGGCTAATTGCTTTACAATGTTGTGTCGGTGTCTGCCGTACAACGTGAATCAGCCATAAGCACGCATGTCCCCTCCCTCTTGAACCTCCCTCCCACCCCCACCCCATCCCTCTTCTCTAGGTTGTCACAGAGCACCGGGTTGAGCGCCCTGTGTTATACACCAACTTCCCACTAGCTACCTATTTCACATGTCTAAAACAAACTCAAAATGAATTAAAGACCTAAATACAAGACCAGAAACTATAAAACTCTGAGAAGAAAACATAGGCAGAACACTCTGACATAAATTGCAGCAAGATCCTCTATGAACCCAACTCCCAGAGTAATGGAAATAAAAAACAAAAATAAACAAATGGGACCTCCTTTTGCTTTTTAAAAGGGAAATTAAACAAATCTTCGGCACACCGTGTGTGAGATAGAGGAGAGGTACGTGGTCTTTGCAAAAGGGTACCTGGCATTCTTTTCTGTTCTACTTGGATCCTGGCTAAAGGAAGGCCTCTCACTAGCAAACAGGGCTTCAAAGCAGGGGCAGGAGACCACAGGAGGAGACCACCGCAGGCTCTGCTCTCAGCTGGCACCTTCCGCCCAGGCAGAGCATGATGACACAAAGAAGGAGGCAGCTACCCTGGAATAAATCCCTCATCCAAACTGGGGAAAATAAAGCATTTCTTCCACATTCATTTGTCAAGCATCTCAAGCAGACTGAGGTGAGAGAGAGGGAAAAAAAATAACAGAACTCAAAATAGCACAGCGCTGCGTGGGAGAGATTAAAAAAAAAAAATGACGGTGCTCTGAACAGTGACAGACAGCAAGGCTTCAGTTCATCACTCGATAATAAAGTGCGCCCCCCGGGAGGCTCCCTTATTCCACTCCACTTCCTTCTCCACCTCCCTGTGTTTTCTGCACATGAATATGTACACTGTCGTGTAATTGACTTTGAATATGGGTGTTTCTGCTCATCTTGTCCTGCCCTAGATTCCCACAGCTGTGCTGCTGGGTGATGGTTGTGTTGGCCCGTGTGTGATGCCAGAGCCGGAGGTCTAGCGCTGCACCCAGCCCTGGCCCATACCATCCAAAGACCAGGTAAGGCTGTGGTCCCTTAAGGCAAACACGCACATCCCCTGAATCTGGGAAATGGGATTCTCTGGTACCTCTTCCTACCACCAGCTGGCAGAAGCCAAGCAATAATCTGCTCAACTGAAAGCAAGCTGCCGCTTCTCTCACTTCCAGCCACACAAACCGAAGCTGCTTTGCATCTTTGCGTCTCCATCATGCCAATGTTGTGATGAACCAGTTGTGCCTCCAGTGGTGGTCATGTGCACAGATTCTACCTCCTCTCCATCAACCCCAAGGCCGGCTTGAATAGTCCAGGAGATGGGGGAGTGGTAGGCGTTTCTCCCTCCGAGGTTGGGGTGTGAAGGGTCCCCACCACATCATTTGCGTGTCATCTCTCTTAGATGCAGCGTGACCACCCAACCTGCACACAATGAAGCGCCACAAATGTTATGTGCTGTAGACACCGGATCAGGCAGGGTTTGGTTGGAGAAGCAGAACCATTCTAGATGATTTAGACTTGGATATCAGAGTTGGCGGGAGTTAGACGTCCTTCAGTGAAGTCGTGCCGTTTGCACAGCCTCTGCTTCTGTGTCTAGTGTTGGATCTGCAGTTACTCTGGGTCAGCTAGACCGTCCTCGGAAAAGGAAGCAGATGTGGACGACGGCAGGGGCAAACTGGAACCTACAATATACTGAGACTCATATGACCCACTCCAGTATTCTTGCCTGGAGAATTTTCACGGACAGAGGAGCCTGGCAGGCTAGAGTCTATGGGGTCACAAAGAGTCGGACACGACTGAGCAACTAAGCACAGCACGTGACTGAGCGACTAAGCATGCATAGCACATGACATCTGGAAACCCGGGGGGATGCTACTCTGTGTCTCGACACCTGGATGCTCTTGGTGACCTGCAGAAGCGGGGGTTCTATGCTACAGAGCTGGCCCAGGCCTTGGAGAGGCTGAAGGAGATCTGGTAGGAGTGGGAAGATCTGCAGAGAGCACCTCCTGGGTTAGCCAGCACATCAGCATGGGGGTATACAAACTGCTACCTTGCTCTTGCCTTGTAGCCACATTCAGGGCTTAAGAACTGTGGCTCCTGGAAAAGGGAACCCTCCTACACTACCAGTAGGAATGTAAATTGGTGCCACCACTGTGGAAAATGGAATGGAGGTTCCTCACGAAACTAAAAACAGAGCTGCTGTAGGATCCAGCAATCCCACTCCTTGGGCATGTATCTGGACAAAGTTACAATTCATAAAGACAAATGTACCCCAGTGTTCATAGCAGCACTATTCACAACAGCCAAGACACAAAAACCACCTAAATGTCCATCAACAGAAGGGTGAATAAAGAAGATACGGTACATATATGCAATGGAATATTACTCAGCCATAAAAAGGAATGAATAATGCCATTTGGAGCAACATAGATGAACCTAGTGATTATCATACTAGGTGAAATAAGTCAGACAGAGAAAAGACAAAAACCATTATGATATCACATATATATATATATAATCTAAAATATGACACAAATGAACATATCTATGAGACAGAAACAGACTCAGACATACAGAACAGACTTGTGGTTGCCAAAGGAGAGGGGCAGGGGGGTGGATTGGGAGCTGGCATTAGCAGGTGCAAACTATTATATACAGAATGGATAAACAAGGCCCTGCTACATAGCACAGGGAACGATACTCAATATCCTGTGATAAACCATAATGGAAAAGAATATGAAAAAGAATATGTGTGTGTGTATATATATATATATAACTGAACCACTTTGATACACAGTAAAAATTAAGACACGGTAAATAAACTATACCTCAACAAAATAAATTTTAAAAGAACTGTGGCTCCTGCTTAACCTCCATCTTCCAAATTTTACTCAAAATGTCTCCTGTGGCTAAGGCTCACCTAGAACCATGCAGCTCGGGGAATTCAGGCGGGGGCTGCAGCTCCAGCTTCCTAAGTTGCTACAGTACAAACAACTGAAATACTTGCTAAGACCTGTGACCTCCACCTCCACGCCCCTTCCCCACACCTGTAGAAGAAATACCAATCCCAGCACAATGCATTTGTTCTCAGCAGCACCTAATTGTGTTTTGCTCACCACCACATGCCTGAGCCTAGTAGGTTCTCAGTCAAATTTGGCTGAACGAATCAATGCCAGAGATGATCAAAGCAAACTCTAATCTTTGCACAAGTCTTCAGCCCACTTTTTTTTTTTACATCAATCTATGAGTAAACAAGCATTTGCTCAACACCTATTTTGAGCCAGACACTAACCTGGGTACAGGGGGAAATGCAAGGAAAGAGAAAGAGCCACCCATGACCTCAAAATAGTAGCCAGGTGGTTTAAGAGGTGACACAGATTCATCAAAAGCTAATTAATGTCATGACATCACATTTGGTAAGGAGACAAAGAGTGCTAACAAATTACTCTATGAATCATGACAAGTGACTTCAAGAAGCCTTCCTAGAGGAGGTGAGACTTCAGTCAGGGCATGAAGATAGATGGAGGAAAAGGGAGAGAAAGAAGAAGTCAGAGTTCAAAGGGCCTATTTGGAACAGGGGAAGGCCCCAACCCAGCTGGCTTTTCGACTTTGTGTGGAGGTGCTCAGTTGCTCAGTCATGTCCGACTCTTTGTTAGCCCAGGAACTGCAGCTCTCCAGGCTTCTCTGTCCATGGGATTTTCCAGGCAAGAATACTGGAGTGGGTTGTCATTGCCTCCTCCAGGGGATTTTCCCAACCTAGGGAATGAACCTGTGTTGCCTGCATCTCTTGCATTGGCAGGTGGATTCTTTACCTCTGTGCCACCTGGGAAGCCCTAGTGTAGAGGACAGGAGGATAAAAAGCTAGGGCTCACGTCAAGAATGATATCAGGAAGTGATCCCCCACCTCACTGCCTGAGCTTGTCCAGCACTGAGAAGAGAAAGTAGAACCGTGTTGATCCTCAATGATGATGACAGACAGCCAACAGTCACTAAGCATCTACAGTGTACCTGGGCTGTCACATCACTCAATCCTAAACTATGAGGAACCTGAGTCTTAGATGACATTCCTTGCCCAACCATCAAGTATGAGGAACCTGAGTCTTAGATGACATTCCTTGCCCAACCATCAAGTGGCAGAACTGCATTCTGAATCCATGCCTGTGCTTGCAGCCCTGTCCCTAAGCTGTCCACCCACGCAGAGACTGTCACCGCCAATGACCACTCCTCCCTAAGTGCTTCTAGGCTGCCCAAGCAGGCCAGCACTTCAAAATCCCAGTGACCAAGATGCTACTGTAAATACTAAGTGACTGATCAAAACTCATGAGGGCCTTCTTTTGTCAGTGAATTTCAGTTATGATTAGAGAAGGAAATAGGCCAGAATTTAAACTGGGTAAATGAGAAAATTCTGCTAAGAAAGTGGTTTTCTCTCCCCAGGAGGGTGGACTGAAGAGAGAGCCTACATCATGGTAAAACACGTATTTATCTTGGAAAGAAAACTTGGTACCTCTTTGTTGTTTAGTGTACAGGGGTTTTCCCCTGTAGATTATAGGTTTCTTTTGTGGAACATGTTTTCAGTTTATAAATTGAAAAGCACTCAGTAATGTTGTAATGAAACTGGGCTTGCACACAGAAATTGTCATCTAAGTGCCCAGCCTGTGACAGCCTTCCAAACAGTTCAGTGCTGCCGCCAGTTGTCGGGGGAGATCTCCTACATCCCCCCTCCCCCACCCAGAACTGCTCTAGCAAGGAGTGGCCAGGCAGAGGCAACGAAGCAGGAATGAGAAAGCCTGGCAAACCAGTAAATGTGTCAATTTATTTGGACTCCCTGCAATTTAGAAGTTGATTTCAAAGAAAAATTGCTTCAGGCCTCAACTCCTTCTGTTGTTGCCAACTCTGGCCCATTTTTACAGCTGACTGACCACCGGCTAGAAAGGCAGGTCTCCGGTAGTCCCGGCAGGCCTTGATGGCTCCTTGCTGTCCCCGAGCACAAGTCACGAGCGTAATTACAGCTAATGGAGACAGGTTGGGGCAGGCCATGCCCCACACAGCCCCCACCACCTGCTTCCCCAAGGACTGAGCTATAGCTTGCTCAAGCAGCTGCTTTGTTGTGAATCCCCGGTCAACAGCTGACATGATTCATGAGACCTTCACACTCCTGCACTGCAATCCCCTCACGCCTCTGGAACCTTCTCTGCTAGCCCTCACACACAGTCCCGGTCGCTGGCTTCACGTTCTCCCACCCTCGCCCAACGCGACCTCTAAGGTTAATTGCGCTGCCTCCAGGCCTCCACCCAGCAGGAAAGTCAACAGTCTGATTTCCCTGGGAGGGACTGGCCAGTGGGGGGCAAGAAATCTGCCCCACTCCCCACACATAAATCCTAGCAGACATCTTTCTCTTCAGCAGCTTAAAGTCTGAGTGTCTGATTTAAAATAGATCTCACTCCCAATGCCAGTCTGAAATTAGGGGAAAGGGGTTATCAGGTGGCTCTGTGGTAATAAAGAACACATTAATCTCAGCTGAGCTTCCAGAGAGAATTGTTGTTGTTGTTGTTCAGAAAGGGTAGTTATTTAAATAGAGTTGTCTGGAGGGTGAAGATTTAATACATTGTCCCCTCAACAAACCCTTTAAGAACCTATTAACAGCCTGGGTTGTTGAGGGGTGATTCCTCTACATGGCCTAGCTCAGGGCTACTGGAGGATGTACTGTATCAGTTCAAACAGAGCTTGTTCTGAGGAAAAAAGGCAACCTCGGGGAGCAGCAGCAAGGAGCCTCAGCCCCAGGGTTACTCCAGGCTGAGGTAAAAACGAGTAGGAGGCCGGAAGCAGACAGAAGTCGCCACCAGCAGGCAGGGCCCTGTGGACTGAAGGGTGTAGACCAGATGACCTTTCTCCTCCGCTGTACCCTAGCCCTGGGCTCCCTGCCTGAACTTTCTTCCTTTGTGAAGAAAGCCATCTAGACAAACGGAGATAACCTTTCCAGACCAATCACAACCTTTCGCTGGGCCATTTGCATGCAATTCTAACAGAAAGGTCACCCAGAAAACTCCGTGGTCGGAGCCTCCCTCCAAACAACAAATGTGACAATTAAAACAAAGCACCCTTCATTTGACGGGCGCGGAAGCAACTGGGCTGGCCCAGGCCCGTGGCATTTGTTACCTGAGGGAAACAATAGCAGCTCTGTAGGCACGTCTGGCCGAAAGGGCAGGAGCTGCTGCTGGCTTCTCGGTTCAGGCCGACGACAGAGGGGCACCGGGAGACTTCCCATCAAAACCGCAGGCGAGTTTCAAGTCTTCCACCACACCTGCCCCAGCCTGCCGATGTGCGCATGCGCGAGCGCCTGACGCGCACGTGCGGGTGACAGACTTAATCTGGTTCCAGAGCCAGGTTTAGAGCCAGGAGCACAGGGCAAGCCTAGCGGTTGTGAGTGTGGCTCTTTTCCTTGCACTCTGGATGAGCCAGATTGGCCATGGCTTTGCCCTTGAACTCAAAATGTGTATTTAACTGTTAGAGCCAAGGACACATTTCTCACCTTCTCCTAGCTTTCTCCAGCCTCCTACAGAACCAGGTCTCCAGTGGGAGTAGTAGTTTAGGAATAGCTTATGGCTGCTCTAAAGACTCTCAAATGCCTGTAAGTGCTGGCTGTATTGGTGGGTAGTTGATGCCCACTTGTGACCACGCTCTGTTCAAAGAGAAACCAGTCCACGTAAAACCCTTGCTGCTTAGGTGTGTACTTTTGAACCATCTCGCTCCATGCATACTCCTCCTGCACAACTCACTGGACCAGGGCTTGGAGACCTGACACACAGAAAGAACCAATTACCTTTCCAATGACCTATGACCCATGTTTCAAAAAACAAAAAGAAGGAGAAAGTAATAATTAAACTTCTCTTTCTCACTAATGTGAACCATGAATCAGACAAGACTTTCCTAGTGGCAGAAGAAATGACTTCTGAAGAGTCATGAAATAAATGTAGAGCTAAAGAAATCAAAATTAAGGATGAGCATGGCCAGAGGAGCCTGGTGGGCTGCGGTCCATGGGGTTTCTAAGAGTCAGACACGACTGAGCAGCTTCACTTTCACTTTTCACTTTCATGCATTGGAGAAGGAAATGGCAACCCACTCCAGTGTTCTTGCCTGGAGAATCCCAGGGACGGGGAAGCCTGGTGGACTGCCGTCTATGGGGTCGCACAGAGTCAGACATGACTGAAGTAACTTAGCAGCAGCAGCAGGGCTGTGAGCACCAGGAGTCACTTATGATTGAGAGTGAGAGAGAAAGAGGCCATCACACTGAATATAGATACAATTGTTCCTTGGTATCATGGGCATTGATTCTGGCCACCACCCATAGTCAGCCATCAGCACTTGCCAGTTCCACATCTGCAGAGATGGAGGGTGGATTGTATTATATTTCGTCCTACAGGAGGAGTACCTGAGTGAGGACCCTGCTGGAGCCCCTTTGAATCTTCTGTACCATTTCCAGGCGACCCAGCTATGCCTCATTTTCTGATCTTGGTTTCTGGCCTTCCTCATTGCTCCCCGCACAGCTCATCATCAGTTCCCCCTTCCAGAGGCGCTGTTCCTTCCCTGAAAACTCCCCTGGAAAAACACAACAGATATCTTGGGGAGACTTGTTTCCCAGGCCGAAAAAGAAAAGGGCGATTACATTAAGAACACATTTAATCATTCCCACTCTGTTTGATTAAAGGAAGGCAAACAAAAGCCCTGATTTATAAGGCAACCACCAGACCCTGCGAGGATGATCCAGGCAGGCAAAGGCAGTGCCATTTATACAGATTGAATAACCCGATTGCCTCAGAGGGAGAAAGACGGCATCTGATCTCTCCTGCCAGAACGGCTGTCCATTTGGAGATTCAAAACACACCAGTCATGCCAGGCAGCTCTCGCATCTCTCTCTGGGCAGGGCCACTAGCAGATGTGGCCTGAGAAGGGGTCAGAGCCCTGATTCCTTTCGACTGACAACAAATGAGAAGCTATAGGAAGTTTAGGTGGATTCCTGTTCCAGGCTGGGTGGCAGTTACTTTGGTGTTTTATCTTCTTTTCTGTTTGATTTACAGTGAGCACGCTCTAGGCTAGGAAGAATGCATGGTATTTTTATAAACTTCAAGAAGTTTCTAGGCCATGAAATATTCTTCACAACTTGTCTGAGGAGGCAGGCAGGGCAAGGGTGGTGCAGACCATATAGTGTAAAAAGACCTCCACTAACCAGAATTCAAGTAACCCAAACTTCTCAATTAATCAGACATTTTACTGTTTACTTTTATAAACATAAAAGGTCATATGACCAGAAATATCACTTTAAAAGTGTTAAACTAGGTGGTGTCTTACAAGTTGTGCTTAGAGAGCTCTAAAATGGTGACCCTGAGGTACTGTGGCATCTTGAATCATGTGAAAATGTGTTATGTTCATCAGACTCTAATTACTTAGGCATAAATGTGGCCACAAATATTTTGGGAAGATTTGCAACAACAACAAAAAAAAAGGTTCTATTTTGTTCTCAGGGAAGCTGGGCATGAGATGCTTAATTTGTATTTTATTTATTTATGTGTTTTGGCTGTTCTGGGCCTTTGTTGCTGTTCAGGCTTTTCTCTAGTTGTGGGGAGTGGGGGCTACTCTCGAGTTGCATTGCTCGAGCCTCTCATTGTGGTGGCTTCTCTTGTTTCAGAGCATGGGTTTAGGGCACATGGGTTTTAGTAGTTGTGCCTCCTGAGCTCTAGAGCACAGGCTCAATACTTGTGACACACAGGCTTAGTTGCCTGCAGCATGTGGGACTTTGCCAGACTAGGGATCAAACCAGTATCTCCTGCACGGGCAGGCAGACTCCCCACCACTGAGACACCAGGGAATCTCCAACACTGGATGTTTAAATGACCATCTTTGTGACACCAAACATTATTTTTAAGACTGTACTATAACAGCTTAAACATTATGTCCTCAGAGAAGAGGAATCATGAGGAATTTGTCCAAATGCCCCTGAGGTAGACAAGGGCCTCTAGCACCCAAAGGCATGGGTGAGCCATTGGACATAAGCAAGTCTTGGGATCTGGACAAGGGGTCAAGAGACACGGGTTCAAGCCTTAGCTTTATCAGTCAAGGAATGACCTTGGGAACCCCTCGTTTCACTTTTCTCAGCTATAAAACGGAGAGACTCTACTAATGTATAAAATGATCTATCTCCAAAGATGATCTTTCTTCTGAAATCAATAATGCTAGGAAAAGAACACAAACACACACACACACACACACACACACACACACACATACAGTAACTCCTCTCAAAACAAAACCCAAATCTATACCACAGTTGGAGAAAGAACTCAGAGGCTGCTTGTCTTCCTTTTACTCCTAAACCCAAAGCAAGTTATAAAGGGAGATACAATGGGCTGAATCCCATGCTTTGCACTATAATTTTGCCCCCGACCCCAAGGGAAAATCCACCTGAGATGACCACCTTGCACATCCAGTTCTAGTTCAACAAACTGCTTTCTCTGATACAGAAAGACCTTGAAGTTTTCAGCCTGTCACTCAGATTTGATGCTTAAGGATATCTTCCTCCCAGAGACCTCCTGACCAGACCTGAAATTATATAGCTCTGAAGACTTTCTATCCCTACGACCCTTAATCCCAGACCAGACTCAGGAGTTCTTCCAAGTCCGTTTGAAAGAGGGGAAGTAGGAGGCTTCATTTGGGGAAATGACGAGGGGCTTCCTTCCTCTTGGAGCTGAGTGAACTCCCTCTTCAGGACTCCCACGGCCTCAGAGGCCAAGGTCAGGGGCCAGAGAAATAGGGCAGCATCAGGTTTCCCTTTAGGCCACAGACAGCAGGTTTGATTCCAAACTCAACCTATTGCAACAGATGTGTCATCTCACACAATCAAAACGAGAGGGACAGTATTCCTGATAGTTATTCTCTGAGGCTCTTTCAGGTCACGTAACTTGAACAACTGACTTCATCTACTTAAGCTTTAGTCTCCTCATCCATAAAATGGGTTTCAGAAACAGTCCCTTCATCAGGTTGGTATGTTAATCCAATGAGATAATTCACGCCAAGGACGCTGATGTGTAGGAAGTGTTTAGTAATATGTAGCTCTTGTGTTTGGTGTCACTAAAAACCCCTTCTTTGTCCCCGCCTCAAAACCCCCCTGAGGACAGGGTATCATGGAAGCTAAATTTGATATGACCTACATGCCTGCTCTAGAAGAAGGACTGGGGGCTGCAGAGCCTTCTGGTTTAGGACGGGCATGGAGCAGTTCACTGGCTATGAGCCAACAGCTCTGGTTTTCGCACCTGTGATTTCACGGCACTTGGTCCCAAAGCAGCACCTCTGCCATTACAGACAGAGTGAGAAATGAGTCATTTTTGCCGCCCTCCTCAAAGCCCTGATAATTTTGGTCACACCTATGTTTATTAGTGTCCCATGGGAAACATTAAATAAACTTTTAGCTGGGGGTTGGGTGTTCATATGAAGCCCAGCTGAATCAGAAAAGAGGAGGTTGTATAATTCCACACACAGAGGCATAGCCAGGGTCTTGGTGTGATACCTGTGGCTGAACACATGGGGTAGAGGACACGGCCATAGCTTCACTCATCCTGGCTCTGCTGTTTGCCAGCTGCAGAGCTGCGGGCAAGTCATTGAACCTCTCCAAGCCCATGTATCCTCCTTTATGAAGAAGAGAAGGTAAAAGCCTCATGATAACTCCTTGCTCAGTCATGCTGGAGACCCTGTTCTGGAGTTCAGTATTGGTTGCTGTTGAGTGCTCTGAGCTTCTCTCGAAGACCCACTGATGGCTGGCAGGCAACCCTGTTAATCATCTGGTGTCTCTTCACCACAACCATCCTCCCTTTGGACAGGTCCTCAACTTGTCTGACAGGCACAGGCAGTCAGCCCCTAGAGATTCTAAACCCTACACACTTTCATCCTCATGTGTCAGCCTGGGAACAAGCTGGGGCCAGAGACTACTTTCTCTTGATTCCACTAGAGATCACATGCTCCTCAAGACAGTCCGCATCCAGCTTGGAATGTGGTGGGGATCTGATGACTCAGGGAGGTGGTGGCTCCGATAAGTGATGCAGAAAATCTTCCTCCCTCTCTCCCTCCCTTGACTACCTCCAGTTCCTCTAGTGGAATTTCCCATCCCCATTCTAATGCCCTTCAAGTCCTGGACACAGCATTTCCTACCTAGACTTATTGTTTTACCTAATTTTTTTTCTTACTAGTAAACTTTTAGTCATTAACAGCATGAACTCTGGGTTTCCCTGGTGGCTCAGGGGTAAAGAATCTGCCTGCCAGAGCAGGAGACTAGGTTCAACCCCTGGGTTGGGAAGATCCCTTGGAGAAGAAAAGGACAACCCACTCCAGGGTTCTTGCCTGGAAAATCCCACGGACAGAAGAACCTGATGGGCTGCAGTCCATAGGGTCGCAAAGGGTTGCACAAGACTTAGCGATTAAACAATAATAAGCATGGACTCTGGTCTCAGACTACCTAAGTTTACATGCTGCTTTCCCACTTACTGTGTATGTGACTTTAGCCAAGTTTCTTAATCTGTCTGTGCCTCGGTTTCTACAACCGTAAAATGGGGGTAATAACAGCTCCTCCTTTACAGGGTTGCTGTGAGGATGAAACACTGCACACAGTGTTTAGGTGTCTAAAGCACTGAGAACAGTGTCTGGAACGTAGTAAGCACAGCCACGCTGTTGCTGACTGCTTTATTGCTGCTTTCTCATGCCTCAGTAACCTCTCATCATTAGCAGGGTTCTTCGGAGGTTTCGTGTCTCAGGAGAGAAGGAATAGAGACTGCCCAGTCAGCTCTCCACTCCGAGCTAATCCATCACACTGCGGGCTCTCTCTGCCTGTTTATTGTGATCCCAGAGAGTTCAGTCCTTCCTGTTCTTGGGACGGTTCCTCTTTCTCCGGAACTATCTTGTTTACTCACATTTCCGTATACCCACTCTGCCTCACTTCCACAGAGAGAAATATATATCTACATTTTGCAAACAGATACATGCATAATTTTTTTTTTGATGTTCAAGCTGGTTTTATTTTTATTTTTATTTTTTATTTATTTTAAATTTTTAAAAGAAAATCCATCCTGAACCCTCCTCCCTCCTCCCTCCCCATACCATCCCTCTGGGTCGTCCCAGTGCACCAGTCCCAAGCATCCAGCATCGTGCATTGAACCTGGACTGGCATCTCGTTTCATACATGACATTTCACATGTTTCAATGCCATTCTCCCAAATCTTACCACCCTCTCCCTCTCCCACAGAGTCCATAAGCCTGTTCTATACATCAGTGTCTCTTTTGCTGTCTCGTATACAGGGTTATCGTTACCATCTTTCTAAATTCCATATATATGCATTAGTATACTGTATTGGTGTTTGTCCTTCTGGCTTACTTCACTCTGTATAATAGGCTCCAGTTTCATCCACCTCATTAGAACTGATTCAAATGTATTCTTTTAAATGGCTGAGTAATACTCCATTGTGTATATGTACCACAGCTTTCTTATCCATTCATCTGCTGATGGACATCTAGGTTGCTTCCATGTCCTGGCTATTATAAACAGTGCAACGAGGAAGAAATGGACAAATTCTTAGAAAAGTACAACTTTCCAAAACTCGACCAGGAAGAAATAGAAAACCTTAACAGACCCATCACAAGCACGGAAATTGAAACTAATCAAAAATCTTCCAGCAAACAAAAGCCCAGGTCCAGACGGCTTCACAGCTGAATTCTACCAAAAATTTAGAGAAGAGCTAACACCTATCCTGCTCAAACTCTTCCAGAAAATTGCAGAGGAAGGTAAACTTCCAAACTCATTCTATGAGGCCACCATCACCCTAATACCAAAACCTGACAAAGATCCCACAAAAAAAGAAAACTACAGGCCAATATCACTGATGAACATAGATGCAAAAATCCTAAACAAAATTCTAGCAATCAGAATCCAACAACATATTAAAAAGATCATACACCATGACCAAGTGGGCTTTATCCCAGGGATGCAAGGATTCTTCAATATCCGCAAATCAATCAATGTAATACACCACATTAACAAATTGAAAAACAAAAACCATATGATTATCTCAATAGATGCAGAGAAAGCCTTTGACAAAATTCAACACCCATTTATGATAAAAACTCTCCAGAAAGCAGGAATAGAAGGAACATACCTCAACATAATAAAAGCTATATATGACAAACCCACAGCAAACATTATCCTCAATGGTGAAAAATTGAAAGCATTTCCTCTAAAGTCAGGAACAAGACAAGGGTGCCCACTTTCACCATTACTATTCAACATAGTTTTGGAAGTTTTGGCCACAGCAATCAGAGCAGAAAAAGAAATAAAAGGAATCCAAATTGGAAAAGAAGAAGTAAAACTCTCACTATTTGCAGATGACATGATCCTCTACATAGAAAACCCTAAAGACTCCACCAGAAAATTACTAGAATTAATCAATAATTATAGTAAAGTTGCAGGATATAAAATCAACACACAGAAATCCCTTGCATTCCTATACACTAATAATGAGAAAACAGAAAGAGAAATTAAGGAAACAATTCCATTCACCATTGCAACGAAAAGAATAAAATACTTAGGAATATATCTACCTAAAGAAACTAAAGACCTATATATAGAAAACTATAAAACACTGGTGAAAGAAATCAAAGAGGACACTAATAGATGGAGAAATATACCATGTTCGTGGATTGGAAGAATCAATATAGTGAAAATGAGTATACTACCCAAAGCAATTTATAGATTCAATGCAATCCCTATCAAGCTACCAACAGTATTCTTCACAGAGCTAGAACAAATAATTTCACAGTTTGTATGGAAATACAAAAAACCTCGAATAGCCAAAGCGATCTTGAGAAAGAAAAATGGAACTGGAGGAATCAACCTACCTGACTTCAGGCTCTACTACAAAGCCACAGTTATCAAGACAGTATGGTACCGGCACAAAGACAGAAATATAGATCAATGGAACAAAATAGAAAGCCCAGAGATAAATCCATGCATAATTTTTTAAAAAGACCCACATATGTCAACCTCACCACCACCACCACACACAGCCCCACCCCAGAACCTAAGATGGGGAACAAAAGACAGTTTTGCTAAGTTCCTAACTCTCCCAAAATGTGGGAGGCACACAGGAGACTGTTTTGATTTTTCTTAATAGGTCCCCTCTTAATAGCCATCTTTTTTAAGCTACAACAACAGAGATTAAAAGAGAATCCTCTTAGGTAAACCTGTCCTTTCTGGCCACTTGGATAGAAGTTATGGAAATAAAATTCCCAAGCCCCACATAATGGCTCTCCCCACCTGCAACTCCTGACCTCACAGCCCACCAAGCAGGTGGGAACAAAGACCGTCATCACTGCTGCTGAAGGACATGGGTGGAGGAAGCTACCTTGGCTGTGCCCCTGTGTCTGTCTCCCCCGCGGCACCTCTGAGCACTCCTCACACTTTCTCCCAATCTGTGTGGCACAAGACACACCAGACATTTCCAGATAATTGCCATCAGCTTCCCAGGAAAACAAAAAGGTTGTAGTTGGCACTTTCTTTTCTCTCTCCACCCAGCCGTTCATGCAGGGGGAAAAAAAAGTCTACAAGTTGAAAACAGCTTTTTTAAAAAGCAACTACCCACATTAAAGGAAGACTGTTTAATTCTAGATCTACAGCTAGAAGATCAAAAATAGGAATAATTAAAGCCTGAGATGTAACTGTCAAGAAAGACATTTTATCCTGTTTGCCAAGTCCTTAAACAGGTAAACCACATATTTAAAGAAAGTACTAAGATCTGAAAATCCCAATGGGATTTTTTTTCTCTTATTTAAGGCATAATGAATTCAGTCTTCAGAGGCCACTGAGTAGGGTTTGTTAAGCTCTCTGAACTGTCAGCTGGATAATTATCTAGCAAAGTCTGTGTGTAGGTGACTCCCTGTGATTCAGCTTCTTTCCTGTTTTGAAACAGAAGGTTACTAACCTCTGGAACAAAATTTGGCAAAGTCAGGGAATGTCAGTTTTATGCAAACAGCATTTCCTTTTTTTCAGCCTTCCTTTTCATCCTATGATATCTGACTTTTAAAAGTCTTATATGTGTACTGAATTCCACTCAAGTACCCTTTCCAAATGCTCCAGAGAGAAATGTAGAACTTAAAAACAAACACCAAACAAACAAAACCCACTCCCTTCTCCAGAATGGCTGGAGCCAGATAAACATGATCTCAAACCCGATAAACAGCTTGACAATGTATATTCCGAAGAGAGGGGAAGCAGACATGTTAGGGGTCAGATGCAAACAAGAATTCCAAAAAATGTCTCATCACTCCCGAACCTGTTGGTTTTACATATGGTTTTAAATTGTAGCTTTCAAATATCTGAGCACCTGGATGCTACTGTGTTTAAGTTCCCACTTGGGAGGTTGTTGCTGTGGTTTTCCTTTCACCTAAAAAGGCATCTGAACAGCCAAAGAACGGGCTCATCCTTCTGCTGCGTGGACCTCATCATCATTATTTTGAAACTAACTTATTCAGCCTCCTTCCCCACAGGATGCGAGGTACCTTCCAGCCTAGACAATACATGCCATTATCCTAAGTTGACTGAGGAATGAACTTGAGATCAGACGCAAAACCCGAAGTGGAGCGGAGTTCATGCAGGGCTTGCTGGTGTCCCCAAAGGAACTTTGTCAGGCAGGGCTGTTGGCTACACCGGATCCAGGCAGGAGATGTGGGGTGTTGAGAACAGGACACAAAACCTCAGTTAATTGTTGTCAAGAAGCAAAATCAACAGACCACCTGTTTCAGAACTGGCCAGCTTCCCTCAATTTAGTCAAACAGGATATTTTGTTGTTCTTTGCCCCGAAACCAGAAAACAACCCACTGCTCTTACAGCTGCTGCTGCTCGTGTCCTCTGCCAGATGCCCATGTGGGCCTGAGGCAGGCAGGTGACTTCCTGCTTTGCCCTCGGGCAGGACTGGAGTGAAGAGCAGGGCAGTGATCAGCTGTGGCCTCTGGACTCCTGCCACTAGCAGGAAGTCACTTACTCCACACTCAGTCTCTATTAACCACGGAGAGCAAGGTGGCTATGAAAATGGGCAAAAGCCCAAAGCCGTTTTAATTGTTCCTGCTGGGACCTGGTTTCTACACTCATCAACCTGGACTATGCACTGGGACTGGAACACGGGAGGCAGGCCATGGACATTCAATGGATGAACTGACACCTGAAGGAACACGCTTATGGGAGCCATCCTGCCACCATGGTCCCCCCTGGAATCAGGAGTTGTTAGAGTATTTTAATTTACATGTAGGGTGTTCTAATTTTTTTTTCAGATCATACCAGCCCTCCATCCATCATGAGCTCAGTCGTGTCTGACTCTTTGTGACCCCATGGACTGTAAGCTGCCAGGCTCCTCTGCCCATGGGATTTTCCAGACAAGAATACTGGAGTGGGTTGCCATTTCCTCCTTCAGGGGATCTTCCTGACCCAGGGATTGAACCTGCATCTGCTGTACTGCAGGTGGATTTTTTACTGCTAGAGCCATTGGGGAAGCCCTCATACCCGCCCTAGAAAGGCATATATATTTATGACTTCTCATCAGCTCAATAGAAGCTACCAGCTTCTTGGAAAATGTCTCTAACCTGACATTTTGTTTTTGTTGTTCAGTCGTTAAGTTGTGTCCAACTCTTTGCGACCCCATGAACTGCAACACACCAGGCTTCCCTGTCCTTCACTATCTCCCGGAGTTTGCTCAAACTCAGGTCCACTGAGTCAGTGATGTCCTCCAATCATCTCGTCCTCTGCTGCCTGTTTGTCCTCTTGCCTTCAATCTTTCCCAGGATCAAGGTCTTTTCCAGTGAGTCAGCTCTTTGCATCAGGTAGCCAAAGTATTGCAGCTTCAGTTTCAGCATCTGTCCAATGAATATTCAGGGTTGATTTCCTTTAGGATGGACTCTTTTGATCTTCTTGCAGTTCAAAGAACTCTGAAGAGTCTTCTCCAGCACCACAGTTTGAAAGCATCAGTTCTTCAGCACTTGGCCTTCTATATGGTCCAACTCTCACATCCATACATGACTACTGGAAAAACCACAGCTTTGACTCTACGGACCTTTGTTGTCAAAGTGATATCTCTGCTTTCATTAATTAATTTATTTTAATTGGACGATAATTACCCTACCATATTGTGTTGGTTTTTGCCATACATCAACATGAATCGGCCACAGGTATACATGTATGATATGTCTGCTTTGTACTATGCTACCTAGTGGTTATCATGCATCTCCTCTTTACCCAGGCTGCTTGATTATCAGTGTTTCAGAATCTTAAACATCAAAGTCTCTTTTACTGTTTCTCCCCCAACACTTCAACTGACCCCCAAGGTGTGCCCTGATTTCTTGGAGTTCCCAGCTGGGACATGAAGGTTAGGTCTTGATTAGTCTGCAAGGCCACTTTCAAATGTGTCACACACACATATAAACCCATGAGAGCTTGACAGCTACAGTTCTTGATGCCAGCCTACCTCTGGAAGGAGCAAAGCAGCACATGATCTCAGTGCTCAAGACATGTTGAAAAATACCTCTGTGTGACCAGAGAATGGATGTTCCTCGAAACCAGCTGCATTCTTGGATGTAGTTAACTCCACAGCTCTGTGATCACTGGTCTTTCCAAATCATGTTGCAGCCAATACCAGTCTTCCCCTGCTGCCTAAAGATCAGCCAAGAGCCATCTTCACCCTTGCAGTCGCCTTCCAAAAGATACAACTATCGTATGACATACTTCAACTGTCCAGTGAATAAATGGCTTGAGGTCATTTTGAGGGTTAGCTTTCAGTTCTGCAAAACCTGTAAATCCAATTATAGAAAATACAACAGCTTGGATTCGTCAGGGTAAGGGGTTAAAATAACATCTAATTTTGACAGGTAGAGGGAATTGTTACTTTCAATTTTGGAAAATCTATCCAAGAAAAAAGTAAACCCACAATCTTGATAGGAATTTGTTGGTCAAATATGATAATGTGGACTCATCTCACCCACATGGGCCCTATCACAGCTCCCTCTACACAGATGTCTGAGCAGTTCTTCAGTAAAGCTTTCTTAAATCTTTAGGAAATTGTTTCAGCTCTGTTTCCCCCAGGTACATCTTAAACATTTTTTCATTTAGTCATTCCTGGGTGGCTTAGAGTTTTATAAATGTCATCGTTTTTTCTCATGACATTTTCATAGTTGCTTACGAATGGGGTATAGTATCTGAACAATTTGCTGAATTCTCTTCTTAGTTCAACTCATTTTTCAGTTGGTTTGCATGGATTTTCTAAATAGTTATATTATCTGCAAGTAAAAATAACTGTCTCTTCTTTTACAATATTTATATTTTCTTTTTACTCTTTTTTTCTGTTCAGTTTAATATTTTTTAATTTTATTTTATTTTTTAGCTTTACAATATTGTATTGGTTTTGCCATATATCAACATGAATCCACCACAGGTATACACGTGCTCCCCATCTTGAACCCTCCTCCCTCCTCCCTCCCCGTACCATCCCTCTGGGTCGTCCCAGTGCACTAGCCCCAAGCATCCAGTATCGTGCATCGAACCTGGACTGGCGACTCGTTTCATATATGATATTATACATGTTTCAATGCCATTCTCCCAAATCATCCCACCCTCTCCCTCTCCCTCTCCCACAGAGTCCAAAAGACTATTCCATTTGCTAGGCTACTGTTGGTGGCACATCTTTGTTTCTGATTTCAAACTAGTGATTCACTATTGAAAATGATGTTTGTAGAGGGGTTTCTTTCTTATGATGTTTGTAGAGGGGTTGTTTTAATTTCTATTTTGTTAAGTGGTTTTTTAAATCGTCTTTGTTGAATTAAATTTTGTTAATCTATCAAGATGATGTTATGATTTTTCTCTCTTAATTCTTGATCAAATGAATTAATGTTAATAGATTTCCTCATGTTGAAATGTCTTGGCATTCCAAAGATAAACTGCACTTAGTTAAGATGTATTATTCACTTAGTATATTAATGGATTTAATTTAGTAATGTTTTGTTTAGGATTTTTATATCTTTGTTCATAACAGTGATTGATCTATAGTTTTATTTTCCCATGATAGCTTTGTTTAGTCTTGGTATATCATTATCCAAGCCTCATAGATGAGTTGAGAAGCTTCCAAGTTTATTATGTGTTCAGAAAGAAGTGATATAACCCTCAAATTATCTGCCTTCATGATCTGAGCTTTATGACTAACTTTTACTAACTGCTAAATGTTTCTGTAATTATTTATCTCTCTTTAATTTTAGAATTTGTGTTTACCAGGAAACCACCTGTTTTTTAATCTAGTTTCTCAAATTTATTTAATGAGGTTGAGCATGGTATGCTTTTATGTTTTAAATCTGCTAACAGAATACATGTGCTTTCTTATTTCTAATGTTTCATTAATTTCTTCCTTTTTTCATAATTGGAATTGCAAAGTCTTGATTAGTTATTCTCTTTTGCATTTATTTCCCTGGTGTCTCAGACTGTAAAGCGTCTGCCTACACTGCGGGAGACCTGGGTTCAATCCCTGGGTTGGGAAGATCTCCTGGAGAAGAAAATGGCAACCCATTCCAGTGTTCTTGCCTGGAAAATCCCATGGACAGAGGAGCCTGGTGGGCTACCATCCATGGGGTCACAAAGAGTCAGACATGATTGAGCGACTTCAATTTTGCATTTACTCTATTAACTTCCACATTTTTGCATGTTTATTAATTCTTTCCTTCTGCTTTTTTGGAGTATTACCTTAACTTTTTTTTTTAAGCTAGCTTCTTGATTCATAAGTTCATTAAAAAAATCTTGGGAATTTTCTGGCTGTCCAGTGGTCCTAACTCTGCACTAACTCTGCCAAGGTTAAGAATCTGTCTTGCAATGCAAGGGACACTGGTTTGATCTCTGGTCCGGGAAGATCCCACATGCTGTGGAGCAACTAACCCCGTGCACCACAACTACTGAAGGCGGCGCACCCCAGAGCCCACGCTCCACAATGAGAAGCCACTGCGACGAAAAGCCTGTGTGCGCACAACTAGAGAGAGCCCCTGTGCGACAGCAAAGACCCAGCACAGCAAAGATAAATTAAAGACAACCTATTATTAAATGGGCAAAATTTGAGCAGGCAACTCACAGAAGGAGATATTTGAATGGCCAATAAACATGTTAAAGGTATTCAACATTAGCAGTCATCAGAGAAATGCAAATTAAAACTCCAGTGAAATACCACTTGACATCCACCCAATGGCTGTCACTTAAATGATGTCAAATATCAAATGTTGGTATTTGATCAAATTGGAACAAAAACTCTTGTATATTGCTGATGGAAGTATTGATATAAAAGGACACAACCACTTTGGAAAAGGGTGAGTTTCTGGCAGTTTCTAATAAAATTAAACATGGCCCTACCCTACAAACCAGACATTTTATTACTAGATACATAGCTAAGAGAAATGAATGTATATGTTCAGAAAAATCCTGTACACAAATGTTTATATTCGCTTTATTTACAATAACCCCAAACTGAAAATCCGGTTACCAAACAGCCATATATCCACACAAAGAGATACTACACAGAAAATGAATATATAAATATGGAATGAACTGCTGCTACACACAATTAACATGGATGCATCTCAGAAACATAATGTTGAATGAAACGAGCCAGACACAAAAGAGTACATTCAGCAAGATGCCATTTATGTCAAGTTCAAGGACAGATGGTGGGACTTCCCTGATGGTCCAGTGGTTGAGAATCTTCCTGCCAGTGCATGGGACATGGGTTCAGTTCCTGGTCGGGGAAGACCCCACGTGCTGCAGGGCAACCAAGCCCGTGTGCCACAACTACTGAGCCCATGCTCCGAAACAAGAAAAGCCACTGCAGTGGGAGGCCCCCCGCACCGCAGCTGGGGAGTAGCTCCCACTTGCCACAACCACACAAAGCCCAGGCACAGCGGTGAAGACCCAGCGCACTCAGAAATACGTAATAAATAATAAGGTTTTTAAAAAGAAGAACAGACAGTGATTGTCTCTGGGTTGAGGAATGAAAAGGGGTGTGAGAAGTCCTTTTGGAGTGGTGGAACTGTTCTAGATCTTCATTTGAATAATGGGTATTTATGGGCTTCCATCGTTATATATTTTTTATATTTTATATATATAAACTATATAAAATATAAATATATAAGTATATTTATATATATAATATAAATATATAAACTACATAAAATACAAATATATATTTATATTTTATATATATATAAACTTTATATATTTATTCTGCTTTATTGATTACACCAAAGCCTTTGACTGTGTAGATCACAACAAACTGTGGAAAATTCTTCAAGAGATGGGAATACCAGACCACCTCACTTGCCTCCTGAGAAACCTGTATGCAGGTCAAGAAGCAACAGTTAGGACTGGACATGGAACAACAGACAGGTTCCAAATTGGGAAAGGAGTACAACAAGGCTGTACATTGTCACCCTGCTTATTTAACTTATATGCAGAGTACATCATATGAAATACCGGGCTGAATGAAGCACAAGCTGGGATCAAGACTGCAGGGAGAAATATCAATAACCTCAGATATGCAGATGACACCACCCGTACGGCAGAAAATGAAGGGCAACTAAAGAGCCTCTTGGTAAAAGTGAAAGAAGATACTGAAAAAGCTGGCTTAAAACTCAACATTCAAAAGACGAAGATCATGGTATTCAGTCCCATCACTTCCTGGCAAGTAGGTGGGGAAACAATGGAAACAGTGACAGACTTTATTTTCTTGGGCTCCAAAATCACTGCAGATGGTGACTGTAGCCATGAAATTAAAAGACACTTGCTCCTTGGAAGAAAAGCTATGACCAACCTAGACAGCATATTAAAAAGCAGAGACATTAATTTGCCAACAAAAGGTCCATCTAGTCCATACATTTCCAGTAGTCATGTATGGATGTGAGAGTTGCGCTATAAAAAAGCTGAGCACCAAAGAACTGATGCTTTTGAACTGTGGTGTTGGAAAAGACTCTTGAGAGTCCCTTGGACTGCAAGGAGATTAAACCAGTCAATCTTAAAGGAAATCAGTCCTGAATATTCATTGGAAGGACTGATACTGAAGCTGAAACTCCAATACTTTGGCTATCTGATGCAATGAATTCACTCACTGGAAAAGACCCTGATCCTGGGAAAGACTAAAGGCAAGAGGAGAAGGGGATGACAGAGGATGAGATGGTTGGATGGCATCACTGACTCAATGGACATGAGTTTGAGCAAGCTCCGGGAGTTGGTGATGGACAGGGAGGCCTAGCGTGTTGCAGCCCATGGAGCTGCAAAGAGTAGCAACTGAACGACTGAGCAACTGAACTGAACCCGCAGGTCTCCCAAGTGGTGCAGTGGTAAAGAATTCGCCTGTCAGTGCAGGAGCTGCAAGAGATGCATGTTCAATCCCTGGATCAGGAAGATCCCCTGGAGAAAGAAATAGAAACCCACCCCAGTATTCTTGCCTAGAAAATTCCAAGGACAGAGGAACCTGGCAGACTATAGTCCATGGGGTTGCAAAGAGCTGGACATGACTGAGCACACACCTAGTACTTAAGTGTACACGTCAAAATTGTTCGAGTTGTACATAGAATACTTATGCATTTAACTGTGGAAATTATACTCAGAAGAACAAGTACAATAATAAAAATGTGTATTTTTTCCCTCTTTCTGTTATTAGTTCATACTATTATTGCATTTAGCCAGGAAACTTATTTAAATACAATCAGTTTCTTAATATTTATTTTTGTTATTGCTCCATGAATATTTGAAAGAATATGTGTTATTCTGTTAGAAATAACTTTTTAAGATACAGCTGATAGTTTGTTATTCAAATATACTATTTTTCTTTTTAAAATGTTAATTCTATTTCTGATAAAAACATGCTAAAATTGTAGACTTGTCACTCATTTCATCCAGGAAACATTTGCTGAGTTCTTACCCTATGCATTAAAGGTTGAGAGCAGAGGATGTGGAACCAGGGCCTGGTGGAACTAGATTCAACCTCCTGGGGTTGAATCCTGGCCCTGCTCTCTACTAGCTGTGTGATACTGAATATGCAACTCATTTCTCTGTGCCCCAGTTTTTATGTCATTAAAATGTGGCTAATGTAGTCACTACCTCATGTTGTTGGTCCTAAGTATTAAATGAGTACATATAAAGTCCTAGAAAAAATGCTTGCATATATTAAGAACTTAATAAATGTCAGCTATTATGTGACACAGATAAGGCAATGGCACCCCACTCCAGTACTCTTGCCTGGAAAATCCCATGGACGGAGGAGCCTGGTGGGCTGCAGTCCATGGGGTCACTAAGAGTCAGACACGACTGAGCGACTTCCCTTTCACTTTTCACTTTCATGCATTGGAGAAGGAAATGGCAACCCACTCCAATGTTCTTGCCTGGAGAATCCCAGGGACAGGGGAGCCTGGTGGGCTGCCGTCTATGGGGTCGCACAGAGTCGGACACGACTGAAGCGACTTAGCAGCAGCAGCAGCAGCAGCATTATGTGACAGGAACCATGTTAAATTCTGGTGCTACTGTAATGAAAGTGAGAATATAAGGCATGATCTGAGACCTCGTGGAGTTTACCTTGTGGAGGTTTCAGACTTTTGTTTAATCATGCAAATAAATGTATAATTATAGCTGAGAGAAGTGTAATAAAAGAGAGAAAACAGTATCATAAAAGCATGTAACAGGGACTTCCCTGTCAGTGGTTAAGACTCTGCCTTTCCCCTATGGGGGGCATGGGTCTGATCCCAGATTAGGGAATTAAATTCCCACATGACATGTGGTATGACCAAAAAAAAAAAAAAATCCTAACAGCACGTAACAGTGCAACATGATCTATTTTGAAGGATTGGAGAAGACTTTCCTAAGGAAGTAAAATTTGGGCTTATTGGAATCTGGTTATGACTTTAGGAAACAAAAGGACTTTTTAACAAATCACAATAAGGCTAATCTATAGAATTTGATTTCATTAAAATTTAAAATTGTAGAGTTCCAAAATACCATAAACAAAATGAAAAGACAAATCAAAGAGAAGGTACTATAATGCATATGACTAATAAAAGGCTACTATTCAAATTTATAAAGAAATCCTACAAACCAGTAAGAACAAGCCAAAATGTATAAACATGATAGGAACAAGCTATTCAAATAATAAACTGGAAGAGCAAAAAAACACATACAAAGATGCTCAACCTCATTAGTAAGCAAAGTAACATGGAATACAATAATGAGATAAAATCTACACCTCATATACTGGCAAAAATTTTGAAGCCTAACAATATCAAGATTTGGCAATGGGAGCTCTAATATGACTCTAAAGGTCATTAATACAATTAACTTGGAGAGCAGTGAGGCGGCACCTAGTAAAACCAAATAGGCACATACTCTCTGACTCAGAAATTTCACTCCTGGGTATATATCCTGAAAGTATGTGTATGCTGTATGCATGCTGAGTCACTTCTGTCGTGTCCAACTCTTCGCAACCCCATGGATTGTAACCAACCAGTCTCCTCTGTTCATGGGATTCCCCAGGCAAGAATTCTGGAATGGGCTGCCATGCCCTCTTCCAAGGGATCTTTCCCACCCAGGTATCCAACCTACGTCTCATGTCTCCTGCGTTGGCAGGCAGGTCCTTTACCGCTAGCAGCACCTGGGAGTAGTGCTTTCCAATCTCTTCATATCATGACCCACACTGGATTTTCTTTTACCCAATCTGTGAATCTTTTTCAATAGGGGAAATGTAATCCATTTACAAGTATCATGATTACTAATATGAATGAATGGATTTCTACAACCTTATCTTTTCCATGTATCCTACTTTTAAAAAATCTTCATTTCCCTTTTTTTTAAACTGTATGTTTAAATTGATTTTAAATAATTTGAATTTTTTTCCTCCAATACTTTGGACATTATATAACCTATTTCCATTTTTCTGTTGATCATTCTTATGTTTTAACACGTATTTAAGTATGTTTTCTATGACCTTATGGTATTTGTTAATATCTCTATAATTTCCCTGAAAGTTATCTAGTGATTTGATACAATTTCAGTATTAGTCAGCTCTAACTGTCTTCTCCATCCAAACCCCACCATCTTGAAATCACTTGGGGTTTTAATTTTAGTTTAGTTACAGTAGGGCTTCCCTGGTGGCTCAGCAGTAGAAAATCTGCCTGCAATGCAGGAGATGTGGATTCAGTCCCTTGGTTGAGAAGATTTTTACCTTGAATCTAAAACTTTTTCAGATTTAACTATTAATCTTACAGGTCTATGGTTTCTTTGTTATTTGTTGATCACTTTCTTAATCATTTTTCTTCTTACTAGAAACATTTGCTCAGAGAAGTTCTGTAGATAATTAACTCTCAAGTCTTTGCAAGTCAGTGATCTAAATTTTATTCTGTCCTTCAACTCTAATGCTAGCTGGACTTAGCATAAAATTGTACTTCTCTGAAGCCATTCTCTTTCCTGTGGTTGAAAGCCAATGAATTCTCCTAAATGGCTATATTCTGATCTCTTACTGCTTTTTCTTAGTAGTAGCAGTAATGTTAGTTGCTCAGTCATGTCTGACTCCTTTTTTTTTCCCCTTAGATTTCAGTTTAACAAGTATCTGTTGAGTCCCTACTATGTGCTGAGTACATCTCTAGGTGTTATGGATATAGGGTGAGTCAGTGCGCTGAGTTCACTCCCCACCTTTGGGCCTATATATCCTGTGCTTCCCCCAATTACCGGCCAAGGGAGCACCCTTCTCAAGCAGAGCCAATGCTTAGGTTGGTCAACAGCATGGTGTGGCCTGATATTACACCCCAAACCCAAAAAAACAGCAACAAAACTGAGCTGAGATTCAGTTCTCATCCTTATGCATTTGAATGGGGACAGGCCCAAAGAATGAAGCTGTAAAAATAAAGCTGTCGGCTCTTTGGCCATCTGCCCACCAAGGGCAGAGCTCAGGGCATCTGGTGCCTCTGATACGCCCTGACCCAGCTCTGACTAACCACATCTTTCTCACTATCACTTTCTGAGCGATGACATTTGGGAGAGAAAAGACTAGCTTCTCAGCAAAGCAATTCCCTGAAGAAAGAACACAGGGCTGGGGGGACAGGCCCTTATTAAATCATCCAGTGGGGCTGGGGGTAGGGGGGCGGGGGGGGCGCTTTTTCCAAAATACACATTCTGGGTCTTTGTCCCCAGAGAATGAGATACAACCTCTTGGGGATGGGGGCTGAGGAGGAACAAATACACATGTTTTTAAAAAGTTGTTTCAGAAAATTTATCATCTATTTTGTATGTATGACCACTCTGCCACCTCAAAGTTGACAACCAGTGATGCTGTCTAACCATGTTATTTTATAGATGGAGGAATCCCGACCCAGAGAGAAAATGTGATTGATTGTCTAGGCCACACAGTTAACTAACAGTGGAGCCAGAATGAGATGCAAGATGGTCTCCCAGACCAGTGCTTCTTCTCACATTCCCTATAATTCAACTTTACCACTTTGACAATCACCGTCATCAGCATCAGCCTCAGCATCTTCCCCAAACATTCTACTGGCCCCTTCACATTAAACTCTCTCTCAAAGTTGCAATAATCCTACTCCTACAATACAAGGTGAGTATTCTCTCTGTTTCTCACTCCCTGTCCATGTTTCCAAGCTTTACATACTATGTACCCTGACACTCAGGATCTGTCATCAACAAGTACCCTGTATCTTTCATTGTTTTTTGTAAGGTCCCTTCATATCTTGCCCTAATGGAAATTTGGCTGTCCCCTGCAAATGCCACCTCATCCGCAGCCTCTTAAGTGGAGGTCGTTCCGGCCCCACCCCCATTCTCACTTCTAAGTGCGGGGATGTAGGGGAGACTATGTCCCAGGGGGCTCAAGGATGGGGGAGGTGTCCTGTTGTACTTGCAATTCAGTTATCTTCCTTCCTCCCTCAAAACCCCCAGGTCCTCTGAAATTCACACCAGACTTTATGACCTGTCATCTGGACTTGCTACTGTTATCTCCCAAACTACTGTCCTTTTTTTTCCAGTAATATTTTTTTTGAAGCATGATTGCTATACAATGTTGCATTAGTTTCTGCTGTACAACAAAGTGAATTAGCTATACGAACACATATATCCCCTCCCTCTTAGGCCCCCCTCCCACCCCTCCACCATCCCACTCCTACAGGTCATCGCAGAGCACCGAGCTGAGCACCCTATGCTTTATAGTGGGTTCCCATTAGCTATCTATTTGACACGTGGTAGTGTATATATGTCAGTCCTACTCTCCCAATTCATCCCACTCTCCACCCCATTCCTGGCACCATTCTTGGTGACTTAACAACCCTGTGGAATAGTGACCCATCCAATACTTTGCCTTCTGAGACCCATGACCCCTCACCTCTAACAATCTTTAATCCCTATGCCATCTGACCCACACTCTCATGCTTGTGTCCCAAACTCTGTCGTCACCACTCTCTGATATCAATCCACTCAACCTACCACCCACCTTTAAATATATATATATTCCCCTTATATTCTCACTTTCCTCCTTGTTCTATTTAATTCCAAGAGTTACCATTAAAACTACTGCTTTGGGAATTCTCTTCTTTTTCCTGCCTTTCTCTTTTCATCAAATTCATCTGGCAAGAGCCTATTCCAGAGTAAATCCATATCCATGGATTTTGTGATTACACTGAGATACTCAAAGCTGTGGTAGAAAATACAGAGGAGCTGGGGGTTCACCTTGAACACACACACTCAAACAGGACCCCAGCACATCTGGCAGTTCTGTGCTACTTCCCCAATGTTCCCATGTTTCCACTCTGTGAAAGGACTGTTCCACACCTTTCCCTCCCTCTTACAACTTTACACAAAGCTGTCTTAGCTCCAGTTCCCCTAAAAGTGGTGCCTGAGACACAGGCTTCCCTGAAGGTAGTTTATATGGGAAGTTACCTTAGGGGTCCAGACACTGGTCCTAAGAAGTGACACAGAAGAGCAGGAAAGCCAAAGACCCATGACTGAGTTGACCACCCCCATGGACAACAGAAGATTCATCCTGTGGGACTTTCCATAGAGCCTGATGGGAAGCAGCTCAGGCTTCTCTGCTCAGGGGATGAAAGGGGTAAGCATTTACCCACAGGCTCCTGTCTTCCATTGGCCACAGGTGGCCCCCAGCACTAACTGCCCTACATCTCTGGTTATCCCTGGGTGAGCACCCAGTGAACTTGACATTCACATAGCCACTCCAGGAAGCCCTGGGGCAGGACACAGTCACCCTACCATGGATTGAGCTGTGTTGAAGCCTGAACAGACCTGGTCCCTGAAACAGTCAGCCAGGTAGCAAGTGAGGCTGAGGGGATTTGAACGAAGGCACAGGAATGTCCCCTGCACCTCTCGTATCTGTCAGGGACCCTCTAAGTCCAACTGAGTCTTTACTCAAGTCTGTGACCTTTGACAGACCTTTAATGCAAGTGGGTGAGAGACAAGTGCTGGTCCCCTGCCCCAGCTGATCTCAAGGCCATGACTGATACTCATCATCTGTTTCTCCCACCCATTTTCCATCTTCTTCATGCTCTGGCCACACTTAGCTGTTGTAAGTTGATGGCTTTAGGCCATGACAAACACCTTTATCCCCCGTGAGGTCTCATCCTCAATGTTTTGCGCTTACCAGCTCACGACTGCTGAGTCGCCTCTTCACCGTAGCTGTTGGGCAAGAAAGCACTGAAAGTCACTTCCATGGATGCCCTGGCTTCAGACACACCCCTCCTGCCCTCCCTGGCAGGTGAGCTGCAGTCAAGCCTCAGGGCAACAGGGCCCTAGAGTGGCGCAAGAAGTGTGAAAGCATCAGCCTGGGGTAAAAGCTAAGAGGGGAGGAGGTGACTCTCATGAAGGTGGCTGAGGCAGGAGAAACCACTGGAGGGACCCCGAGTCTGGAGATGCCTGGAGAACACAGCCATCACCACCAAGGCAAGTGATCAGGTCTGACCTCCCGACTCCTCAGAGCCCATCAGAAGCAGATGGTGTAGATTTCAAGAGCATCTGCAAGAGGACAGGCCGGGGCAGTCCCAGTTCCCCAGTCCCCGCTTCTGCCCCTCAGGCTCCCCACTGACCTTGCTTGTATTGGCGTCTCGCAAGTCCTTCCTGAGCCAGCAGCCTAGGCTCCTCACGCTTGTTCTTGAACTGTTTGCTGGCCCCACATCATTGTCCTTGCAGAGAGCAGCCAAGATGACTCCCTGAGCAGCTCCAGCAGCCCCTAGGCAGTAAGCGGAAGGGCCAGTGTTCAGCGTGAGCCTTCCCTGCCCAGGCCCCAGGGGCTTCCCTGCTTTCCCAGCGGCAGAAGAGCAGAGCCTCAGGATGCAGGCTCAGGGTGTCACTGCTGCCTGGGGTCTGGGCTCTGCCACTACCTAGAGGTGAGACCATAAGCTACTAGCTTCTCTGTTACCGACCTGGGCCCTTGGACTCTTCAATCAATAGAAATTGGTAACAGGCAGGCACACCTCTACTGGGGTCCATGCGGCAGCATAAGGGAGCGACAAGAAACAGGTATCCTTGCTGGCTGCTGGAGAGGAGCTGCTTAGGTCCTTAGATAAGGTAACACGGGCCAGGTCCCTGGGTGGGGCAGCAGCTGGCTAGCTTGGATGGTCTGCCCACCCCCGTGGTGGTGCTGTGTGCTGGGATCGTGTGCAGTACCCTGCTTTTGCTTCAGGCACCTAAGAAACAGCAATTGGTTTGTGGCCTTTTTGTATCCTATGGCTCATAACTGCCCCAGCTGCACATGAGCCCCTTATAGTTTCTTTAGTCTCTTAAAGAGTCCCTTGGACTGCAAGGAGATCAAACCAGTCAATCCTAAAGGGATTGAACCCTGAAGATTCATTGGAAGGACTGATACTGAAACTGAAGCTCCAATACTTTGGCCACTTGATGCAAAGAGCCGACTCACTGGAAAAGACCCTGATCCTGGGAAAGACTGAAGGCAAGAGGAGAAACAGGCGGCAGAGGATGAGATGATTGGGTGGCATCACTGACTCAATGCACATGAGTTTGAGCAAACTCCAGGAAATAGTGAAGGACAGGGAAGCCTGGCGTGCTGCAGTCCATGGGGTTGCAAAGAGTTGGATGCTACTTAGTTAATAAACAACTTGTTTCTTTGTATGCTGCTGCTGGAGAAGACTGTCCAGGTGCAAGCAATTCGGTGGTGGGTCCCAGGTCCCAGCCTGTCTCTGCCTCAGTTTCCTCCTCCATAAAGCAGGATGGTGATGATGATGATAATACTACTTCCTCCTAGGTTTGTACAGAATAAATGATGTAATATGTGTGAAGTCTTTAGAGAGGTATGCTTTCAAGCATTTCATTTACTCTTCAGAAAAGTGTGATTTGTCACATTTTACAGATGGGAACTGAGGCTCCAAAATGAATAGGCACCTATCAGATGACACACATAAAGCAGGAACACAATTTGAAACCCAAATAGTGTGACTCTGAGACCCTTGCTCTTTTTGGTCTCTCAAAGTCAGAGACACAGACAAGCAGGCAGGTGAACAGGCTGAGAGTGGCCCCCGCTGTGGCTGGGCTGGCCCTGGGTCCCTGCCAGGAATGGGGATTCCAAGCGCTTCACCTTTACTTCTATCGGGCGTCCTGTAACAAGACCTGGGTCGGGAGCCAAAATTCCTGCTGAACCAGATGCCCAACTGCAAACCAGATGAAAGCAGGAACAGAGACACAGGTGATCTTCTCTAGCCCTTCCCTTCTCCCCTCCCAGCAAGCAAAGCCTCGTGGTACCCTGGCCACCTGCCCAGAAGCCCTGGAAAGGACGATGGGCCGTCTTTGGGGCTTCTGCTGAAGTCAGAGTTGCCACTCAGTTTCAGGATCACATCAAAGTCCTTTACTTGGCCTTCTCATGGTCCCGTTTCTGGACAGAACCTAGATAGAAGGATGGAGGTTGTGGGATTTCTGCAATGTGCAAGGGCTTCAACCAACCACATTTTCCACGCTCTCAGACCTTGTCTTTCTCCTGAGTTTACTTTTTGTAGCCCTGTGCCAAGCAGTCAATTAACAACCCTGCTTCTGCTCCCTCCCCAGCCAAATGGGTACCAGATGCACCTCAGACAAAGTGGGGAAGAGACAAATCGGCAGAGAAAACACAATTAGACAAAGCAAACAGAGCTGAAGAGGCAGCAGACAAGCCAAGTGCCCTAGAGCCCACCTGCAACACATTTCCAGGAGTGCCTTGAAATCAACCTCTTCTAATGAGGGCCACTGCCCAGTGAAGGGAGGCTGTGACCACAGCAAACCCAGACAGCTGCCTGCCGGGGCAAGGAAAGTGGGAAGAGGCGAGTTTGCTTGTTCCCACCTTAGAGTCTCCAGGAAGGAGACTCCAGGAAGCAGCCTGTGGCTGCTGTAAAAACATGAGCACTCACTGCCAAGAAGTGATCAGAAAATGGGCCCAACTCTTTCCGTATCTTGCAATCTAGACCTCCAGCTGCAGCCAGGAGTTGCAGTCACTGGAACAGAGAGGGGAAAAGGCCAGGTTTGCAATAATTCTTTCTCTGGGGGGCCTGCTCACATCACAGAGCTGGAAATAGCAGCTGCCTCCCTGAGGGGGGCAGAAGGCTCCCTGACTGCCTGCTTGGAGCATCAAGCAGGTTTGGAGGAGCTTCTGCCAAAAGCCAAGACCCGGAGTCCCAGTTACATGGCCCTGCCACTCCCTGGGAGCCCCCCGCTGCAGGTAGGGTTCCTTTTCCCTCCACCAACATCACAGATACTAGAGTGAGACCTGAAGAGCCTCTTAACCTCACAGAGTAGGACACTGCCAGAAGGGGGTGCCTGGAGCACGGTCCTTGGGACGAGACAGATCTAAGCTCAAATCCCAGTTCTACCACTTATAAGAAGCTGTGCACCCTTGAGCAAGTTGCTGAACCTCTCTGGGCTTATTTTCTCATTTGTGAACTGGAGATGTACACCTAAAGTTGCTGGGAAGATTAAATGAGCTAAGTGCATATATGATGCTAAACAGACCCCTGGCACATAGCTGGAGCTCCATCAACGGCAGCACGTTTGCGCTGAGTTTTTTAGAAAGATTTAAACAAGGAGGCAGGAGAGGAGTGAATATGAAGAATAAATCTGTAGCTGCAAGGTGTGAGATGAAAAAGCTACAGTTGAAAAAACACAGGGAAGTGCTGATAGAACTACGTCATCCGCACCCTCTTATAAAGAGAGGAACAGAGCTCTGCTAGCTTATTAGCAGGGGAAGTGTTCTATTTAAAAAAAAAAGAAAATCGGCCCACAGGAGAATCAACTGTGTCACATCCACATAGCGGACAGGATCACCCAGCTGTGGTTCTTCACCATCTCCAAAGCCTTGCCCAATCTCCGAGCTGGCCTCCCACCCCTTCTCAAGCCTCTGATTCACAAGGACAGCCTTTCCTCTTTCCTGTTTACTCTCCCTTCGTTACAGAGATGATGCCCCTTGGAAGTGGTGGATCCCACCTGGAAAGGAAGGGTCCCACAGGAGGCTCAGTCTCAGGAGCTAGTCGTGACACCCCAAAAATCTGGCTGACATCCATGTTGGGGCTGTGGAAGATCACAACTCCTGCCCATGTCTGACACCCCCCACGCCCCTCAAGTATGGCCAGCATCGTCTGTAAACCATTCCTCTGCATGGACCGGAGCTACAGAACTCAAGCATTCACAGCGAGAGATAGAGGGGACCACATTGCTGAAATCGAAGTGAACCAGGCCAAGTGCTATCACTTGTATTGGAGGATCTAGTTTAACAGTCTGACAATGAACCTTGATCTAGAAAATTTTGCTTTTTCTAGGCACCTACATGGCCCTATGGTGGTCCCACTATAGGGAATGAATGGGTTGGCTGCTTGCCAGAAAAACACCAGGAGATGCTGCTGCTGCTGCTAAGTCACTTCAGTCGTGTCCAACTCTGTGCAACCCCATAGATGGCAGCCCACTAGGCTCCCCCATCCCTGGGGTTCTCCAGGCAAGAACACTGGAGTGGGTTGCCATTTCCTTCTCCAACGCATGAAGTGAAAAGTGAAAGTGAAGACACTCAGTCGTGTCCGACTCTTAGCGACCCCATGGACTGCAACCTACCAGGCTCCTCCATCCGTGGGATTTTCCCGGCAACAGTACTGGAGTGGGGTGCCATTGCCTTCTCTGCACCGGGAGATGAGTCAACAGAAACTGACAGCCAGAGACTAGCCCCTGAATGACAGAAAGGCAGCAGGGAGTTGAGTCTTCGTTCTCTGTGCCCTAGGACAACATCACTGGTATTGTTCTGAATGGCAGGTGATCAGGGGCTCTTCTCCATCCAGAGGGCTTAGTGGGGCAGACAGGGTACCAGTTTTGGAATCAGTAGGCCCAAGTTTAAACTTGAGGCCAACATCTTCTGTGTGGCCTCAGGAACAGGACTTAGTCTCTTCAGCTTCAGGTCCTCATGGTGCTCAACTTTCTGCAAAGAATTAAGTAGCATGACATGTATTCAGAGCCCAGCTCAGGAAGAGTGAATTCCCTTCCCTTTGGTTTGAGTTCACAGATAGGATCTGGCCAGACTTACTGTGCTGTCCTTTCATTCCTCAAGACCCCTAAGCTCAAGCACTGTCCCTGATCACTCCCTTCCCCTCCCACCCAACATATGCAGCCCCTGATTCTGCCCACAATTGCCTCTGCCTGGCTCCTCAGTCTTCACAGCAATGGGCCTCCAAACCATGAGTGGGCAACCTGATAGCATTTCTCCTCTTCATTCCATCCTGAATCACCCAAACGAAGCTACTCAGAAACTAAGAACAAAATATCATCTCTGGCCAGCAGCAAAATGGTCAGAGCAAGAATCGTTTTCTGCAAGAAACTGAACAGGAAAGTATAAAGGAACAGCAGTCCATCTGTTAGGGATCAAACTGCTCTGAGACCCAATTTGGACTTCATATCTCCCAGACAGGGGCTTGAGTTCAGTCGGAAAGAAAAACTGTCAGGATAAATCTGCTTGGAAATATAAAGTTGACTTTTCTGATGAACAGTAGCCCAGAAGCTCTGTCTTCCTTGTTTTCTCTTTTTGTATGTTCATCCCTGAGGCCAAAGGGGAAGTCACATCCTACCATGTAGAAAAGAGTTCTGCACTGGGCAGACCCTGAGAAGGACTCCCAGGTCCTAAACCACTTTGGCCTCTAATACCTACATCACTCACCCTAAACTGACTGGGTGAAGCACAGTCACAGTTGTATTTGAGACTGGCACATCCTTCTAAATCCTTAGGGTACTCCAGTGCTCAAGGCAGAATTTTACCAGACCTCTTGTAAAGCCTGCCACCTGTTTCATAACAACAGCTGATTAAGATAAGCTCTGTGACAGCAGGGAACAATCCTGTTTTGTCCAGGATCATGTGTCCAGTATCTGCCCCGGTGCCTGGGACCTCAGAAGTGCTCAGTGAATCCCCTCGAGACCAAACTCCTCTGGGCGGCTGTGGATGCAGCTGTGACACAGACAGTTCTGGGAAGAGATACCACAGGTAGACATTTTCAGCTCTGCTCCATGGGGCTTCAAATCCAGAATGATGTCCAGAAGGGATGTAGAGGTAGGGAACTGAAAAAAATGCCAGCAGAAGAGAAGAGATCTCAACTATCAGAGTGTTTACTTGTTTAGAACAAGGAGAAATACTTGAAAGCACTACATAGAGGGAGAAACACTTCATTTTGTTCAGCTGCTCAGTTGTGTCCAATTCTTTGAGACCCCGTGAACAGCAGCACACCAGGCTTCTCTGTCCTTCACTATCACCCAGAGTTCATTCAAACTCTTGTCCATTGAGCTGGTGATGCCATCCACCCATCTCATCCTCTGTCACCCCCTGCTCCTCCTGCCTTCAATCTTTCCCAGCATCACAGTCTTTTCCAATGAGTTGGGTTTTCGCATCAAGTGGCCAAAGTACTGGAACTTCAGCTTCAGTACTAGTCCTTCCAATGAATCTTCAGGGTTGATTTCCTTTAGGATTGACTAGTTTGATCTTGCTGTCATAGCTTTATAAAAACAAATAATCATGCTTTCCACGATGGATTTTAGATTTTTTTCTGTGCACGCACCCAAAAAGAAAGGATGATCTCAAATTTTAGAATTTCCAGGTGAGTTACTTATCAACCTAGTCTATCCCAGCCCTTCTAATCCAGCTGCTAAGAACAAAGACTAGCAGCCTGTCCCTTCCATGCAGCCAGGATGTTGCCCACCACCATCCAGCATGGCAGCATATTGGGATCTGCCAATCCCACTGGTGAGGGAAGCCAGTTCCTGCTCTTGGAAAAGCCAAGCCCCGAGGCTTAAGGGCAGTCTCCCTTCCTGATGCCAGGCATGCAGCCAGTTTCCCAACTGGCCCTGCACTCTGGTTGCTGATCAGGACTTTAATTCTTTGCTGATCCCAAGTTAGCTAGCTGGGGTTCCTACCTCTTACTAAGAGTTTCTTGTACTAGGACTTGTGCTTGACAACATGTATTGTTGTCAAATATCAATATTTGTGAGGAGTGGGTGTTACAAGGACATTCTCCCCAGTTAAAACCATGTGGAAGGTGAAATGTCTGTTCTTAAAAGCTATGAAATAATGCCACCCTAACTTGGCAGGGGGAGGCAGCATGTGATGAGGGAAGAAACACAAGCTACAAAGCCAAGGCATGAATACCATGTCTCAGCAATAAACTCTACAAGAAAAGTCTCCATCAAATCCCTCATGGGAAACACGCCTACAGAGTGAGTGGCTGCCGTTAAGGGAGCCTGGGGCTAAACTGAGACTGATGTTACACTGATTCCCATCTAGGGCAACATTTTCTAAACATACCTGACTCTTCCTAACAACCACAGCATAAATTAGTGCTAATTTTAGCCCCTAAGAGTCAACATGGATATCCAGCAAGATTTTAGTAACTAAAAATTCATAGGTATAAATTAATGCTTTCTGACTAACATCAACTGTTCCTCTCAATTTATGTTTTTCTGTGTATCATCTCAGAAAACCCTTTATTTTAAAATCTAGTTCTCTCATTTCTCCGTAACTATCCACAGATAACTTGTGGCCTCGGTACTGAGAGTTCTGTGTAACATTCAAAGGCTTCTTTAGGCTTTACCCCATGAAATGTAGGTGGCAAACAAAAAAAAATGAAGATTAAAAAAATATATACCACCAACAAAACCCAGAAAAATGAGTTTTGAAGCACTCCAGTCAGTAGTTCAATTGCTTTGATCCCCTCCTTATCAGTGGTGTGTGCTTAGTCATATCCAACTCTTTGTGACCCCATGGATTATAGCCCACCAGTCTCCTCTGTCCATGGAATTTTCCAGGCAAGAATACTGGTATGGGTTGCCATTTTCTTCTCTAGGGGATCTTCCCAACCCAGGAATTGAGCCTGAGTCTCTGGCAGCTCCTGCATTAGCAGGTGAATTCTTTGCCACTGTGCCACCTGGGAAGCCCATATGAAACGTAGGTGGCAAAACAAAACAAAATAAATAATAAAAAAAAAACCCACCACCACCAGCAACCCAAAAAATGGGCCCTGAAGCAACTCCAGTCAGTTACTATTCAGTTGCTTTGATCCCCTCCGAATCAGTGAGTGTCACCTGCCTCCACTCCCTGGCTTCTGATCTGTTTATCCAGCTCAGCTTTAATAACCTCACCCTTAGACACAGCTCTCTTGCTTGCCCTGCTGCTTCCCTCTGATTTGGCAGAACAATTAGGACTTCAACTGGCTGTGGCAAAAAAGGTAAATCTTTGGAACAGAAGGGAAAGAGAGGGACGAAGCTGACCCTCAGGGCTAATGGAACAAAGGACTTGAATACTTCCAAGTGTTTCCTTCTCCAATTCCCTCTCTGATCCCCTCTGGTGTCCAGCTCATTTTCTAAGATCAGCTTCCTTCACATGGTTGAAAATAGGCCATCAGCCACTCCCATAGTTCACATCTTTTTATCCAAGAAGGATTAAGCTCATTCTACGGCACCAATTAAAAGAAAAGAAAACCCTGGGGAAGACTTCTGAATAACTTGGTTTAGTGCTATGGTCTGAATATTTATGTCTCCGCCCTCAAATTCATATGTTGAAATCTGAACCTGAAAAGGTGATGGTATTCCTAGATGGGATGGTTGGGAGGTGCTTAAGTCATGAGGTGGGAACCCTCGGGAATGGCATTATACTTTATACAAGAGGCTCCAGAGAGATTCCCTAGCCCCTACCCTTTTGTTGTGAGGATACAAGAAGAAGTCCACAGCTTGGAAGAAGCCGCTCATTCAATCACACTGGCACTCCAATCTGCTACCCTCCAGAACTGGAAGAAATACATTCCTACTGTTTATAAGCTACCCATCTGTGGTGTTTTCTTACACCTGCCCAAACAGATTATGTGCCCATCTCCATGACTGCTGGGTATTATGATTGAAAGTAACATAGATGGAGCATAGGATAAGGTCCCCAAAGGGAAGTGTTATTCCAAGATGAAAGGAAGGGTGATTACAGGCAAAAAAAAAAAAAAAAAAGTGATGTCTGCTATACCTTCCTTGATGACAATCTGGTATCTCTCTCTAAATATACTTCCCAAGACTGTTGTGGCTCCAAGTGTACCTCAGACAATTTTCATGCACCCACCCTCCCCACGCTGACAGACGACATTCTCACCATACTGTCTCAACTCACAAGAAGGATATCTTACATAGGCAGAGCATTCTTTGACGTAAGTTGTGGCAATAGGTTTTGTTTTGTTTTTTTGATCTGTTTCCTAAAGCAAAGAAAATAAAAGCAAAAATAAACAAATGAGACCTAATTAAATGTAAAAGCTTTTGCACACGAAAAGAAACCATGGACAAAATGAAGAGACAACCTACTGAGTGGGAGAAAATATTTGCAAATGATATGACCAATAAGGGGTTAAAATCCAAAATACACAAACACCTCATACAATTCAACAGCAAAAAAAACAGAACAGCCTGATTTAAAAATGGGCAGAAGACCCAAATAGACATTTCTCCAAAAAAGAAATGCAGATGGTCAACAAGCACATGAAAAGATGGTCAACATCGATAATCATCAGGGAAATATAAGTCAAAACCACAATGAGATATCATCTCACACCTGTCAGAATGGTATATCATCAAAAAGCACACAAGTAAGTATGAGGATGTGGAGTAAAGAGAACCCTTGTGGCTCAGCTGGTAAAGAATCTGCCTGCAATGTGGGAGACCTGGGTTCGATCCCTGGGTTGGGAAGATCCCCTGGAGAAGGGAAAGGATATCCACTCCAGTATTCTGGCCTAGAGAATTCCATGGGGTCGCAAAGAGTTCGACATGACTGAGTGACTTTCACTTTGTATACTCTTGGTGCTTAGAACTGCCATATGACCCAGCAATTCCATCCCTAGATATGTGTTCAAATAAAACAAAACCATTAATTTAAAATTAATTAATTAATTTTTAAAAATTAAAAAATACATGCACCCCAATGTTCACTTCAGCATTATTTACAATAGCCAAGATATGGAAGCAACTTAAATGTCTATCAAGAGATGAATGGTCCCAATAAGAACCTGTTGTATAGCACAGGGAACTCTGCTCAATATTCTGTAATAACCTATTGGGAAAAGAATTTGAAAAAGAACACATACATGTATATGTATAACTGAATCCTTTTGCCATACACCTGAAACTAACAAAACATTGTGAATCAAATGTACTCCAACATAAAATGAAAAATTTTAAAGTAAAACATTTTTTAAGAGAGCTGCATGTACAAAGAAGATATGTATACACTGCTGCTGCTGCTAAGTCGCTTCAGTTGTGTCCGACTCTGTACGACCCCATAGATGGCAGCCCACCAGGCTCCACTGTTTCTGGGATTCTCTAGGCAAGAACACTGGAGTGGGTTGCCATTTCCTTCTCCAATGCATGAAAGTGAAAAGTGAAAGTGAAGTCACTCAGTCATGTCCAACTCTTCGTGACCCCATGGACTGCAGCCTACCAGGCTCCTCCATCCGTGGGATTTTCCAGGCAAGAGTACTGGAGTGGGGTGCCATTGCCTTCTCCATATGTATACACAGTGGAACACTAATCAACCATGGAAAGGAAGGAAATTTTGCCTCTTGCAACAACATGGATGGACTTGGAGGGCATTAGGCTAAGTGAAATGCATCAGGCAAAAAGACAAATACTGTATGATATCACTCGTTATGTGAAGTCTTAAAATACAACAACCTAGTAAATATAACAAAAAAGGAGCAGACTCACAGAGAGAGAGAACAAATTAGTGGCCACCAGTGGTAAAAGGGAAAGGGGGGGAGGGGTAACAGAGGGATAGGGGATTAGGAGATACAAGCTATTCTGTATAAAATAAGCTACAAAGGTCCTTTAAGAGAGGATTTTTGTTTGCTTTTGCTCATCACTAGTCTGGAACCACCTGAATCCAAGTTCAGGGCTTTATGGTTTTTTTGGATTATCCAGATGATGTTAAATCAGGCTGCAAACCTTAGAAGAAAAGAAACAGAGAAAGAGAAGGGAGGTGGAGGCAGGATAAGAAAGGAAGGAAGAAAGGGAGAGAGAGATGGAGGAAGGGAGGAAGAAAAGAAGAGAAGGAAGGAAACAAAGAAAGAAACTGAATAAAGAGAGAATTACTTTTAGTGCACCCTTACTCTGACGATAAAGCCGATCAAGACACCAGCCTAACAGGTCTACGTAAGAATGAGCATCACCAATGCAATGGACATGAACTTTGGCAAACTCTAGGAGATGGTGGGGACAGGGAGGCCTGGCATGCTGCAGTCCATGAGGTCACAGAGTCGGACATGACTGGGTGACTGAACAACAATAACAAGAATGAGAGTTAGACCCCCTATCTTGAGCTTCAAAACCTTGGTTCTCGCCTCCCTTCCCCATGTCATGTGCAGTCATCAAAAGCACAGCTCAGTTAGCAGTTGTTTCCTAACATATCAGCAAATGTTCTCCGAATCAAAGTTGCTTTGAGTGAGTCACTTTACTTCTTCCAAGATTTTGGCTTGGTAATTCCTCCCTATCTAACTAGCTCCTTAGGGCTTTAAAATTGTGATTTTCATATTTTATCTGGAGTTTTTGTTTTCCCAGTAGAAAAGCTGATTTAAATTTCCTAGCTTGCCATTTCAGGAGTTATTATCTTATCTGTTAATAAAAAATACCAGATCAGAAAATAAAATAATCTGAAATACCACTATCAGAGATATCAGCACTAAAATTGTAGTAAACATCTTTTCAGAATTCTATGCATACAAACATATTCTACATAAAGGTAAACATTCTACATAAATATAAATCTTGTATTACTAACTAGTCTGTAACTTTTGCTCAACATGATAATTTTCTATGTTAATACAGACAGATGTTATCTATAATGTTTGCATAATAATATCTAACATTTATTGTGTACTTAGTATGTATATGGGCTTTCAATATATTCATTCATTCAATCTCTGTCATACTTTCTGAAATAGCTTTTACAGATTATGAAGCTTATTTTGGAGATTTTAAAAACTTTTTAAATACTAGGAAACTCAGGCACAGAGATATTAAATGATGTAATCAAAATCATACTAGTCATGAAAGTGGTACTCACTCAGTTGTGTCTGACTCTTTGTGACCCCACGGACTTCAGCACGCCGGGCCTCCCTGTCCATCACCAACTCCTGGAGTTTGCTCAAATTCATGTCCATCAAGTCGGTGATCCCTTCCAACCATCTCATCCTCTGTCATCTCCTTCTCCTGTCTTCAATCTTTCTCAGCATCAGGGTCTTTTCCAATGAGTCAGTTCTTTGCATCAGGTGGCCAAAGTATTGGAGTTTCAGCATCAGTCCTTCCAATGAATATTCAGGACTGATTTCCTTTAGGACTGACTGGTTGGATCTGCTTGCAGTCCAAGGGACTCTGACGAGTCTTCTCCAACACCACAGTTCACAAGCATCAATTCTTCGGCGTTTAGCTTTCTTTATGGTCCAACTCTAACATCCATAACTTCCACTGTATGGATGCATTTAATTTATTAAACCAAGCTCCTACCAATGGATAATTAAATATCCACAGGGTGTTTTTACTATTACATAAAAATAGCTTTTAAAAAATCTATTGCCCTACATCTTTTTTTAATTTAAATGTATTCTTTTTAGTTGGAGGATAGTTGCTTCACATATTGTGTTGGTTTCTGTCATTTATCAACATCAGTCAGCCATAGGTATATATGTTCCCTCCCTCTTTAAACCTCCCTCTCACCTCCCACTCCATCCCACACCTCTAGGTTGTCACAGAGCACTGGGTTGAGCTCCCTGTGTGATACAGCAAACCCCCAATGGTTATCTGTTTCACATGTGGCAATGTATATGTTTCAATGCTACTCTCTCAATTCGTTCCACCCTCTCCCTCCTTCCCTTGTGTCCACAAGTCTGTTCTTTATGTCAGCGTCTCCACTGCTGCCCTGTAGATAGATTCATCAGTACCATCTTTCTAGATTCCATCAGATCAGATCAGATCAGATCAGTCGCTCAGTTGTGTCCGACTCTTTGCGACCCCATGAATCGCAGCACGCCAGGCCTCCCTGTCCATCACCAACTCCTGGAGTTCACTAGATTCCATATATACGCATTAATATACAATATTTTTTTCTGACTTACTTCTTTCTGTAAAATAGGCTCTAGGTTCATCTGCCTCATCACAACTGAGTCAAATGCATTCCTCGCCATACATCTTTATGTACTTGTTTATGTCCTCAGAGAAAATTCCTACAAAGAGAATTACCATTTCAAGGATATATACATTTAAAATTTTAAATTTTGTTACATACTGCCAAACTGCATTCCATAAAGGTTTACCAATTCACAGTCCCAGTTTATAAAATGGCCTTATGCATTGGCATCCTTTTTAGCACTGAGTTTTATCAATATTTTCCTTCTTTGATGCTCAGAGCATTATTATTTGCATTTCTTTTCAAATGGCGCTATTGAACTCTTACTGTCTACTGAGCTATCTGGATTCCCTTTTGCTGACTTCTTCTATTCAGCCTTGGCTTTGTCCTGCTTTTTCTCTTCATCAGTTTGTCCTATGGAAAATTCAACTTTTTGGTTAGGTCTCCTTTCAGAATGGAAAGCAATATTTCAGGATGCAGGGTTATTCAGAGTCTCTCCTAAACTGCATTTTCTGATTAGGATGCCGCTACCTGAGTGACTAAGATGCTAATTTCAGAGCTCTTTATGCTGTGGAATCTGCTCACTTCACTTCCTTTCTCTTCTTTCTGGTCAATGAGCCTGAGTGATTGGCAGTATCTCAGCAGTTTTTTCCCAAGCCCATATACTCTTCTATTTACAGTGTGCAAAGCTTTAGAGAGTGTACATTTAAAGCTGTTACAACATTAAAGGTGACTGGTGCAGTCCATCTGTTGGGTTGCACCCTGCTGGCCTGAAAGCCCTGTGCCTGCCAAGCCTCAAGACCCAAGAAAGAGCCTGGAGTCAGCAACAGAGACATCAATGGTTTAACGGATGAGGGGAGCTCACATGTCTGAAACAACGCCCTAGAACAACACCCCACCGTGTGCAGCAAATGGTAGGCAGGATATGGCAGTGGTCTTGCTACAGGGGCAGAGGGAAGTTACCAACCATAGGGGGATGTCAGGTTGGCTCATCTGTTACCAGGGAAACCAGCAGAGGAGTATGCACTTCACCACCCCTTTAACAAACTATCAGACAGAGTGGAGATGGCTGTGATCAAAGATTAGAACAGTCACTAGCTAGGGCCAGCGCGTAGACATTTCCTGATTAGGCTCAGTGATTTAGAGGGAAGGTCAGCCATGTGAGTAGGTGTAAGTGAAGCAGGGACTGGTCAGCAGAGGATGTACAGAGAGCAAGAGAACAGCCATCTTGGGTGACCTGATCATACACCATCTAAGGGATATGTTACAATCAAAGAACTTTAGCTTAGCGACCAAGACAGAATTTTCAAGGTAGTCCACTCAACTTCCTTCCTTCCCTCCTCACACATTTATCATTTCTTGAGCACTACAAAGACAATATACATTTCAAAACATAAATCCTTAAAATTCTATTTTCTCTCTCCTACTTCTCTTTTATATTTCATATCCCCCCTACCTTGTATTTCTCTTCCAAAATTCCTCCCAACACCTTGCCTCTTCTTTCCCCCAAATCTGCATCTCTAAAGCCTAAAGAATACCTCTAAAAATGACAGAGACTGCATTGAAGAGCAAGGAAAAGGAGAGAACTGAGCGGAGGAAACTGAAAAACCAGATTCCTTTTTTAGAGGAAATGGAAATGCTGGGAAATGGGGAAAAAACTATATGCAAATAATTTTTGTCCTACCAGAAGCACAAGTGCAGTGTTTAAATGTGTATCCAAGCATTTTCTGGTCCTTTCTTTCTGATATGCTGGTGGGCTGGAATGACAGCTGTGGAGGTGCGTTCTCAGAACAGTGAAGTGATCAGGTGAGATTTCCTGCCTTGGGGAAGAGCTCTCACTCTAGTGGTCACTGTTACAGGGAACCGATGCTAAGGAAACAGACAAAAATATTAGCAATCTAGGAAAGGGGTCTCCCAAATTCCTGAGGTCATCGTGTTCTCAACCATGCTCTCTGGAACACTAGATCATATTTAGATATTTAGAGCGGGGAAGGGAGGAGAAAGAGAAAGAAACCATAAACCGTTAAATAATTTTCCTTATTGCAGGATC
Source organism: Bos javanicus (assembly GCF_032452875.1). NCBI lineage: Eukaryota > Metazoa > Chordata > Mammalia > Artiodactyla > Bovidae > Bos > Bos javanicus. Next base: position 37,182,600 of record NC_083874.1, read on the forward strand.
ACTCAGAAACTTGAATATTAATTACATGTCTCTAGGAGGAAGAGACCATGAAATATAGCTTAATGTTTCTTTAATTTTTTGATCACAGAACTCTTCTCTTTCTAGAACCCCTACTTTTTACAACATAATTTGGAAAAAGGGGGTATATTTGTATTTTTGTTTTCATTTTTATAGATGTTTTGTAGTGCCACACATTTTATTTAGTAACAATATACAGAGTGTACAATAGGACACAAGGTATTTCTTTACATTTAAGATATTGTAAAACACTAAATATGTTTAAACTTGAATTTAATGTTTAAACTTAGAAAAATTAAAGTTTTCTAAATACCCCTTTAAGTTGATGGAAAAATAATACATGCTCATCACAGAAGATTTGTAGAGCACAGGTAATTACCAAGAAGATACTGAAAATCATATCAAGGTGAGACTAAAATTCCATAGTATTGTTATCATCCAGAGATAATTCTCTTAACATACTGCAGATCCTCTCCCTGTATGTGTATAAGTATGTGTATATGTATGTAAGCATGTGAAAGTATACACGTAGCTTTTCAGAAAAATTAGGGTCACCTTGTGTGAAATTGCTTTTCTATTTATAATGTTTTGACTATGCTATTAAAATTTTTCAAAACTTTATTTTAAATGGTTATTCTTTCAGTTGTATGACTAGACCAAATTTATCTAACTATTTCCATATCACTGAACATCTAGGTTATTTCTAACTTTTCACTATTATAAATAACACCATGATGAGCACCTTATATATAAATCTTTGTTTTCATCTCTGCTTATTTTCTCAAGATAGATACCAAAAAGTGTAACTGCTCTATTACAGAGGAAGAACTACTTAATGATTTTGATTAAGATTACCAAGTTGCTTTTGATAGGGACTATTCCAACTCAGTATCATCAACAGTATATAAAATAGCCTGTCTCACAGGATATCAGTAAGCATTTCTATAGCATTGAAATTTAAATTTTAGTTATTTATTAAATAAGAAATACTGTGAATTTTACAAAATTTAAAATGTTACAAAGTTTAACATTTCTTTAAACACGGTGAAATTTCCCTCCCACCCCATCCTCCAGGCGTCCTCCCCAGAAGCGATTGACGCGTCTTGTGAACAGGACTTTGGAAGCAAATCTACGTAAATACATTCGCTTCTCTCTCAAAATCTCCCTTATTTCAGTTAACAATATTGCAGGGATCTCACTTCATGTTAGGACATAAAGGATGCTCTCATCTATGTTAACAGTTGCTTTACTTTTCATTGTATAAAATGTACTACATTTTAAAAAAACAATTCTCTATTGACAGATATACTGTCAATATTAGCACATTAGCAATGTGCTAATACCAAAAAAAAAAAAATATATATATATATATATATATATGATTTCACGTGTGTTCAAAAATAACTAGGCCAGGACTTCCCTGGTGGTGAAGTGGCTGGGGATTCGTCTGCCCATGCAGGGAACACATGTTCAATACCCAGTCCAGGAAGAGTCCACACGCCCATGGGCTTAGAGCAACTAAGCCCACGCACCACAAGGACTAAGTCTGCATACTAGAGCCCGAGAGCCACAACTACTGACGCCCACACACCCACGAGCCTCACACCAAAGCTACTGAAGCCCTTGTGCCCAGGCCCGTGCTGTGCATCAAAGGAAGCTACCGCAACAAGAAGCCCCTGGCCTGCAGAGAAGAGAGGCCCCCACTCACCACCACCAGAGAGCCTGCACACAGCAATGAAGACCCGGAGCAACCAAAACTAAACTACATAAATAATTTTAAGAAACTAGGCCATGTACCTAGAAGTAGCATTCTGGCTTTAAAAACTGTGCAGTTGATAACTTTGCTGCATTTAAATAAAAGGCTTTCTGGAGACTGTGCTATTTATATTTAAAACAACAGTAGTAGGGGCTTCCCTGGGGGTCCAGTGGCTAAGACTCCTCGCTCCCAATGCAGGAGGCCCAGGTTTGATCCCTGGCCAGGGAACTAGATCCCACACAGGGCAACTAAGAGTTCGCATGCCGCAACTAAGACACAGCACAGCCAAATTAAAAGAAAAAAAAACATTAGTATGAGAGAGGCTGTTTGCCTCCACTCTTACCTGGTAGTGTGTTGGTAAATGATTAACAATAGACTTTCATGGAAGGAAAAAACTCGATTTGTAGCATATGCCAGTTTCCAAGATATAAACAGTACTTTCGTCATGGCTGATTTTAAGCTGTCAACATGAATTCACTATAGGAGGAGTTGGGAAGAGACATCCATTATAGCTTTACATTGTCCTCACCCACACAGCAAGTCAGCAAACATTTCAATCTTCATCATCTGAAGGTGAAAATTAATATTGTGCATAATATTGACTATACTTTTATGTATTTAAGAACATTTCTTTTTCTAGGAGCTATTTGTCTTTTATTTTTCTATTGGGTTACGGTCCTTTTCTTATTTGTAAAAGCACTTTATATATAATGGCTATCAGTTTCTTATATGGTAGGAGTAGCAAATATTTTCCTTGGTCTATGTACCATTGAATTTACTTATGATGTTTCTACCATGAAGAAATTTTTACTTTCCTACAGTTATTATATTTATCATTCTTTTCTTTAAACTCCATGAGTTGCATCAACATACTTTTAAGTTTTCTCTATCCTAAGATTAAAAATATAATAAAATTCATCTGATTTCTCTTCATAATTTTATAATTTTATTTTTTACACATAAAATCATTGAAACCTTTTCTTTCCTCTGTTTCATTTTGGATGGCACATCATCTACATATCCATTAGGTTGAGTTGGCTGATAGTATTGTTCAGATCTCCTATATATTTACTGAATTTCATTTGTCTACTAGTTTTATTAACTGAAATCTTCAGCTCTATCTGTGTTTTTTTCTTTTTGGTTCTATCAATTTTTGCTTCATTTTTTTTAAAGGTGATTCGGTACATTTACATATAAGACTGTTATTTCTTGTATTGAATCCTTGATCTTAATGCAGTAGCCTTCTTCATTCCTGGAATGGTACTCATCCTGAAGCCCACTTTATCTTATGTTAATACAGCCTCTCTAACTTTCTTGTCATTCATGTTTATACGGGATATCTTTTCTCTGTTTACTTTTAACCTATCTCTGTCTTTATAGTGAAAGTGTGTTTCTTCTAAACTGTTACCAAGTTGGTTCTTATTTATTTTATAATCTGTTTTATTTAATTTAAGTGCTTAGACCACTTATATTTAATGCAATTATCAATATAGCTGGGTTTATATCTACAATATACCTGTTTGATTTCTGTTTGTAACTTTTGTTCTTTTGTTTCTTTGTCTTTTTTCCCCTGCCTTCTTCAGGATTAATTGAATAATTTTAGTATCTGCTCTAAGGTTTGCCATATATATCTCCAACTTACTAGTCTACCTTCACATAATATTGTACAAATCTGTATATGGTGAAAGACTCTTACAACACAGTCCTTCCATCTCCCTCTTCCTAGCCTTTGTTCTCATACTTTTCACTACTACATACATTATAAGCCTCAAAGCCTACTGTTGCTATTTTTGTTTTACATAATTATATTTACAAGACAGGAAAAATTAGAAAATGTATTTCTTTTATATCTACTCACATTATTTACCATTTCCAGTGTTCTTCATGAGTCTATGTGTGTGATTTCAAATTTCCATCAGAAACCATTTCACTTCTGTCTGAAAAGCTTCCTTTAACAGTGCTTCTACCAGAGCAGATCTGGTAGCAATGAATTTTCTTAGTTTTTGTTTGTCTGAAATTCTGTATTTTATCTTCATATATATATTTTTTTAATGTACCCAAATGCTCACAGCAGCTTTATTCATAACAATCAAAACCTGGAAAACCTAGAAATAGTCCAAATGCAAATGTCCATCAACAGGTGAATAGACAAACTCTGGTTCATTCATATAATGGAATACTACTCGGTAATAATACAAATGAACTTCTAAATACATGCAACAACATGGGTGCAAACACTGAGTGAATCAAGACCTATATGAAAGATTACATATTGTGTACTTTCAATTATATGATATTCTAGAAGTTGCAAAATCAATCTATAGTTTTAGAAGTCAGGATAGTGATTCCCTTTGTGAGGCAGTGAGTGGAAAGGAGCACACAGAGATCCTCTGGGAGGGCTGGAAGTGTTCTTTCAATATTTCTCCATCTATCTAAGTGCTGTTGATATGTCCTCTTTTATATATGCGAGCATGCTCAGTCACTCACTAGAGTCATGTCCAACTCTAGCAAGTCGTAACCCACCAGGCTCCTCTGTCCATGGGACTGTCCAGGCAAGAGTACTGGAGTGGGTTGCCATTGCCTACTCCATACCTTCATCTTTTAATGATGTTTTCATTAGGTTTAGAATTCTAGGTTGACAGCTCTCTCCCTCACTTTAAAGATATCATTTGAACGTGTTTTTGAGAAGTCTGCTGTCATATTTTATATCTCCGTGTGTAATATGTATTTTTACTCAGGATGCTTTTCACCTTCTTTCATTTCTTCTCTATTGGAATTCCTTCTCTAATTATTTTTCCTTCTGTAATTCCTTAATTTATCTCTAATGTCCTTCTTTTCTTTATGTTAAATTCAAGCTTCTGACCTATACCATGCTCCTTCTCTTCGAAGAACTTATTTTAACATTTCTTGCGAGGCAGGTCCACCAGCAGCAAACTCCGTCAATTTTTGCTTGTCTGAGAAATGCTTTATTTCTTCTTTTTGAAGATATTTTCACAGGACACAATTCTGGGTTGGTGTTTTATTTCTCTCTACACTTTAAATATTTCACTCCATTTTCTTCTTGCTCACATGGTTTCTGAGGAAAAATTGGCTACAGTTCTTATCTTAGCACCTTTATAAGTAAAATGTGTTTTTCGCCCCCCTCTGCTTTCTTTCAAGATTTTTTCTCTATCTTTTAAATTCTGCAGTTTGAAAATGATTTGCCTAGGTATAGTCTTTTCATTTACTTTTTTGAATGTGTGGATTTAGGGGGAGGTTTGTTTAGTTTTGCATTTATCCTGCTTGGTGCTCTGTGAACTTTGGTTCTTAGGCTTGGTGTCTGACATTAATTTGGGAGAAATTCTCAATCGTTATTACTTCAAATATTGCTTCTGCTCCTTTCTTTTTTCTTTTGTAGCCATCCCACAGTTTCTGGATATTGTTCTGCTTTTTCAGTCATTTTTCTCTTTGCCTTATGGTTTCACCATTTTCTATCCATACAGCCTTAAGTTCAGAGATTTTTTTTATTTAGCCATGACAGTCTATTAATGAGCCCATGAAAGGCACTGTTCATTCATTCCATTACAGTGTTTTTAAATTCGATCATTTATTTTTTACTCTTACTGAGAATTTCTAGATCTCTGCTTACTTACATTATCTACCTGTTCTTGCATGTGGTCTCCTTTTTCCATGAGAATCGTTAGGATATTAATCATAAGTTATTTTACATTTCCAGTCCGCTAATTCCAACATCCCTTCCATGTCTGAATCTGGTTGTAATGTTGCTTTGTCTCTTCAAACTGTGTTTTTTGCCTTTTACATGCCTTGCAATGTTTTGTTGAAAGCCAGACTTGCTGTACTGGGCAAAAAAACTTCTGGTAAATAGGCCTTTAATTATGATGTGGTAAAATATGAGGAAAGAGGAAGCATTCTCTAGTTCTGTGAGTGGGACTCAGTCTTCTAGTGAGTCTGTGACTGTGAACTTCACAAGGGCTTCTCAGTTGTTTTCCCCTCCTAGGTGGAACAGGATGGCTAAGAGGGGCCTGGAGTTGGGAACTGTCATAGCCCTAGGTTGGTTTAGAGGTAATAAAGTCCCAATGAGTTAGGCTCTCTAGTATTGGAGAAGACTCTTGAGAGTCCCTTGGACTGCAAGGAGATCAAACCAGTCAATCCTAAAGGAAATCAATCCTGAAGAGTCATTGCAAGGACTGATGCTGAAACTGAAGCTCCAATGCTTTGGCCACCTGATGTGAAGACCTTACTCTCATTAGAAAAGAACCTGATGCTGGGAAAGATTGAAAGCAGAAGGTGAAGGGGATGACAGAGGACAAGATGGCTGGATGACATCACTGACTCAATGGACATGAGTTTGAGCAGGCTCCAGCAGATGGTAAAGGAAGGACAGGGAGACCTGGTGTGCTGCAGTCCATGGGGTAGCAAAGTGTCAGACATGACTGAACAGCTGAACAACAACAGCAAAGTTAGTCTCTGGTGAAATATTTTATCTTAAGGGCAGACTTCACTAAGAAGAGAATGTTCTGGCATATCTCAAAATGGTTACTTTTCTACTTCCCTTTTCAGAAGCACGAGGGATCTTTCTCCAATATTCACCATGAGAACCTGGCAGGGTTCCTGGAGGTAAAACCCAACTAGTGTCTGTTTCTTCTGCTTGAGGTTCACTGAGCTTCTTGGATCTGTGGGTTCAACATTTTTGTCAAATTTGAAAAAAATTTGGCAGTTTCTTTAAAATTTTTTTTTTTCCTGGCAGGTAATTAAGTTACTCTCACATTGATTTGACCCTTTTGAAGTACTTGTTAAAAGTTCTTTTAAAGCGGGCTTAGAAGAGCCCTTGTTTAGAGCTCTTTTAACCCCCTTCTAAGACTTGGCCCTTTTGAGGTCTCTGCTAAATGTCAATTCAACAAGGTCTCTTTACTCTTGCTGGACATTAGTCAACACTCTTCAGTCCTGTGTGAGCTCTGGGAACTGCTTACTCTACAGTTTCCTTGTAATTATTTTACCTTGGAGGTTGTTCTTGTCTAACTCTGTGGGATGTTTTCCATTTCTCTCCTCTTACATTCATGCTTCCTTTTAATTCTTTGAACCAAACATGCACAGACTGCTAATCAACCAAAAACCCAAGAAACCCCCATGTGCACTTCTGTAGCAGTTAATCCTTCAGGGACAGAAACAGAAGCTGCTCCATCTACGTTTAATGGGGATAGAAAGAGATACAGAAATGTTGTACCATGTTCTTGCCCTCAACTTCACATTTCTCTAAGATACAAGGAACCAAAGGCTATTTTTAATAATATTTATGTCTTGAAGATTTAGACCATATTCCTGAAAACATACCATTCAAGGCCATATCTAAGTTGCTTTATATCCAACATCAGTTCTCTGGCTCTTACTCTATGTAAAGCAAGGATTACATGGTGAATGGAGTTAGTACTTGAGCACAACAAGTGGCCCAGCTTTTTAAATATAAAAAGATTTTTATAAAATCTATTGTGGACTCTATGCCTTTGTGAAGAGGGCTTAGTTGGGTCAATTCCCATCACGGCATGACAGTGAAAATACTTAGGGATAACAAAACAACACTGTCCATCTCCTCTCCTTGCCTCCTATCACTCACAACAGAAATATTCACAAGAAATATATTATTAGAAAGACCTTTGACCATATCTCCAAATGTCTCAGGTTATCCAGATCTTCTTAGGTCAAGACCAAGAGCTACTCTCCTCTGATCTGTGAACAGCTCTAGTCAGGGTATATCAGGATTTTGGAAAGAGAATCCACTGCCAGAGAGACCTCAGCAACAATTCTTAGAGCTATTTTGTCTAATAAATGGCACCGAGCCAAATCCTGATCTCCTTTCTGCTGAAGATAGAGAAACCGAGAAAATAGTATTTTATGAAATGAGATAGTGGAAAGGAAATAGATTACACATAATCACTTTAAATGTTGGTATCAGCAGAGGAAAAATCTCCTGGCTAAATCCCATGGTAAAAATCTCCTAATTTTGAGGGGATTAAATCAACTGAATAATTTTGGATAGGCAGATACTGGAAGTATCCATTTTTATAGCTAAACTACTCCAGGGAAAGAAACTTAATTTTTAAGTTTCTGGCAATGAATGCAAGTAGAATTTGATGTTTTTTAAGCTACACAATTGGGACTGTCTCTTCGATACAATTTACATCTCTAAAACCTCTGCGTGCCAGTTGTGTTAACATTTTATTCAAAGACAAATTCATAATTTAACTGTTACTACCCGGAAAACTATTAGATAGTCATCTCCCATTTAACTTAGCAAAGAAGGACCCAGGCATGATTGTATCTGGTTGATATAATGATTGCCATAAAAGATTTCCTTTCCCATTTTCAACACAGAGGCAAAACTGAGAATGATACTGATGTTTAGCAGCAGCTAGTGGCCTGTGGGGTCAGTTTCAAGCTATGAGAAACACAAAACTTTCTCATTTCTCCTGCTTACAGCTTTTTGCCTGGTTGGCTGGAAAGAAAGTTGGCAGACAACACCGGCAGGAAGAGAAACAAAGGCTATCTCACTAAGCATATTACTAAAACTCTTCCCTTAGCAACCGCTAGCAAGGTCCTCAAAAATGCAGAACAAGCTGTGATGAGCTGGGAGCTCTTTCAGGGGTGGAGACTTGGGTTTCATTTTTACTCCTGTATCCTCGGCGCCTAGTGCTCTGCTGGGCAGAGCAGAAGCTCAACACGTGTGATGCGTGATCAATGGCAGAACCCCAGGGGCCCTCTCTCTGAGAAGACATGTGCCCTCCCTCTTTCCTTGCTGAAGTGGTGGGCAAGAAAATGGACACAGACGGAGCTCACACTTGCTCTTCTCAAACACATGTTTTCCCTCATATACTCGTCTTCTACCTTCATGGTCAAAATGTGAAGTCTAACTGGTTTTCACCTGTCCTCATGTCTTGTGGGACATTTCCAAAAGAGGGAACAGCCTGTGATGAGGTAAGGAGACATGAGATTGTATAGAATGTTTAACTATTGTGTCTCTTTCTCTTTTCTTTCCTGTTTCTCCTGTCAAGAGTGAGTGCAGAGGTTAAAGTGAACCATAGTCCTCTCTTCATGGCACATTATTGTAACTGGTCTGTTCGGGTTTCTCTCTGGTTTCATTTACACATTTATTACTTTTTCCCATAGACTTGCTTTTAGTTTGTGACATACTAAGGCTCCTACTGTAACAGATAACCCCTGTAACAAAAGGTCACATAATTTTTTTTTTTTTTAAGAAAATCACTTGTATAAAGACATCTGAGAGGATTATAGGGGCTAAGATTCTAGAGAAATAAGGAAGAGAAATGAACTGACCTTCTATAGCTTATTTTTCTGTGGAGGGACTTGTTGATTTTGGCCAAAGGTCAAGCACCTGATTCAGGCTTAACATGAGCAGAATGAGAGAAACGAGAAGAATTTTTTGGCAGTCTCACAGGGCTAAGAATCTGAGTGGCCTCAACATACCTTCAGTTTTTTCCAAAGACATTTGCCAAATTCTGAAGTGAACCAAAAAGGGTAAGCAGGGCTTTAGGGTGGTCTCACAGTGACGAAGAAACAAAGAATAGAGCCCAGAAGCATGATTCGACAGATGAATGGATAAAGAAGTTACGGTACATACATATAAATACAATAGAATACTACTCAGCTGTTAAAGGAACAAAATAATGCCATTTGCAGCAACATGACTGAAACTAGAGATTGTCATATTGAGTGAAGTTAGAAAGAGAAAGACAAATGCTGTATGATATCACTTGTCGGTTCGGTTCAGTTCAGTCGTTCAGTCGTGTCCAACTTTTTGCGACGTGCCAGGCTTCCCTGTCCGTCACTTATACGTGGAATCAAAACATGATACAAATAAACCTAAGAAACAGAAACAAAATCAGGAACATAGACAGCAGACTGGTGGTTGCCAAGGGAGCAATAGGTGGTGGGGGAGGGTTGGAATGGGAGGCTGGGATTAGCAGATGCAGCTTTTATATACAGAATGGATAAACGAGGTTCTATTGTATAGCATAAAGAACCATATTCAATATTCTGTAATAAACCATAATGGAAAAGAATGTTAAAAAAGAATATATATATATATATATATATATATACGTACATATACATATGAATCACTTTGCTGTGCAGCAGAAATTAACACAACATTGTAAATCAACTGAAAAAGAAACAAACAAAAATAACAAGTCCGTCAAGGATTATGCCCCCTTATTGATGGACCAGGATATAAGATTCAGCAACTTATCTGGCAGGTACCTGACCACCAACCAGATTCCCATGCATTTAAGTGAGGGAGAAACTGCCTGTATTTTCACGGATGTAGTTCTTTCCCACTGGCAGGTCCATCTTTTCCATTTTTCAAGCTGTAAGCAGCCTAGTTGAGGGTTTATACCTTCTCTACAATTTACTCCAATGGACAAGTATTTTCTACGCATAACATGATGTGAAAAAAATTTTGGGAGGCACTGAGGTAAGTAATGTATGACAATAGTAACACTTGGTAAAAAAGTTAACATTTCCTTAGAGGCTATACTGAATTTTTGCTCTAGCATGCTCTGATCAGGGGAAATTCTATAGTTCTGGAGAAAAAAAAAACCAAACCTGATGCTGGGAAAAACTGAAGGTAGGAGGACAAGGGGACAATAGACAGCAATGGTTGGATGGCATCACCGATTCAATGGACTTGAGTTTCAGAAAGCTCCAGGAGATGGTGAAGGACAGGGAAGCCTGGAATGCTGCAGTCCATGGGGTCTCAAAGAGTTGCACATGACTGAGCAACTGAACAATGAAAAAACACTTTCTAATTAAACAGTTACAATAATGTAGAAAATGCTTTAATAACAGCTAATCTAATTCCTAAGGGGAGTCTGCTGCTGCTGCTGCTGCTAAGTCACTTCAATCATGTCCGACTCTGTGCGACCCCATAGACGGCAGCCCACCAGGCTTCCCTGTCCCTGGGACTCTCCAGGCAAGAACACTGGAATGGGTTGCCATTTCCTTCTCCAATGCATGAAAGTGAAAAGTGAAAGTGAAGTCACCCAGTCGTGTCCGACCTTGTGCCTATTCAGCCACCACAGCCATAAAGATTCGGTGGGGACAGTCACTGATCCTAAAGCAGAGGAACTGTTAATAGGTTCTAGAAAGCTCGTCCCTATAACTAAGAAAGCTTTTAATGATGAAAAATGTCACTTAAGGAGAAAGGAAATCTTAACTGTACTTCTTAAATCCTCTAGTCACACAGCCTTGTGTTTTGGACCCAAAGTGTCCTGACATTTGACTAAAAGGCCAGAGGGTGGGGAGAGTCCTTTTATCTCTGAAGCCCCAGAACAGTGTCTAGAACCATGATGCTTGCAGAATCCTTTATCAAATCATAAACAGCTCTTTGGCTTTTTCTGTCCTGGGACTCACTTCCTGGATTGTTAAGGAGGTGGCCCTTTTCAGTTTCATATTGTCAGTTATCTCACCAGCACTGACACGTAAAAGGTGTTTGCTTTTTTTTTTTTCCCCCTCTTTGAATCTTTTCTAATGTAAAGAGTTAACAGGGGGAAAAATCATAGTGAGACTTACAGTGCTAAAGCACAACAGCCAAATAACAAGCAATTGCACATATTCCTGTTCAAAACATGACCTCCTGGGCTTTAGGGGGAGGAAAGTCACTCAGGGCCTTCCCATCCCACTCTGTGATTCCCACAATGTGGGAAGAGCCTGGAAACCTCATGAAGGTCAGAGAAAGGAGACACAAAGTGCTACCGTCAGGCTCATTTCTTCCTCCTCGTTCCCCTCACCGTTAGGAGCTGTGAAGATATTATCCGAGCACTTTCTTCCACAGTGGTGCCTTTTCAAGCTTCAGATGCTGAGAAGTGGTCACAGAGCACTGGTTTCTTTATACGCTCAAACAGTAAAGAATCTGCTTGAAACACAGCAGACACTGAAGACCTGGGTTCCATGCCCGGGTTGGGGAGATTCCCCTGGAGGAGGAAATGGCAACCCACTCCAGTATTCTTGCCTGGAGATCACATGGACAGAGGAGCCTCACAGGCTACAGGCCATGGGTCACAAAGAGTCGGACACAACTGAAGTGACTGAGCAAACATTCTCAACTGTAGGAACTGACTGGTCCTGGGTACCTTTTCTGTGGAGAACAGGCCTCAGAATCTTTCTGGCTGTATTCAAATGAGAGCTAATAGATAATCTTTAAAAACATTACTCTGTACCTGACTCAGCCTTCACTGACAGATTCTCAGAGGCAGTGAAATAAACCTTTATGAGGCCCCTCTGTGAGAAGCCAGTAAGGCACACTTTTCCTGAACTAAGAGCTCAGGTGCATTGTGTGCTTTACTGTTTTTTGTCAAAAACAGAAATTTTCAGAATGTTTTCCATTTTAAAATCCCTCTGCATTGATATTAGGCTTACTTATTTCAATGTAAATTATTAAAATTTCAGTATTTTCAGCTTCAGGATAAAGAAAGGAAAAGTCCTTGAACTGGGTAGCCTAGTGAAGCACCTTCTTCAGGCACAAGTTTTATTAAGGGGATTCTGCCATCAAGATACATAATATTACAGTGCATTATTTTTTAAAACTAGTGCAAAAATTTTATGATAAAATATCAAAATTTTAAATAAAGATCAGTAATAGTGCTATTCTGAGCTATACTAAAACCTGAAGCAAATGAAAAACTCAGCATATTTTGTTCATCATGAACACATGAGGTCTTTTTACAATGTACAAAGACATAAAGAAATGACTGAAACCAGACTCAAGTATGACACAGATGTTGTAACTATAAGACAGGAAGTTTAAAGCTTTTATGCTAGAGATGCAGATTCAATCCCTGGGTTGGGAAGATCCCCTGGAGTAGGAAATGGCAACCAACTCCAGGATTCCTACCTGAAAATTCCATGGACAGAGGAGCCTGGTGGGCTACAGTCAATGAGGTAGCAGAGTCAGTCACAACTGAGCACACATACATGATTGATACTGTTAGATGCCATAATAAAAAAGGTAGATATTATACAAGATCAGATAGACAATGTCAACAGAGAAATGGGAAGTATAAGAAAAAATACATGGCAATAGAAGAATAAAAAACAGAGTAACAGAGATGCAGAATGCCTCCAATATACCATCAGTAGACCTAAAAAAGTCAGTGAATTTGAAGATAAGTCAACAAGATTTATCCAAAGTGAAACACAAAGACACAAGAACATGGGAAAGAAAAACATAATTAGACATCAAAGAGCTGTGAGACACTACTAGATGGTGCAAAATTAGAATTCCTCAAGAAGAAGAAAATAGGTCAAAATACTTGAAGAAATAATGTCAGGATTTTTCAAAATTAGTGACAGACATCACACCCAGATCCAAGCAACTCAGAGAACATCAAGTAGGATTAAAATAAAAACAGAAACCCAAAAACCTGGGCATATCAGTCAAACTTCTGAAAATCAAAGACCAAAGAGAAAATCTTAAAAGCAGCCAGAGGAAAAAAGACACACTGCCAATAAGGGGACAAAGATAAGAGTTAGAGTCAATGTTTTGTGAGTAACAGGCAAGCAAGAAGACAATGGAGTAAGATCTTAAATGGACTCACCGAGAAAGCTGTCAACTCACATACACTATGAATTAAGCACGATATACTAATCCTATACAATGCTGCTAAGTCACTTCAGTCGTGTCCGACTCTGTGCGACCCCATGGACTGCAGCCTACCAGGTTCCTCCTTCCATGGGACTTTCCAGGCAAGAGTCCTGGAGTGGGGTGCCATTGCCTTCTCCAGCCTATACAATACATAGCGAGAAACCTGGGTTTGTCCCAGAAATGTACATTTGGCTAAACATTCAAAAATCAATGTAAATCAATGTAATCCATAATATCAGTAGAATAAGAAAGAAATAAGACATAATTTCCTCTTAATGAATGCAGAAAAAGTATAGGTTGAAATTGAACATTCATTCATGATAAAAATTCTCAACAAAGAACTTTCTCAGTCTTGTGAATGGCATATGCCAAAAACTTAAAGCTAACATCATAGTTAATGGTTGAAAGATAAGAAACAAGGCAATGTTGTTTGTTCTCATCATTTCTAGTTAATACTGTCCTGGAGCTCATAGCTAATACAACAAGAAAAAAAAAAAAAACTGTAGAGATCGGAAAGGAAGAAGTAAAATTGTCATTCATTCTCCCCAGACTACATGATCACATGTGCAGAAAATACAAATGAATTCTCAAAAAGCTACTAGAACTAATAAGTGATTTATCAAGGTTATAGAATGTGAGACTGAAATAAAAATATCAGTTGTATTCTTACATATTAGCAGTGAACAATTAGAAACTGAAATACAAAAACACCATTTAATATAGGAATAAAGAACAAAATCCAAAAGGATAATTTTAATAAAACAAGTATAAAATGTGTACCTTGAAAATGACAAAACATTGTTGAGAGAAATTTAAGAACTGAATTTAGTATTGTTAAAATGTGATTTTCTTGCAAATTGATCTACAGATTAAATGCAATATCAAAATCCACTGCTTTTTGTTTTCCTTTGAGCAATTAACAAGTTCATTCCAAAATTTAGAGACAAATATAGGGAACCTAGAATACTCTGCAATCTTGAAAAATGATAATGAAGTTTATTTCATGATTTATTCTATAGCTACAGTTACCAAGCAGTGTGGATTTGGAGGATAAACACGTACTTGGGACCACACAGAGAGTCCAGAATAGATGATCATTATCAACGGTCAATGTGGAAAAGATACTCTTTTAAACAAATGATGCTGGCAAAACTGGATTTCTATTTATAGAAGAAATGAACTTTGGCCCTTACATCATTTATCAATGTTATCTGAAGATGAATTATAGATTTAAACATAAACACTAAAATTATGAAACTTTTAAAAGAAAATATAGGAGAAAATATTTGTGAATTTGAAGAAGGCAAAGATTTCTTAGGACACAGAACGCACAAACCATAATAGAAAAACATTGGTAAAGGTAGACTTTTTCAAAATTAAGCTCTCTGCTTTTGAAGGCAAGCCACGGACAGGGAGAAAGTATCTTCAATAAATATATCGGACAAAAGAATTGTTTCCAGAAAATACAAAGAGCTCTTATTCAGAAGACAACCTAATAAAAAAAATGAGCAAAATATCTGAAAGGACAATTCTTAAAAGAATGACCAACAAGCACGTGAAAAATTGCTGAGTATCTTTGGTCATTACAGCAAATTAAAACCACTACCTATCTAGGAAAGCTAAAATTAGAAAGACTGACAACACCAAGTGTTGGTGAGGATGTGACTTAATGACGGTCCTCACGGATGGATGGTGGGAATGTAACATGGTACAACTGTTTTGGAAAACAACTTGGCAATTTCTTATAAACACACACTTTCCATACTGTTTGTTAGTTCACAGGCATTTCCACCAGAAAAATGAAAACATGTGTGCTCCCAAAGACAGGCATAAATAGTCACAGCAGCTTTACTCATAATAACCCCAAACCGGAATTAATACAAATCCCATCATAAGGTAAACATTTTATGGCATATCCATACAATGGGATACTCTTCAGCAATAAGAAGGAACAAACTTTGGACACATACATAGATAAATCTAAAAAAATGCTAAAAATAAATAAAATCAATAAAAGTAAAAAGTAAAAAATATGCTGAATAAAAGAAGCTCGACACAAAAGAACACATACTGTATGCTTTCCATTTACATGAAATACTAGAACAGGCAAAACTAATCTACAATGACAGCAAAGAAATCAGTGTTGTCTGGGACTGCAGAGATTGACTGCAAAGGCGTCTTTTGGGGATGATAGCTATATCTGTCTTTATCTATCTGTCTCTTGACTGGAATAGTGGTTACATTGTGTACACATTTGTCAAAATCTATTGAACTGTTCAATTAAAATGAGTGGATTTTACTGTATGTAAATCATTTGAATGCAGGAGGAGAAGGGGATAACAGAGGATGAGATGGTTGGATAGCATCACCAACTTGAAGGACATGAGTCTGAGCAAGCTCTGGGAGTTGGTGATGGACAGGGAAGCCTGGCCTGCTGTGGTCCCTGGGGTCACAAAGAGTTGGACATGACTGACATGACATGAACTGAACTTAAATCAAATTTCAAAAAATTTGACTAAAAATAAAAAATAAATCCTAGTTACTTTTATATTTAGTTTTTAGACAGCGGGATCTTAACATCCAAGATGATGTGCTGCATGAAACAAGCTAGGCCATTCTAAAGCCTAAGCTCTAGCCAGCTGCTGGATCATAGCCTTTCTCTCAAAAACATTAACACTCCAGGTCTAGAAGTCAACTATTTGGAATGTCTCTGTTTACAGAATCCTATCCTAACTGTTAGGAAAGGGTGATGGGGACTTGGCTAATAAAGAAGTCCCATGAAAAGCTATTGTATTCCTAGAGCTTAGCATAGTGTCTCTTGATGGAATAAATAAGACAAAAGTAAAAGAATAAAGGCATACCTCATTTTATTGTGCTTTGCTTTACTGCGCTTCACAGAAACTGCTTTTTTTTTTTTTACAAATTGAAGTTTTGTGGAACTCTGCATTGAGCAAGTCTGTTGGCACCATTTTTCCAATAGCATTATTTTAAAATTAAGTTACTTACATTTTTTAAAGACATAATGCAATTGCACACAATATAATACAGAATAGTGTGAACTATTATATGCACTGGGAAACCAAAAAATGTGTGTGCTTTGCTTTATTGTGATATTCACTTTTTTGTGCTGATCTTCAAGTTAACCTGCAGTTTCTCTGTGGGATGCTTGTATTCCCAGAGACTCCTTAGATTTCTAGAGCAGTACATATGCAAGGACATATCAGAGTCAGGGGTGGAGAGAGGGAAGAAAAACAGTGACCCTGAAGACAGATCACCAGGCCAGGAAGTGCCTCATACTGGCTCTTAGAGCAAGCACAGGTTATGAAGTGCAAAATACAAGCATTTGCAAATCTGGGCAGTATCCTTCCTCACTGATCTCACTGGGCCAGGTAAAAAGAGCCATCCTCACTGTAGCAGATTGTGTGTGTGTGTGTGTGTGTGTGTGCGCGCACGCGAAGTCTTGTCTCTCTTTGTGACTCCATGGACTGTAGCCTTCCAGGCTCCTCTGTCCGTGGAATTTTCCAGGCAAGAATACTGGAGCATTGCAGATTCCCTAGTGAGGGAAATGTTATTTCCTGGGTATCTGTAACTCCCAATAAAATGCAGCTCCAGCCAGAGACAATGTACAAAGTACAACTTGCATTTCACTGTTACTCCTTGCAGAAAACCTGGCCTCTCTCAGGACACTCACAGGTGGGACTGTTTTCTCTGGACCCATGTTGTCTCTTGCTTCCCACCACATAGGTGTATGCACATCTGAAATCAACTAACCAGCATGAGCTCCTTTTCGATGACAGCCAACAAAGACAGTCTATACATGGCTTAACTCACACAGCTCTTGTTATGTCCACACTCCCCCTTGGTTCATATGTGACCCATCTGCTAATGAAATATTAATGACACACATGTGTCACATATGCCTATACACTCATTGTATTAATAGAATTCAAGTTAGAAATGATGCTTGGGGGAAAGCTGTAGAGGAGTATGTAGAACAGGATCTGATGGTGCTCCCCCTGCCCCTTAGTAAATACCTTGGCTCCCTGGACCAACACGTGATTAGAAATAGCTAAATGTCCTGCTAAGTAAACCAACACGTCAAAGGAAAATCGTTAGGACAATTAGGCAGCAGATGTTGGAAAGGAGTGATGGAGAGGCTTTCTGTGGGGGTGTAAGACCACCTCAGAAAAATCAGTGATGTTTTGAGGAGGGTTGGACACGGAACATTTGGGTTTCCCCCAAATGCTCAGGAGGCTGTGAGTTAACAGGTGGACAATTACCTGGAAAGGTATCAAACCCTAAATTGAATGTATTTGATAGTCTGCTAGTTGCGTTCCAACAGGTAAAAGCATTAGCAGGGCAACTTCTTGGATCCTCCAAATCCAAGAAGTTAGTTGGAAGTTAGTTAGACTCTTTTGAACTAACCAGGTAAGGGACAATCATTTGGGGGGTATTTCCCTGCATTCCCTGAGATGATGGTGTATATCACCACTCCTTCTCATCTCACTTGAAGAAGCAATGTGATGGGATGGCGAAGGAGCATGAGACCTGCTTTCTGCTCTGGGCTCTACTGAGCAGGGGCCCCATAACCTTAGGTATGTCACTTACCTTCTCAGAGCCTCACAAGTGGTTAGACCACTTGGTATTTCCTTAGTTCCTCTGGGTCTTTCCATGTTGTTTTTGTTCATCTTCCAGAATGTTCTTTAGCTTGCCCTCTAGTAGCAGCCATTTACTTGGCCTCCCAGTTGAGGGTCAATGGTGCTTTTTGACCTGCCCTTGGAGCCAATGCTGCTGTTCCCAAATGACATCTGATCAAGTTCACTGAACAAATGAGTGAAAAATCACATGCATAAACAAATTCCTGACTCCTTCCTGAATATTAGCTCTCTCAGTGGACTGCTTTTACTTCCATCAAACAGGGATGGAACTTAACTTAAAATGTGCTAGTT
This sequence comes from Bos javanicus, assembly GCF_032452875.1. Classification (NCBI taxonomy): domain Eukaryota; kingdom Metazoa; phylum Chordata; class Mammalia; order Artiodactyla; family Bovidae; genus Bos; species Bos javanicus. The sequence goes on from NC_083874.1 coordinate 37,200,979, forward strand.
AATTGGTCCTTATGCAGGGTCTTCTATGTGTCAGGCATCAAAATAGGCACATGTTTATAGTGATCAAAGACAGATGACAACATCTGGCCCAAAAGAAACTTAAACTATTTCTTGGACCTTGTCTGTGACTCCACAACAGTTGGTGAGTATATCAATCAGGAGAGAGAGAAACCACACAGTGATTTAAATCGGGAAAGTTTCACATAAAGAATTATCAAGTTTTAATAAAACAGTAACTCTAATAAGAAAGGGCTTCCCTGGTGACTCAGTCAGTAAAGAACCCACCTGCCAATGCAGGAGACCAGGGTTTGATCCCTGGGTAGGGAAGATCCCATGGAGAAGGAAATGGCAACCCACTCCAGTATTTTGGCCTGGGAAATCCCATGGACAGAGGAGCCTGGCAGGCTACAGTCCATGGTGTCACCAAGAGTCAGACACGACTTCACAACTAAACCACCACCAAGACAAAAGAGAACTTTATAGGGTACCATAGGTTTGAGGATTTAGAAAAGGCAGAGGAACCAGAGATCAAATTGCCAACAACTACTGGATCATAGAAAAAGCAAGAGAATTACAGAAAAAATATCTACTTCTGCTTCATTGACTACACTAAAGCCTTTGATTGTGTGGATCACAACAAACTGGAAAATTCTTCAAGAGATGGGAATACCAGACCACCTTACCTGCCTCTTGAGAAATCTGTATTCAGGTCAACAAGCAACAGTTAGAACTGGATATGGAACAACAGACTGCTTCCAAGTTGGGAAAGGAATATGTCAAGACTGTATATTGTCACCTTGCTTATTTAACTTATATGCAGAGTACATTTGCGAAATGCTGGGCTGGATGAAGCACAAGCTGGGATCAAGATTGCAGGAAGAAATATCAATAATCTCAGATATGCAGATGACACTATCCTTATGGCAGAAAGTAAAGAGGAACGAAAGAGCCTCTTGATGAAAGTGAAAGAGGAGAGTGAAAAAGCTGGCTTAAAACAGCATTTAAAAAACGAAGATCATGGCATTTGGTCCCATCACTTTATGGCAAATAGATGGGGAAACAATGGAAACAGTGACAGACTTTATTTTTCTGGGCTCCAAAATCACTGCAGATGGTGACTGCAGCCATGAAATTAAAAGACGCTTACTCCTTGGAAGAAAAGCTATGACCAACCTAGACAGCATATTAAAAACCAGAGACATTACTTTACAGACCAAGGTCCATCTAGTCAAAGCTATGTTTTTTCTAGTAGTCATGTATGGATATGAGAGTTGAACCATAAAGAAAGCTAAACACCAAAGAACTGATGCTTTTGAACTATGGTGTTGGAAAAGACTCTTGAGAGTCCCTTGGACTGCAAGGAGACCAAACCAGTCAATCCTAAAGGAAATCAGTCCTGAACATTCATTGGAAGGACTGATGGTGAAACTGAAGCTCCAATACTTTGGCCACCTGATGAGAAGAACTGACTCATTGGAAAAGACCCTGATGCTGGGAAAGATTGAAGGCAGAAGTAGAAGGGGACGACTGAGGATGAGATGGTTGGATGGCACCATTGACTCAATGGACACTAGTTTGAGCAAGCTCTGGGGTTTGGTGATAGACAGGGAAGCCTGGCATGCTGCAGTCCAAGGGGTCGCAAAGAGCTGGACACATGACTGAGCGACTGAACTGAACTGAACTAACAGGCTTGAAGGAGAGTTCAAGGAAGGATGAACTTGGAAGGGGAAGCCCCCATCCACCTCAAGGCTAGGGTTCATACCTGGTTGGAGAAGGCAGCTGACGTCCATTGAATGGAAGAAAAATTTGTTATAGACCAGAGCTTGTCTACAGTCACTGGGATAGCAGGAAGCTGCCCTCTGGGAAGTAAGCTACAGCCAGTGACCACATGTGTACAGCTGTAGAGTGAACACCATTGTTTGCAAGAGGCTTGGGACATGCAATGTCAGGAGGGCAAACTTAAGGGGCAGGGGGCCTTGGGTGAGTCATTGCCAGGATACAGGTGAGCGGGCATGCAGAGGAGCTGGAGGTGATGCTGTGGGCCAGAAGCTTAGGGATGTAGTATTTTGTTGGGAGAGCCACAGGAGACAGGCTAGCCACAGGCTAGGCCAGGGCTGCAGGTGGCTGAAGGCTTGTGTGCTCTGCAGCCCTGGCTGGGGCAGAGCACAGACCTCTAGAGACCCTCACACCCACACTGGTGACCAGTGGGTCAGCTGGTGGAACCTGCAGAAGCCTTTTCTTCCCACCCAGTCCCTCTAGAGCCCTTCACTGAGAAAGCTGAACACAGTGCTTTCAGGAAAGGAGAGGAACTTAGAGGGATTCCAACCATTATTGCAGAGCAGGTACTGAAGGGGACATTTGGTGGTGAGAGGCAAAAATTGGTATCAAAAGAACCCCAAACCAGGTGTCAGAATTCTGAGCACAACGTGTAACCTTGGACTAGTGACTTAGGTGTCTCAGTTGCAGTTTATTCATCTATAAAATGGAAATACCACTTGTCCAACTGACTAAATAAGAATACTGTGAGGATCAAATAAGATGAGGGGTATGAAGGACTTTGTCAACTGTAAAGCACTGCACATTTCCAATGGGCATGGCTGTTAACTGTATTCAGTATTTCGTATGTTGTCCCACCAAGGGGCGATATTCCCCTGGTATTAAGGCCAAAGAGATGAGACCCTGTCTTGTATCTTTTGAACTGGCACAAAGTAAGGAGTCACCAGAACTATACCCTTTTACTTACTCACTGACAATCACATTAACTGAGGAACTGAAGCTGAAGGTAAAGCTGTGTCTGACCAAGCAAGGACCAACCTCAGCTCCTCAGAGTGGCCCCCACTGATATTTCCCCATCTTTCTTCCTATTGTCAGAAAGCTGCTGGAGCAGTCAATAGGGAAATCCTCTTTGCCCCCTCCCTGATCAGCCTCTTCCTGAGGTCCTGGGGCAATGCCTTTATGGTTGTATCAGCTCAAGGAGCTTCTAGAAAGACCTCACTTGCTGGCTTATTAAATAGATGGAGGATAACTAAAGACATAAATGAATGAATAAATAGGCAGAGTTGCCCAGCTAAGGTCTTGTCAGAATCCTACTTGAATATGATAATCATAGGGCCAGCAAAAGCCATTTTTCATTAAATACAACATCTTTAAATGCACATATGCACACAAGCCATTGTGCATTCCTTTCTCCATTACTTCCTTAAAAACATAAATAAATGAAGAAATTAGGCATATATGCATAGCAACTGCTAATTTACTCATTTATTTATTGTACTTTTGCAGCAGAAACCTCACAGCAGTACAGACCAGAGCTCTGTCTGGACACCATGGGCACTGCTGTCTGAGGTCTGAAGAGTCTCTGCATAAAGGGTCCGTTCCTGGTGGTCTGTGGCCCCCACCCCTGATCCTAAGACTGCTGCGGATTCACGTGGGGAGGAAGGGAACAAGCTGGGAACAGCTGGAGGGGACGAAAACTGAGGACATGCTGACTGGTCTGGGAGACAACCTCCTGCCATCTGCCTCTCCTTCCCCACAATGGCAGTCCTGAAGAGGAAGAAAAAGCAATCAAGTTTAATTATTCTGAACGTATCCCGGGACATTTCAGAGTCCCCTACGAAGGAACTGAAATGTTGCATGCTCTTTAACGCTAAACGTCACTAATGAGAAATTTTTGTTGTTGTTGTTCTGCCTGTAAGACATTTTGTGGATGACGTCCAGCCAGTCAGCACTTTCACAGATGTGGGCATGTCAATGGTTAATTGTTTGAGGCAGAAACCACTCGGTGCTGCAAAATCGGTTTGCGCTGCTTTTGACACACACTGGTATGGGTTAGATACTTCAGGGTGAAACTAATACATGGAATAAGTCTTTAATTCAGTCATTCCCCCTACCTGAGGCAAATCCCATGGGTTTCATATGATGTGAATCATCCCCACTCAGAGATAACTAAACACATTAAGAAAAGGTAGCTCTGAAGTGGCTTGGACATCTGTTACTGGAGCACATAGGGTAACTTGATCAGTCAATTAATATCTCATAGCTCAGTTTCCTACTTAGCTGTGTTGCTTTGTCATCGCTTGGTCTGGAAAGAGAGGAGCCCTTTTCAATTGCTCTTTTTCCCTCCACAAGTTCAGTAAATGGTCAAAAGACAAAATCACATCAGGCTATCAAAGGTACATTCCATACCTCTTTAGCTTCCTAGGGAGTTGGAGGGAGAGGCTGAGGTTCAAGTCTTTAGAAACACAGAGGAAGTCGTGAGTGTTGAGGTCAATATCCATCCTTCAGTGAACTGGTTTCACTGTTCTATTGTGGCCTTTGAAACTGACTTAGCAATGTCTCCCCTGTTTTCAGAGACATGGGTATTTTATTAGGAAGGTCAAGCTGGTCTTCTTCAGAGGGAGTCAGCTATTAACTTTAAAGCCTTCTCTCACTCAACGCCTACCTGGGAGTTAAGGTATGGATGATGCTTTCGTATTTTGGTCCATAGCTCTCTACATATGTTTACCACTGAAAAATAAGACATTTGCTAAGAAGAGTTATAAGGGACAGAGGAGAAATTGTGATTGCATTTAATGGTGCACACACACACACAGAAAGACTGATAGCAAATGAGAAACAAAGAGACACTTTAGTATTACCTTTCAGAGCTTGTTCAGACTAGGTTAGAGTACATGGTTCACTCTTAAGAACCCTCCCCACCTCCCCCCAACACCTCAGGTTCAGCTCAAATTCTGGATGATCACTAGTCCCTGCCCACCATATAGCACAAAACTTCAGCAATGATGCTTTGTCAAGGCAGAGAAGGAAAGGCTAGGCCTTCTTTCTCCAGGTGCTGCCGGCAAGTCCAACCCACAGAGTGAAAGCAGGAAGTGCAAGAGGACCACCACCGCACAAACATGGGCTTTTATAGCAGCCTGCCCATCCGTAAACATCAGCCAGGATTTTACAGTTGACCCAACAGAATGGCAAATCCTTCACTCTTAAAGGCTGTGGGGGAGCTAGAAAGGGAGACAATAGCAAAGTAGGTAGAGAAACATTCCTTTCCCTATAAAACATTCACTCTCTACCCACAAACACGTTCTATTTGAAAACCTATTCAGAGAAGCTTATGAAATAGAGGCGGCTTCTTTACGAAAGCCTAATGCAGGTCAGGAAGCAACAGTTAGAACTGGACATGGAGCAACAGACTGGTTCCAAATAGGAAAAGGAGTACGTCAGGGCTGTATATTGTCACCCTACTTATTTAACTTATATGCAGAGTACATTATGCGAAACGCTGGGCTGGAAGAAGCACAAGGTGGAATCAAGATTGCCAGGAGAAGTATCAATAACCTCAGATATGCAGATGACACCACCCTTACGGCAGAAAGTTAAGAGGAACTAAAAAGCCTCTTGATGAAAGTTAAAGAGGAGAGTGAAAAAGTTGGCTTAAAGCTCAACGTTCAGAAAACTAAGATCACGGCATCCGGTCCCATCGCTTCATGGGAAATAGATGGGGAAACAGTGGCTGACTTTATTTTTCTGGGCTCCAAAACCACTACAGATGGTGACTGCAGCCATGAAATTAAAAGACACTTACTCCTTGGAAGGAAAGTTATGACCAACCTAGGCAGCATATTAAGAAACAGAGACATTACTTTGCCAACAAAGGTCGGTCTAGTCAAGGCTATGGTTTTTCCAGTGGTCATGTATGGATGTGAGAGTTGGACTATAAAGAAAGCTGAGCACTGAAGAATTGATGCTTTTGAACTGCGGGGTTGGAGAAGACTCTTGGGAGTCCGTTGGACTGCAAGGAGATCCAACCAGTCCATTCTGAAGGAGATCAGTCCTGGGTCTTCACTGGAAGGACTGATGTTGAAGCTGAAACTCCAATACTTTGGCCACCTGATGTGAAGAACTGACTCATTGGAAAAGACCCTGATGCTGAGAAAGATTGAGGGCAGGAGAAGAATGGCACGACAGAGGATGAGATGGTTGGATGGCATCACTGACTCAATGGACACAGGTTTGGGTGGACTCCAGGAGTTGGTGATGAACAGGGAGGCCTGGCATGCTGCTGTTCATGGGGTCGCAAAGAGTCGGATACCACTGAGCAACTGAACTGAACTGAAAATACATGTAATTCAGTCTTAGGTGATGAAATAAGGAATAATCATTTAATTATAGGAGGATTTTTTACTTCTTAAAAAATATGCTTCTATGGAAAGAAAACTTGACTTTTTGAGGTCCCACGTTTTCAAGTAGATACTTTTGTAACCCTAGACCCCCCAGCATAGACTACAAAGCTAATTATAAGAAATAATAAAAACGTTTTTGAGACCACAATGATTATAAATTTAATTGAATGTAAAGCCCAAAGGAAAGGGATCCAAATGCATTTATGGAAATGGCATTAACTCAAGGAAAATAATCCAGGAAACTGAGACAGGAGGAGAGGTTCCCAGAAGCCAGTAGAGAAGAACCATAGCACTATAAAATCAGAACATGTGAGCAATTTCTCCCTGAGTGCCTGGAGGAATAACTCTACAGATGGTGGTCACACCCTGCTGACCCACCAGCTCAGGGCACCTACCAATGCATCTGAGTCAGTCCAGAAGAACTTTATAAGACCGCTGACCCAAACATGTACTCAGTCGTGTCCAACTCTTTGCGACCCCATGGGCTTTAGCCCGCCAGGCTCTTCTGTCCATGGGATTCTCCAGGCAAGAATATTGCAGTGGGTTGCCATGTCCTCCTCCAGGGGATCTTCCCAACTCAGGGACTGAACCTACATCTCCTGTGCCTCCTGCATTGCAAACGTACAAGGGAGATTAATAGCACATCTGACAGCGGGGGCCGCTCCCAGAGGCCCTCAAGCCTGCTGAGTAGGGACTGCCTGTGTTGGGTGATTTTCACGTCCAGAAAGTGGGTGCACCCAACCGGCTATGATGTATCACCATTCTAGTTCTTCCAGGTCACACAAGTACAGGACATACTCTGTAGTAAGGAACACCAACACTCTGACACAGAGTCATGAGTCATTTTTCTGCCATGAGGTAGAAAAATCAGATGCTATAAATCATGACTCTATCAAGAAGAAACTGATCCCTCACACTGGGATTCTACATCTAAACACACAGTCTTGGAAACAAAGGGAAATTTTTAACTGAAGTGTTACTGAACAGCTTTCTACTGAAACTTGCTTGGTTTCTGCATTATCTATGTGAACTTTTTCAGACTTCTGTTCTAAGTGATCACAAATACAAGCTGGACAATCTGTGTTGTGTAAGGGGAGATGCCTTTCTAAAACTTTGTCACTGAACTGCCCAGATCAGTGAGGAAAGCTTCTTTGTAAACAGGGTGTTTATATGTATCTTTAATCAAGACAACTTTTTCAATAGGAAACTGAAATCTGGGTAATGAGCTCACAAAATCTATACATACTTAACAAACATCTCAATGTCAGCACGTTGCCGATGTCTTTCTGGCACGTGCCATTTGACCCTGTCACATAAATCACCTCTGAATTTCATAGGAACATAATTGTTTTTCAGACTTTGTAGCAACAGTAGCAGAAGCATGTCTAAGTCAACTTCATGACCACCATAAATCTCCTCCCAGCAGCGGGAGAACTTGCTCCAGCATTCTGGACAGGAGAAATCTGGGTCTCTAGCAGGTTATCAGGCTTTTATTCTCTTCATATATATTTCCTGTGTGGTGAAGGAAAGAATCAGTGACTTTAGGCAACCCTCCCCAGAAGAGAAGTGGCTACTCCCTAAGCAGATTGTCAATATATTCGGCTAAGGCTATTTGAAACCTACTTGTGTAAATCTGAGGTTTATGATGGTTTTGTTTGTTTTTAAGAATTCAGATAGCACAGTGCAAATAAGAGAAGCAGAGGGAGAAGAACTATTAGTGGGCCCCATTAGTTCATTCAGCCAACATGTCTTTAATACCCTGATGTTCCCAGGACTACTTACATCAGCACATAATAGAGAGGCTGGAGTGCAAACCAGAGCACATGGTCTGGGATGCATGAGTCACTACTTTATCTGATCATTTGGAAAATTACTGTGCTCTGCTGCCAGAGCATAACAGCATTCCTGAAGGAGGAGAAACGCTGAACCTTCCAAAGTTGAAGTGCTACAGCAGCCTGTTTCTGGGGACAGCCTCTTGCTTTGTTCGTAGGTTGCCTGGTTGAAACTGTAGGAAGAATGTGAACTGTGGACTAGAAAGAGCACCAAGAAAATCTGGTTATTCTAGAAGTAAAGAGACACGGGAAACCACCTTGAGATATCACTGAGCTCCACACTCCCCAGCAAATCTACATTAAAGATGAGAAAAACCTGTATCATTGACTTTTCCTTAAACAATTCAGGAAGGATGTATTGTATTATTCAAAACTTCAGAAATAAATTCAACTATTAACTTTACTGTTAAATGCTTTCCCCTTCTTTCCTTTACCTAGATTCCTTTGAAGAAAAATTTTTTAAAATCCAAGTCATTTATAGAATGAGATTCTCATATTCATTAAAAGATGCTAAAAATGACTGTACTCTAGTTTTACTAAGGGAACATTATTATCTATTCATTATTTTTCCAGCTTTGGAGATTAAAACAGTTTCTCTAATCCTGTAACCTCCTCTTCCTTACAGATACACAGCCTGGACCTGCTTCAACTTTCTTGTCTTTGCACACACACTTCTTTTGAAATGAAAACTAATAACTTTCTATTTCAAATAAAACAAAGAAAGCAAGCAATGAAAACTCTCAGCACTCAGATTTGGATCATAGGTCTTGAGTCAGCTAGTACAACCTTATTACACTTCAGACAAAAGCAAAAGACCTTTGATAAGATTCTAGAGTATGTTTGACAGGGGTAGCGGGGAGGGAGAAGGAAGGAAGCAATGAAAAAGGCTTGAAATTCTCCAAAATTATAAATCCCATTAAGCCTTACTATAAAGTCCCTCAAATTAATGTGCTCCTAATATTAGCATTAAATGAGGTTGGTGTATTGAGTATAACTATTTGCATAATGATGACAAAAATCAAAGTTTTAGGGAAGCAAAATTGACTCATTTTGAAACTTAAATTCTAATTCCTGAGCAGTTTCTGACTAATGAGCCTGAACAAGTCAGAACTGTCCTGGCCCTCTTCTTCAACAGTGGAAAACAGATTATGTAAAATGTTGGGGGAAATTTATAACATACACCTATGGTTTCTTAAACTTTCCAAATAACCACACTAGGGAGGGGTTCATATATCCTCCAGTAGTCCTAAGAGCTTAGCCTGAAGTTGCAGGATGCGAGCACCAAGTTTTTTTGGAAATTTCCCATTTTCTCTGTAACTTTTATATGTACTTCCAACTAGATTGTTGTTGTTTAGTTGCTAAGCTGTGTCCGACTCTTTTATGACCCCATGAACTACAGTCCACCAGGCTTCTCTGTCCATGGGATTTCCCAGGCAACAATACTGGAATGGGTTACCATTTCCTTCTCCAGGGGCTCTTCCCGACCCAGGGGTTGAACCCACGGTCTCCTGTGTTTCCTGCATTGGCAGGCAGATTCTTTACCACTGTGCCACCTGGGAAGAGCATTTCCAATTACATGCTGTAAAATATTCATCTCTTTTTAAAAATACACATGCTCTAAATTACTGGCTAATTAAAATCATGGTACTCCATTGAAGCTACCAGCTAAGATGCTGTACTAAAATGACACCAAATACAGTTGTTAAACAAAATGCTTCTCTCTCATGTAAGGGTCTGGAGGCAAAAGCTTGTCAAGGGCATATCAGCAGTACTGCCCCATAAGCACATTTGGGGACCAGCCTCCTTCCATCTTGTTGCTCTCTATCCCTTAAGGCATCATCCTTATCTTCTCAGTTAAAACCGTGTGTGTGATAGTCACTAAGTCATGTCCAACTCTTTGTGATCCTGTGGACTGTAGCCCGTCAGGCTCTTTGGTCCATGGAATTCTCCAGGCAAGAATACTGGAGTGTGTTGCCATTCCCTTCTCCCATCAAATCTATGTTTTAGTCAGAATGGGCAAAGAAAAGTGAAGATGAATATAATTTCCACTCACTTTCATTGGTGAGACCTAGTCACATGGCTGCAGATTGTGAAAAACCACAGTGTCTTAAGTGGATGGCCATGTGGCTGGCAAAAATGAAAATAAAAGTGATGCTACAGAAATATATACCATATCTGTCTTACGAATTTACATACCTACCAACTGCAATATTCCTCTAGGGATACCTTAAAAATGTGTGATATATAAGAAATGGCTCTGTAACTGTTGCATGTAAAGAGCCAGGTAATAAATATTATGGGCTTCCCAGGTGGTTCAGTGGTAAAGAATCCACCTGCCAAGCAGGAGATGTGGGTTCGATCCCTGGGTCGGGAAGATCCTTTGGAGAAGAAAATGGCAACCTACTCCAGTATTCTTACCTGGGAAATTCCATGGGCAGAGGAGCCTGGTGGGCTGTAGTTCATGGGGTCGCAAAAGAGTTGGACACAAGTTAGCAACTAAGCAACAAGTAAATATTACAGGCTTCCTGGGTACATGCTCTCTGCTCCAACTACTTAACTCTACTACTGTATTGCAAAAGCAGCCATGGACTGTATGACTATATGTAAATGAAAGAACATGACTAGTTTTAGTCATCTATTACAACACAACAAATTACTATAACATTAGAAGTTTAAATTGACATGCATTTATTACCTTACAATTACCATGGATCAGGTCCAGAGTCAGGGTCCTTCATATAGGCTCTCACAAGGCTGCAATCACAGTCAACTGGAGTATGCTCTCATCTGGAGGCTTGACTGGGAAAGAATCTACTTCCAACCCACTCCGGTTGTTGGAGGATTTATTTCCTTGTGGCCGCAAGACTGAGGGCTTAGGGCTTCAGCTTCCTGGTGGCTGCTGGCTGCCCTTAGCACCTAGAGGTCACCTGTAGTTCCTTGCCATGTGGTTCTGTCCAGAGTCCCTCTTACAATATGGCAGCTGGTTTCTTCAAAGTCAAGAAGGGAGAGAGTCTCTAAATGAGTTTGGTATCATGACAGAATTTTATGTAATGTAACAGTCACAGGAGTGACATCCCATTACCTTTATCATATTTTATTGGCTAGAAGCAAGTTAACAGGTGCTGCCCACACTCAAAGGGACAGGATTTGACCTGGGTATAAATATCAAAAGACAAAGATGACTGAGCGTTTGTCCACCAGAGCTGTGTTCCAATAAAACTTTATAAAAACAAATGGTGGGGATTAGGCCCACAGGGCATAATTTACAGACACCTGGTAAAATAAATAAGGTGCAGAAGCCATTGTTTAAGGTGAGAAGAGGTAAGAAATCATTGAATAGCGTTAGAGAGGAAGAATCCTCAGAGCTAGGAGAGCTATGGAGAAAGATGGTACTATCTTATAACATACCTATTACCTTGTTATTTAAAAGAATTAAGAATGGGATAGTTGGGCAATATGCTCAAATCTAGTTATCATAAGATAGAGTTGTTATTAGAACACTAATTAACTACAAAGTGAAGGGGCTTCATAGTAAGCTTTCTCCAGGTTTAATTCACACTTTACATGGAATAATTTCAACAGAAAGCCTAGTCATTTTCTTAGTGATTATGAAAATGACAGTGAACACTTATGATTATTGTAAATCAGGAATTATGCTAAATGTTTAATTTGAAATATCTCATTTAATCTTCATAATAATTCCATGTAATTTAGATTATTATTATTCCCATCACAAAGATTAGGAAACTGAGCTTAAGCAAATTAAGTAGCACACAAGGCAATAAAACTAGTATACGACTCTTAGTCTGTCCTGAGGTTCTAAACACTTAAATTTTACTTGGAAGTTTAACGGGAAGTCTTTGAAGTTTTAATGCAGGGAGGTAGTGTAAATTAACATGGCTAATGTTTGTAGTGATAGGGATGGAATCAGAGTGTCATACAGTGAAATGAGCCAGAGAGAGAAAAATATATATCATATATTAATGCATATATATGGAATCTAGAAAAATGGCACAGAGGAACCTATTGCAGAGCAGGACTAGAGACACAGACATGTGGACACAAGGGGGAAGGGGAGAGTGAACTGAACTGAGAGAGCTGCACTGACATATATGCTGTACATACACAATGTCTATGTACAACAGATAGCTAGTGGGAAGCTGCGATATGGTACAGGGGGCTCAGCTTGGTGCTCTGTGATGACCCAGAGGCATGGGACGGGGTCGGAGCAGGGGCAGGAGGGAGGTTCAAGAGGGAGGGGATATATGTATATGTATAACTGGTTCACTTTGTTGTACAGCAGAAACTAACACAACATTGGAAAGCAATTATACTCCAGTAATAAGAAGAAGAATATTAGCTCCGTGTGGAGGCTGGACTGAAGTGGGGCTGGAGAAAGCAGGGTAGTCAGGGCAAAGATGATGGTAGCCTGCAGAAGGCAGTACCCTGGGGATACATGTGTAAGACATTAGGTGATAGCAGTGGAAACAGTGGCTGACTTTCTTTTTCTGGGCTCCAAAATCACTGCAGATGGTGACTGCAGCCATGAAATTAAAAGGCGCTTACTCCTTGGAAGGAAAGTTATGACCAACGTAGACAGCATATTGAAAAGCAGAGACATTACTTTGCCAACAAAGGTCTGTCTAGTCAAGGTTATGGTTTTTCCAGTGGTCATGTATGGATGTCAGTTGGACTATAAACAAAGCTGAGCACAGAAGAACTGATGCTTTTGAACTGTGGTGTTGGAGAAGACTCTTTGAGAGTCCCTTGGACTGCAAGGAGATCCAACCAGTCTATCCTAAAGGAAATCAGCCCTGAATATTCATTGGAAGGACTGATGCTGAAGCTGAAACTCCAATACTTTGGCGACCTGATGTGAAGAGCTGATTCACTGGAAAAGACCCTGATGCTGGGAAAGATTGAGGGCAGGAGGAGAAGGGGACAACAGAGAATGAGATGGTTGTATGGCATCACCGACTCAATGGACACGGGTTTGGATGGACTCCGAGAGTTGGTGATGGACAGGGAGGCCTAGCATGCTGCGGTTCATGGGGTCACAAAGAGTCGGACACGACTGAGCAACTGAACTGAACTGAAAACCACTCCAGTATTCACTTGTCATGACATTCCAACCACACTCATCTTTGGTTCCTGGAATGTGCTGAGCCTTTTCCAGTCTCTGGGATTTTGCACTGGCCATTCTATCTACAATGCTTTTCACTCTATTCTGCTACGGCCTCATTCTAACTCATCCTACAGGACTCAACCAAAAACTCACTTCGTTTGAGAATCCTTCCTTGATGCCCCATATAAATTTGGTCCTATCTTTTATTTTCTCTTAAAAGAATCCAATTATTTTTCAACCCATACTTGTTCACAATTTATTACATTTTGCTTGTTTTTATACTGACTGTCTAACACATTACACTTCAAGAAGCCAGGAAGTGTATTAGTTTTGCTCATCATTGTTAGCACAGTACCTAGAGTACGCACAGTTCCTGCCACCATAGGCAGTCATACAATATTTGTTGAGGAAGGAAATAAATAAATAAATGTCTGACTTCACTTAGCTACTGGGCAACTGTTTTTCACATTTCCTGATTTTAGAAGAAATTTTCCTCTTCTATATCTCTGGAATTATCAACATAATAAATGCCAAGTAATTAGTGACACTCCAATATCCAACCCACTCTCACTCCACACTCTTCCCAAAACCCACCCCCAAACTGAAAATAATGTTGAGAATGAAACGTACAGTAGGAAGAAGGGCTGATTAAGTTGGCTTGAGGCAGGTGAATTTCATTTATTGTTGGTATGAGCATAAACTGATATGAACCTTTGGGAAAGTAATTTATCAGTATGCAAAAATGGCCTTAAAATAAATATAAATTAAAAAAACAAATACAAAGAGGGATGTGTGTTTACATTTACATGAGACCTATGAAATGATAAAAACCAAATGTTTCCAATGAGTTAGGTGGGTACTCCTGGGGAGAAACCTTTTTTTTACACATTTAAAAAAAATAGGCAATTTTATATTTACAATAAAATTCCATTAAAAGTAAAAATAAAAAGTAAATCTTTATACTTTTGGCATAATAATCCCACTTCTAGGAATCTGTATTAATTAATAAAATAATGAAAAAATGTGGTCTAGGGTTTATTTAAAATGATCTTCACCAGTGAGTTCTTTAGTATTTTTTAAAATTGAAAATCATCTAAATGGCCAACACTGATAGGTTGGATAATTAATAATTATCCATTCAAATGAAGAACTACTTAATGATAGTAGAGAAAGATATGTGAATAGAAAAAAAAATAACTTTCAATAAAATCTACTGAAATGTCATTAATGGCCATTTCTGAAAAATGAGAGTATATAACTTTAGGTTACTCCTTTATGATTTTTTGGTGTTTCCCAATTTAAAAAATCAGATTTTCTAATCAAAGAATTGCAAATATTATTTGCAATACTTCTTTCTAACAAGTAATTATATTTTTATTCAATCCTCATGACAAGCATTCACATAAAACATGTTTATCTGCTGAGAAAGAAGGTTTCGGTTTCTACTTGTCACTCCACCCACCTTATTTCTGTGAAAAAATAACACACAATAATCTTTGGGAATGATACCTTCTTTTTTACTTGTGTATCATAACAATGGTAGTGACTGAAGAAGTAAAATTATCTGCAACTAAATATGCTTCAAGAATAATTATGTTCTTAGCTGGAATTAGACCTCCAATGACCTATCCTTCCTTCAATGCCTTTGGTCAGACTTTCCTGAACTAAACTAATGGAGAGAAAACTATTTACCACTATTTTAAGCTACAATAGAAAATTTCATTATGATGTGTCACATTTCACTTAGATACCTACACTGGGAATTAAGTCGGCATCATATCAATGAAAGTGTCTACCTATTCATATGGTCACTGTCAGGAAGGCCTCACAAAGTCAGCTTGAAATGATGGATGTCTATTTGTACATAGGAAGAAGTCTGAAAGAATATTTACCAAAATGTTTATAGCAGTCAGGTACATTCCTCTGGGGACCAGCAGAACAGTGCATAAAAATATAAGACAGGTCCTGCAAGCTATATATGGAAACAAATCCTGTTATATTATAAAAGTGTCTTCTAGATATGCTATCGATGGAAGTTTAACAACTTTTCAAATCAATCAACTATGGACAGCCACTATAATATTTACATTCTGAAATAATCCAAACACCCAATCCTTCTAAGCAACAACATACAAACACACATATAAATAAATAAGGGCATAAATTCCATATACTGAACATTTATTTGGGAGACATTTAACATTTGTATTACTCAGATACCTCATGTAAGGACTGTGATTTAAATTCAATGGTTCTGTTTAACCATAGGCTATTTCTGAAATCAAATTCTTTCATGTGAAGTCATATTTGAATCTCTGTTGTTCTCGCTTTCTCTCATTTTCTCCTTCTCTCCCGTTTTCCTTCTTTCCTCCCTCCCTTGCTGTCTGCCTGTCTCCCTAGAAAAAATACAGTACAGACTTTTCATTCATAAAAACTTCAAGTGATTATTTTCTGCTGCCAACTATACTCATATGTATATATAGCCATAGCATAAAATACTGTGCACTTAAGTTCAACTAATTCTAAGACATAAAAATCTCATTGATTGAAATTAATTAACATCTTTACAGAAAGAGAATATAAAAATGTTTTAAAAATTTAAGGATATTCATTTAGCACTCATTACAATTATTTTTATTCATGATCTGAATCTGTCTCCCATGCTATGAATTATTATTAATTTGCAGTACAAAGAAAAGCACACAAAAATGTAAACTGTTATTAAATCATTAAACTCAGAGAAAAAAATTAAGCACACAGAGATGCTCATTAGAGTTGACTTATAAACTAGTACTAGCTTCTTTAAAATTTCAAAATATACTCATTATATTAAAGGAAAAAAAATGCCATAATGTATTTAATTGAATGTGGCTACTGTCTTATGTTTATTAATGTAATTAATGACATTCTGTGTTCTAAGGTACACATTATATTGTATCCACAGGTCCTCCTTAATACACCCAAGTATCATCAAGTATGTAGAAAATAAACAGGTCAGGCAAAAAAGCAAAAAATAAGCAGTAAAAAACACATGATAGCCACTTTTGTTTCCTTTAAAACAATGTTCTTAAACAACTGCTTGCTTTTGGCACACAGAACTAGAGAATGTATATTAGAACATCGGTACTCAGAACAATGATCTTCCTCGGCTGTTATTTGTCTATGAAGCAATAAGCCAT
Organism: Bos javanicus; assembly: GCF_032452875.1. Lineage (NCBI taxonomy): Eukaryota > Metazoa > Chordata > Mammalia > Artiodactyla > Bovidae > Bos > Bos javanicus. The sequence continues at coordinate 37,217,291 of NC_083874.1, forward strand.
ATAATTTACAAGAAGAAAGCAACTGAATCCTTCAGAAAACACAACCTGGCAGTTAATCTTCAAAGTAAAATAAGGAGGTGGCAGAAGTGTGATAGAGAAACCAGTCTTCAAGAACATCATGTAAGGGAATCCAGCTGTGCTTGTATGGTCTCTAGCTGTTTACAGAGACAAAAAGAAAAAGAGAGAGAGTTGGTGAAAGGAGAGAAACTCATATGAAGTGTTGTTTAGAAATATGCAAATGAAGGAAAAGAATGCAACTGGTAGCTCTGCATTTTAAATCTACTCACAGAGCAATAAATACACCACTTGGAAAATTTTTCTTTTTATGTGAAGCTATTAGAACCCCAGCTTGTGAAGTTTCCAAATTTGTAAAGAAGGATTTCTAAATACTATTGCTTAAAATGCACCTAGCTGTTTTATTTTAAATGATCACTACATAAAATTTGTATGGGGTGTTGGAGGGGAGGGTGGTAGAGGGAACAGTGCATTTTCCTGGGTTACAAAAATCAGCATTTAAAAAGAAACATGAAATATCCTCAAAGATAAATCTTTATAGACCTGGTTTGTTCCTTTTCCCTTGGGCCAAGAAATTAAAATATTTAACATTATCTAAGGGCCAGTGTGGCTAGATACTACACAGTTTATTACTCAATGCTTTACATTAAAACAACAATCCTATTGTTTTAATTAAAACCATATCCATTTTCTTTCTGATTTAGTCTGTCAGATCTTCCTCATCTCAGCAATGCTTCCTACTGTGAAACACGAGGTATTCACAAGGGAAGTTTAAGGAACTCAAGCTCCATAGCTCCATAATAGGGCATTTAAAAATAAGAATTCATGAAATAGAGGAAACATTGTGAAAAACCCCCATATAGGAAATTATTGAAAAAAATACATACCTTGTTATAGAAATCAAACAATTCCTTGTGACTGAATTCCACAAGAACTTTCTGCAGGCTCTGTAAAGAAAAGAAAGGAAGGAAGGGAGAAAGAAAAAAAAAATTTAGTTTTATACAGTTTACACTGCATTTCTTTTCTCTCCAGCTAGCCTCAGAATATGCCATATTATTCTCTGAGTGGTTTAAAAAAGGAAAAAAAAAAAAAAAACATCTTACCTGGTCTACTCAACCCCACTGTTCCAAGGACTCAAAATATACATTTAATAACACTCCACTGTAACAAAAGGTTTCAACTCTACAGGGGTATCTGTTCTTTAAGTTGATTTCCACAAAGGTTAACAAAATACAGGCCAACAAGGGAACACTTTCATTATCTATTTTTTTCAAGACAGAGATAATACATGAGATTATATTTCATCTTTCTCAGCAGTCCATTTGAAATCTGGTAAATACCATTACACAAAGACACTGGCGGCAGCATATCTGATTGAACTCATCCAGCCATTAATGCCGTGCACCAGCACAGCTGCTGCCTCCAAGCATCAACCAACAGTTATGATCTTAACCTGCTGAGATGGTTACCTTTTTAAATGCACAGACTCAGCAAAAGTTAACAATTAACACAACAGCTTCAAAGCTGGGACTTAAACATGCTCCTTCCTTTCCCCTCATATGCAATAGAGAACTCTTTAAGGATGCTACAGATACTGAGTGATATTACGTATGTACACAGGATGGTGGAGTAGAGGGCAACATTTAACTCAACCCACCCCAATCTGCTTGGGGTTGATTTTGTAAACTGAGGAAACAAACTAGTTTCTGAAAAGTGTTCCAACATGTTTATTTTACTCAAGGTACCTTTGGGAAGTGAAAATTAACGAGGAGAGAACATCAGGAATGTGTTGCCCACTCCGACCACACTGTCGTGCTCATGTGACGTAACAGGCACCATGAACTGAACAAGTGGAAAACTGCTGCCAACAGACATTGATTCATGTGCTTAACTGCCTACAGTCATTGCCAACATTATATTAATTCCAAGTTTCTAGGCTCACTGTTTTTTGGTTTTACTTGTTTTAATGATTTCCATTTCTATTTAGAAAGCCAACATTTTTCAAACCAGGTCTTCTCTAGCTAACTTCAGGAGAGTCAATGGGGCTCTGCTCAGAAATGGCACGTCCCTTTAGATGTATGTAGCCTAAGCACACAGGCTCAAATTCCTTTCTTTGGTTTCTCTTACACACTCACATAAGTACTTAAGTTTTAAAATGAATGAAGCAGCATACTGGCTTTAAAGCTGTATCCTTTACAAATGATTTTTTAAAAACTATCAATTTTTCAATCATATTAGAAAAATCAGTTGATTAATTGGCTCATAACATGAAACCTCCAAAGGCTGAACCAGCATTATCCAGCTATTCCATATTTCCTCCAGCAGTTAAAGAGATGATAAGCCTAGGTTTACCCTAGGGAAAAGTGAAGCAAGTTCATTTCTTTACCCCCACAGCCAAAAGTTAGGAGAGACTGAAGACTGAATCAGCGTGTAAACAACTGATTTGCTGTAACTTAGAGGTAGCAGCCAAGCTAGGCTCTTGTTTCCTCTATTTTGTTTTGCCATCTTTCAAGGTGGTATTTTCTAGTCATGTTACATTTAGGAAAGGAAAGGAAGGTAACTTAAAAAAAATACTTCTTAAAATAACAATATCTGAAACAATGTGTGTGTGTGCGTGTGCGTGATGAGTGTGTGTGTGTGTGTGCATGTGCATAAGAGTGTGTGTATATATAGAGAGATGTTTATTTTTATACACACACATCCATCCATAACAGTAGACTCTAGGTACCCTTGGGAGACTGGATCCAGGACTTGCTGTGTATACCAAATTTTGTGGATGAAGTCCCATAACTGCCCCTCCAGTTCTGTGGCTCCCAATCTTAGACTCAAACAACTGCAGATGATGTAGTGCCACAGCATTTATTGAAAAAAACCCACATGTAAGTGGATTACATGTGGATTTTTTTCATCTGCATAGTTCAAACCTGTATTGTTCAAAGGTCAACTAACTTGAGCGTCTTGCCTTACTGAAATAGCTCCAAGAAGGAAAAGAACTGATACCTTGATATAAAACTCCCTATGTTTGGCATAACAACTGGTAGCTATTAACCATGGTGATCACTTCCCATTAGACATACAATGACTTAGAGAAGACCATGAGAATATGAAAAAGTGAGGGAATGGTTTTGTTTCATGTCTATATGTAAGGAGGATTATCCTAGATTTTAAGAATCTGTGTTTACCAAAGGGGTAGCCAGGGGCAGTGGTTAAAAGTTTTAGGGAAATAAGGATGGAGATGAGGTGTGTAGGATAAAAAGGAAAGGGGAGTGGGGCTGGCCAGGGTCCAATTTCCCACTATGTCATGTTCTAACATGGAAACCCACAGAGTCCAAGAAGATTAAATGCAAATCTGACCTTTCAGGATATTATAGAAGTACTTTACTGAGAAAAAAGTATAGATCACACTTCATTTAACAGTTTGGTAGCTTTATTTATGACTTTAAGTTTAGAATGAACGATGGCCTCCCTTTTTACTCTTCCTTCAGGTTCCACAAATATTATGAGTACACCTGATCAAAATCTTTCCTGGGATTATACCATTTTTAAGAAGAAAACACACACTTGAGCTTTCCTTGAGAATATAACCAGAAAGTCACAAATTTGCTTATCAAACGAGAATAAACTCTTTAATTTCATTGTTTACTCTTCAGAAAATGTACAGAAGGTTCAAATCATTATGTTGTACACCCAAAACCAATATTATGTTATGTAAATTATATCTCAATTAAAAAAAAAAAAAGTCACATGGGTGGTAGCATTTGGCTGGAGAGAAGGAGCAAATCATCAGGAGACCCTTAGAGGCCAAATTTGATTTAGCCAGTGTGAATGATATGAAAGTCTGGCCAGTGATGGAATGCAAGGACTGGGGGTGAGGGACAAATAATTAGGAACAGCCTTTTTCTTGGGAGGTTTCCTGGCAGTTCTCCTAGCTGAAAGGCTACTCATGGGCAGTATGGACTGACAGGCTTGATCTGATTTAAAAAAAAAAAAAAGAGCAACAAGAAGACTTGAATAGGCACTTGCAAGAAGAGGATATCCAAACAGAGAAAAACATGAAAATATATGTTGAAAGGGATAAAATTATGTATAACTATCTTGCAAACTTGTCTGGAATTATTTACTAAAGCTGAATATTTATATACATCCTATGACCCAGAAATTCAGTCCTAAATATTAATATTGAGCTCAAAAGAAATATACACATTTGGGCACCATGAGACAGATGCAAGAATAGTGACAGCATCATGATTCAAAAGAACCAAAACCGGAAATAATAAAAATTTGTTTCAACAGAAGAATATGTAAGTGAATTGTAGTACAGGAATACAATGGAATGTTATTCAAACAGATAACAAACTACAGCCAAATACAGGATCATTCATGACTCTAACAAAACCATGTTAAACATTAGGAGTGGGCACAGAAGAACATGTGTGACTAATTTCGTGCATAAGAAGATTCTAAAAAAACAACAGAAAAGGTTTTAGAAACACTTAGGTGGTAAAACTGTAATGAAGCAACAAAAATATTATTGAAGTATCACAACACTGATCACCTCTGGGTGACTCGACAGAGGAGGCAGTAACTGGGAGAAAGCATAAGGGAGGCTTCTCATTTCTTCTGATTATTATTATTACAAATTAGGCAATAATTATTTCTTGATCTTGGTGTTGGATATAAGGGTGTCTCCTTTTTTTGACAAATTACTGTGCTATTTTTCTGCGTGTGTGCTATATTTTACCAATTAAAAAAAAAGCACTGTTATGTGTTAAATTCATGCATTTTTATTCAATAAGTTTTTATTAAAGGTGTAAAAAGTCTGTTCTAGATACTACATAAATAGCAAGGAGCAATAGAAATCAAAATCCCTCACATTCTAGTTGAAGAAAGCAGACAATAAGAAATGTAATAAAAAACAATAACAACAATAATAAAATTATCACCATAATTCACAACATACACATAGAAATGTTTATTGATGACAAGTGCTGGGAAGAAAAAGCAAGAAGTCATGTGTGTCTGGGGGTAGGTAGGTAGAGATTCAAGGTTACGTGGTCAAAAAGGGTCTCAAAGGGATGATAACATTGAAGATTTAAGAGAAGATTCTATCCCATGGAATAGGAGAAAATATTTATGAATCATTACCTAATACGAATATGATACCCAGAATATATAAAGAAATCCTACAATTCAACAATAAAAAGAAAAACCCCTGTGGGTGGGTCCTAATCCAATATGACTCCTTTCCTTATAAGAAGAGATGAGGATACAGACACAGAAAGGAATGGCTCTATGAAGACAATGGAGGAAGATGGCCATCTATAAGGCAAAGAGTGAGGCCTTAGAAGAAATTAATCTTGAGGACACTTCGATCTCAAAATTCTAGCCTCAAGAACTGTGGGGAGATAAACTTCTGTTATTATAAGCCACCCAGTCTATGGCACTGTTATGGCAGCCCTAGCAAACTAATACAGGCCCCACCGTCTCTTCTGGGATAGAAAGAAGAGAAGATCTTTAGCCTAAGAGCAATGGAAAGTCGTTGGAGAACTTCAAGAATGATGTAACTGTATTTACATATTAGAAACTCACTTCAGCTTTTATTTGTAAATGGATTAGAGCTGGACAAACTAGATGTGGAGAATCAACTAGGAGGTTATATTGCATTTGTCTAGGCAAAGATAGCGACGGCAGCAGTGATAGAGAAAAGTGAAAAAAAAATTTTAATGGTTTAGAGGTAGAAGAGATAGCATTCAGGAACAGATCTGGGTTGGGGAAGGAGGTGAAGGAATAGAAGGAGTCAGAATGACTCTCAGGTTTCCAGCAAGAGAAACTGGCGGATGCAACTGAGATAGGAAACTCTACAGAGGAGCAGATTTGAAGGGAGACTCAAAAGCGCAGTTTCAGACACAGTTAGTTTGATAGTCTGTGATATTCCCCCAAAATATGTGAAATAAGCCTGGGAAGCCAGAAAAAGATACACACTTGGGAGTTAATGATATATTGCTATTTAAACCAAAGAAGACTGCCAGGAGAAGAAAGCAGTGTGAACAGGGAGGGCAGCCTGGGACTGACCCCTTCAGAACACCGATATTTAGGGTAAGTAGGTGTTCCGTAACTGATGATTACCACCAGGTTCATAAATGTTTTTTGCATGGCATGTGAAACTGGAGGTATTTATTACATGAATCCAAATAATTTAGTAAGTTGGCACACAGGCAATAAAACTGGGTGGCCTGCCTTCAATGTTCCAGTAAGACTCATTAAAGTCACTAATACTATTAACTAAATACATACAGACTAGAAGATTTACTCTCTTTCTTCTGCTTTATATATATGAGAATATAACCAAGAGCCCATTTAGGAAATGCATGACTTATGTTGTCTAAGCTGGTCTCATGCATTAATACCAAACAGACTTTCCGCACCCTATCTGAAAACACTGCAAAGTGAAAATGAAGGTACAAAGACTGACATTCTGCCCATTTCTGAAAAGAGAAGGAAAATGTATTTGTTCACCTATTTCCTCTATTTTTGATTTGTAATCCTGTCTATGAGTACCTAGATAATGTTGCTTATACCCATTAGCAAAATTCCCATGGAAATAAAATTTAGTAAGGTCTTCAGAGAGGTCTAACTTGATGGAAGCTGACAGTAAGAATATCATTTGCTTTCCCATTTGTGAGAAATTAGGAAAATATACATATTTTTCAAGACAGAAATGCATTAGTCCTATCACAAATTATCTAATAATAAACTCTAAATAATATAGACATAAACTAGATAAGAATTAAACCAAATTTACATTGCTTAGCTTTTAAAATTAAGTAGGACATCAGAATTAGAAACCATACAATTATATTTATACCTAGAAAATCAGGAGTAGAGGATTCCAGTAAAAGAAATACTACTAATCTCTTGTCTTAGTTAAACCTAAAAATAATTTCCTAGGTACTTAAAGAAATTTTCTCCTCAGTTACAGAAATGGACAGATATAAAATTTAAATAATATTTTAAATTCCACTGAGTGGTTTACAAAACAAAAATCATTAGACACCATTTTTTAAATAAATATATCTATAAATTATACTCTATAACTATATACAGTTACAGATCACTGTAAAAATATTCCACTGTCTCTTATTATTTGCTGACTATCTACACTATTACTGAATAGTCAGTGCCATTCTACTCATATATATGAGCATTAACCATTTCTACCACCCATAATATTCAGTAATTCAATAAACATTTAAACAGTACTGATGCAGAAATGGATAAGCCATAGGAATGAGTACACTCTTGACCAAACAAAGATCCTTTTCTAGGTAGGCAGGTTGTCCTTTATAGCTAAGCTTCCAACTATAAGAATGTACATAGAATAGTGAGAAAAAAAGGATTCCCTATCCATTATCAGACCAATGGAATTAATCCTGGCAACAAAAGGGGTACTAGATGTTATAATCAGCTTGATTCAGAGGATGCCAGCTTGAAAAGGTGCGAGTAAAACATTCTAGGTAGAGGGAAAGAGCAAATTTCCATTTTTCTGCAAGGTGGTTGAACTACACAATTGCCCAAGGTTCTTATCAATTCTATGACTTAAGGATGCTGACAGGCAACCTCCATAAACAAAGTAAACTGGGGAACTGAGGTAGAGGACAACAAAATGTCAGTAAGAAAAAGCTTTAGCAGTAACCTAACTCAACCATCTTATTTAACAGATGAGAAAACTAGTCTCACAAAGTTGAAGTAACTCATGCAAAGTATGCAGCACTGGAACTAGTCATTGTTCTTTCCACTACATTATTATGGTAACAAGATAAAATAGCGCTTTCACCTGTGTATCAAGCTAACTTACAGAAAAAGACTTCTCCCCATGAATTTGCACAATTATTTCCCTTTTCTAATTCATTATATAGAGAAATACATAAATGCTCTACTGAGGGTAAATAAATAGTTCAATAAACATGGCTGATAAGGTGCCAAGTAAGAGATGTAAAATGTGAGGTTCAGTTCAGTTCAGTCGCTCAGTCGTGTCTGACTCTTTGAGACCCCATGAATCGCAGCACGCAAGGCCTCCCTGTCCATCACCAACTCCCAGAGCTCACTCAGACTCACGTCCATCGAGTCAGTGATGCCATCCAGCCATCTCATCCTCTGTCTTCCCCTTCTCCTCCTGCCCCCAATCCCTCCCAGCATCCGAGTCTTTTCCAATGAGTCAACTCTTCACATGAGGTGGCCAAAGTACTGGAGTTGCAGCTTTAGCATCATTCCTTCCAAAGAAATCCCAGGGCTGATCTCCTTCAGAATGGACTAGTTGGATCTTTTTGCAGTCCAAATGTGAGGTTAAGATCTTAAATTTCTCAAAAATTTGCAGGAAAAAAAAAAGCAACTCTTTGTCTCTGTTATATTATTTTTTAAAAAATCTACTGTGAAAATTTCACAAAGTTAACATAATTGCCATGTTTAAAATTCTAATTCCAAACATATAAACAATGTTAGTCTGAAACATACAATGTTAGCCCGACGAATATAATACATCATACAGAGAAACACAGCAAGAAAAATTACTACTTTCACCTGCATATGGAACTGATTTCTGTTGCTCCCTCAAGTCCTGTGATTCCAAAGTCTCTTCATTACAATACTGCCTGGCCTAGCAGGATCCAAAATCTCACAGGCATTGGCCCCGCTGTTTGAGGAGGGCAGTGGGCAAACTGAAAACCCTGAGCTTGTATCCAAGTTTGACAGAAGTTATAAAAGGACAACTGCAACAAACACATGGAATCCAAGCCATGAACAGCATCTCCACAGGGTCAAACCAACCTAATTATAACTTGTCTTCTTCCAATCTTTGCAACGTAAGGTTTGACCAAATGCTTATCTGTTTAGGAATAATGGCAGTATATAAACAGCGAAAGCAAGTTTCAAGGTCATGAGCATGGCATTCAAGACTTCCACGACCTGACCCATGACTCCACCTCATCTCCTAACATCCTCCTCACGCACTGCATGCCCCAGCAGTAGCTGTAGCATTCTGCATGCTTCAGGTCTTCGTTCATGCTGTTCCCTGTCTTCTCCCAGTAATGCTCCCAGTTGCTCTTGGGTGTGCGTGTTGACATACATACATGGACATATACCAGCTATTTCATTTGGCTAGATTCTTTAATACTCAGCTCAGTTGACACTGCAGCACCCGATGTATATTTCTATCTTTCCCTATTTTATTTTAAAGGGTATCCCAGGTGGCTCAGTAGTAAAGAATCTACCCGCCAAAGCAGGAGATGTGGGTTTGATTTCTAGGTTGTGAAGATCCCCTGGAGAAGGGAATGGCAACCCACTCCAGTAATCTTGCCTGGGAAATCCCATGGACAGACGAGCCTGACGGGCTACAGTCCCTGGAGTCACAAAAGAGTAGGATACAACTTAGCAACTGAAACAAATTTTTTAACTCTTTTATACTGTTTTGACGTATAGTCAATTAACAATGTTGTGACAGTTTCTGGTGGACAGCAAAGGGACTCAGCCCTACATATATATGTATCTATCACTGTTGTTTAGTCGCTAAGTCATGTCCAACTCTTTTGCGACTCCACGCGGTGTAGCACACCAGGCTCCTCTGTCCATGGGATTTCCTAGGTGAGAAGATTAGAGTGGGTTGCCATTTCCCTCTCCAGGGGATCCGCCCACCCAGGGACTGAACTCACATCTCGTGCCTGGCAGGCACACTCTTTACCACCGAGCCACCTGGGAAGCCCACCAGGTATCTATTCTCCCACAAACTCCCTTCCCATTGTATGCAATCACTTACATTTATATTGGGTTGGCCAAAAAGTTTGTTCAGATTTTCCCGTTATCTTACAGGAAAACCTTTTGGCCAATCAAATACCGTTGATGGTATGCTGTTCAAGAGAGGGGCTTGCCCTTATTTGCATCTAACAGCTTAGTACAGTACTTGATCATAGTACTTAATAACTTAATAGATGTTTATTAAGCTTAATTTTAAGAAGGGGAGGTTGCTAAATTTAAATATGTTCCCTTTCACCCACTGGGAGAGGAAAATAATATATATGGAGAGTATCAGAATAAATGGATTTTGTCTAACTGACGACAATGTTTTCCAAGTATTCTACAGTGTTTGCCCCCTATGCTGAGAGTAGTTTTCCAGGTCTTATAACTCTCCCATACTCAGTAAATACGTGGACCAAGTAGTACAATAATTAAATTCTAAGAACTGATTCTCTACTTAGCTTGAAGGCTTCTTCCTCAAACAAGTGAAAGCTGAAGACAGGAGGTTTTGTAAATACATACTCAGCTAAAAACACAGTAGTTGTGGCTCTCAACATAACAATGAACCATTTTTGGCCAGAAACTTTTATTTAATATAAAAATCATGTAAAATATATACGAAATATTGTCACTAAATGTTTAATCAGGGATATATACTGCAGCTTTTAGAACATTTACTCTGTTATCTGTATATGCTCTCTTCATTCTGGCTAAAATATTACTTCATTCTTGTGTAGACAGAACAATATGCTTGGCAATCATATCATCACCATATTTTTTCTCCTCTTAAAAATTAACAATGTGCTATGCCTGAGCAGATCACAAACTTGGAACCAATCAAAATGTGGCTCCTATAGTATTCATTAACTATAATTTATTATGTGTATGCTGATATGTCACTATGATTTTCAGCTTTGGTATTGAAATATTTAGCTATGGTTGCTGAATATAATCAGCAAGATAAGAGGTTTTGAATATGATTACATGAAGCTTCTTAAATACAGTAAGAAATTATGTTAAAAAGAGCACTGATAGCAAAAAATGGAGCTTTTTTCCTGTAATAAATATTATAGGTGATGTTATCTTTTTCTGAAAATTATACTTTATTCTAATTATAAGTACTTATCTGATTACTAAAGCATTATCACTACAGATTTAGGAGTAGTGACATTACTTAATTTCTCAAAACATATGCTAGCATCCTAGCTGAGGGATTCCGGGTAAACTAGATACCAAATGGAAATCATATTATGTTTTCAATGTGTAGTTTTAAAGACTATGAGCTCAGTATCCAAGTCTGGGTTTCTCCTTTGTTCATAAAGTCACTTTACCATACCGAGAGTAAATTCACAGAAATTTGGATGGTGCGTGTGTACTTTCAGCAGCTACTGCACACTTTGCATCCTAAATTAAGCAACCTAACGTAATTCACAGTGCTAAAAAAAAAAAAAAAGCAATTAAAAACATATGTTGGTTTAATTTTTTTTCCATCTCATACTGTCAGGTCAGTTGTCAAGGTTTTAAAAAAGAACCAACACGTGCACCTAAATGAGCATTAATTTCACAATTCAGTTACAATTTACAGTTCTTACCACCTAGCTGGAAGCTCTGCGTCTGCATACTAAAAAATGTAGGTTCAACATTTGTTTCATGTTATGAAGGGCATTGGATTCGTCATTGGATTCATGTAAGGGGCATCTGAAAACCTATTGTTAACCTGCAGCATAATAATAGGAAACCCCCTATTTCACCCTCAACACATGTGGGCCCAAAACCCTAAAGACAGGCAGGCACAGTAACTAATTTGATTATGAGGTTAATTTAAGGCAACAACCATCTAGAAGAAATTGTTAACTTGTAATCATGTTGTTCCATTACAAATTTTTAACTTGTAATGCTGACAGATGAAGACTGAGCTGATTTTTTCCCATCCACATTAGTCCCCTGCTAACCTAATTACCTGATTATAATTTGCAAATTCCTCTTGGAATCATCAAATGAACTAATAATGCATACTCTAAAAATGAAACGGTTCTAACAAGCTGGTATTTTTCTATACTCCTAAGTGTATCTGGAGTTCATAAATAAGATTTTCATTTTACATTTAAAATGTAGTGTCTAGGGGTTATTACTATGAATTCAAAATAGATAGCACTGGGAGATTGTTCAGTCTGTACTATGGTACTTGAGCAAAGGGTGGAATGTGAGCTTAATTTTTAACTTGGGAAAAATAACAACATTGGAGAATTTAACTTATAGTCTTTTAACAGCCTTATGGAGATGATCATACATCATTTTGTGTGTGTTCAGTCACCCAGTCATGTCCAACTCTTTGCAACCCCATGGACTGCAGCACTCCAGGCCTCCCTGTCCCTCATCATCTCCTGGAGTTTGCCCAAGTTCATGTCCATTGCATCGGTGATGGCATCCAGCCATCTAATCCTCTGATGCCCTCTTCTCCTTCTGCCCTCAATCTTTCCCAGCATCAGGGACTTTTCCAATAAGTTGGCTGTTTGTTTCAGGTGAGCAAAATACTGAAGCTTCAGCTTCAGCATCAGTCCTTTCAATGAGTATTCATGGTTGATTTCCTTTAAGATTGACTGGTTTGACCTCCTTGCTGTCCAAGACACTCTCATACACCATTCAATGCACCCACTTAAAGTGTATAATTCATTGGTTTTTTAGTATATTCATAAAACTATGTAACTATCACAACAATTAATTTTAGAGCCTTTTCATCACCCCAAAAGGAAGCCATGGGCCCTTCGGCTATCATCTACCAAACCTCCCTCCTAACCCCTTGTCCCAACAGCAATCTACTCTCTGTGCCTACAGACTGCCTATTCTGGAAACAATATAAAATATAAACAAATCGATTCCTAATGCACGCTAATATTTAAGGAACTGGCTATTAAAAAAAAAAAAAAAGTAGAGCCTTGCAAAAACAAAACCTGACAAGTGTCTTGAGAGGTAGGATAAAAACTCACAAAGTGCTATCATGGACCCTAAAGAAAGATAAAAGAATTTTAAGAAGGAGCAATTCAAGTGTCAAAGGCTCCCCAAACCCAACTGAGAAAAGGACTAGGAAGTTTTTATTTTAGACTCAGTGATAAGGAAGATGCTACTGACATTGGCCAAAGTATTTTTGGTGTTTTGGTAAGAAGAAGCCAACACCAGAGGATTAAAGAGGTGCATAGAAAATGAAGAATTCAAATGAATGTAGACCAGGGGTTGGTAAACTATAGTCCACAGGCTAAATGTGGCTTGTTGTCAGTGTTTATAAATAAAGATTTATTGGAACACAGCCACACTCATTTGTTTATGTATGGTTTATGTACGGTCTGTGGTTGCTTTTGTGTTAAAAAAATATTTACTATTTGGCCCTTTGCATAAAAGATGTTTGCCAATCCCTACTGTACACAAATGCCTCAAATTATTAGCTCTACTTAACAAAAGTGACCTAATAAGCATTCCTATTCCAAATTATGTTCACTACTACTAGTTTAAAAGGACCTGTTGTTTATATGCTAGTAGAAGAAAGTAAAATCAGCTGTACTGAATAAAGCATAATTATTCATTTCAAGGATGAAATTTCAGGCCCTCTTCACTACCATTTGATGCACTGCTGTTTTATAGGAAAAGCTAGAGACAGCTACAGACTGTTAGAAAATCTCTTTGGAATAAACAGAATGTATCACTTAGCAGCTCCTATTTATATAAATTTTCAAACAACAGTAACATCTCACATCATGCAAACTTCTTTAAAAGAAGAAAAACGTGATTTTAAAATTGGTAGTTTTAAAAAAGTAAATTGTGCCTCCAGGTTTATCCTTTATCTAAATTTGATTAACAAAAAATGTTTTGAATGAGTATTTCCAAGCATTTTAATGAATTATATATTCATATAAAGTCTATAAAATATGCTTGCATGTCAATTTTAACACTCTATAGTTTATCTACAAAGAGAAATAAAAGCCAAAGGTTTGACTCAGAAACATTAAAACTGGACTGTTCGGCTCTTGCCTGTTACATGTGATGTCTGCCTGAAATGACTCATAACATAATAAAGCTATACAGTCTGGTTTAACATTTTGTATCTGTTGATGATTAGAGAAGCTATATGCCTCAGAAGCCTAGTCATTAATCTTAATGAGCTTTGTGACCTAGGCCAAGCCAATAAAACAAACCTTTAAATAACATATTAAAAAGTTCTCAATAGTAATTGTGAACCTGAAACCGTTTTATATAATTTCTAGCATTTCACAGTTCTAGAAAATAAACAGGGGTTCCAAAGACATTTCTTAACCTGGACGAGAAAAAAATGACAGAATGCTAAGAGTATCCATCAAATATCACTTTTTTTTTTGACAGGTCACATACAGCTGCTTCAAAAATCACAGATTAATGGAACAGGGAATTAATACATAGATTATCCCATAGGTGACTAGAATATAACTTTATTTAAGAACAGGTTAAATTTCGTGTAGCTCCAAAGTGATAAGGGCCTTAAGATAATGGGGCTTCAGAAGCATCACTAGGAACAAAGCTAGTGGAGGTGATAAAATCTCAGTTGAGCTGCACTCAATATGCCAGCAAATTTGGAAAACTCAGCAGTGGCCACTGGACTGGAAAAGGTCAGTTTTCATTCCAATCCCAAAGAAAGGCAATGCCAAAGAATGTTCAAACTACTGCACAATTGCACTCATCTTACACACTAGCAAAGTAATGCTCAAAATTCTCCAAGCCAGGCTTCAACAGTACATAAACCATGTACTTCCAGATGTTCAAGCTGGATTTAGAAAAGATAGAGGAACCAGACATCAAATTGCTAACATCTGGTTAGATCATCAAAAAAGCAAGAGTGTTACAGGAAAACATCTACTCCTGCTTTATTGACTACACCAAAGCCTTTGACTGTGTGGATTACAACAAACTGTGGAAAATTCTTCAAGAGATGGGAATACCAGACCACCTTATGTGCCTCCTGAGAAATCTGTATGCAGGTCAAGAAGCAACAGTTAGAACTGGACATGGAACAACAAACTGGTTCCAAATTGGGAAAGGAGTACATCAAGGCTGTATATTGTCACCCTGTTTATTTAACTTATATGCAGAGTACATCATGAGAAATGCCTGGCTGGATGAAGCACAAGCTGGAATCAAGATTGCTGGGAGAAGTATCAGTAACCTCAGATACGCAGATAACACCACCCTTATGGCAGAAAGCGAAGAAGAACTAGAGAGCCTCTTGATGAAAGTAAAAGAGGAGAGTGAAAAAGTAGGCTTAAAACTCAACATTCAAAAAAATAAGATCATGGCCTCCAGTCCCATCACTTCATGGCAAATAGACAGGGAAACAATGAAAACAGAGAAAGACTTTATTTTGGGGGGCTGCAAATGGTGACTACAGCCATGAAATTTAAAAACGCCTGCTCCTTGGAAGAAAAGCTATGACCAACCTGCTGCTGCTGCTGCTAAGTCGCTTCAGTCGTGTCCAACTCTGTGCGACCCCAGAGACGGCAGCCCACCAGGCTTCCCTGTCCCTGGAATTCTCCAGGCAAGAACACTGGAGTGGGTTGCCATTTCCTTTTCCAATGCATGAAAGTGAAAAGTGAAAGTTAAGTCGCTCAGTCGTGTCCGACTCTAGCAACCTCGTGGACTGTAGCCCACCAGGCTCCTCTGTCCATGGGATTTTCCAGGCGTAAGTACTGGAGTGGGATGCCATTGCCTTCTCCTGACCAACCTAGACAGCATAGTAAAAAGTAGAGACATCACTTTGCCAACAAAGGTCTATCTAGTCAAAACTATGTTTTTTCCAGTAGCCACGTATGGATGTGAGAGTTGGACTATAAATAAAACTGAACACCAAAGAATTGATGCTTTTGAACTGTGGTGTTAGAGAAGACTCTTGAGAGTCCCTTGGACTGCAAGGAGATCCAACCACTCCATCCTAAAGGAGATCAGTCCTGAATATTCATTGGAAGGACTGATGATGAATCTCAAACTCCGGTACTTTGGCCACCTGATAAGAAGAACTGACTCATTGGAAAAGACCCTGATGCTGGAAAAGATTGGAGGCAGGAGGAGAAGGGGATGACAGAGGATGAGATGGTTGGATGGCATCACCGACTCAATGGATGTGAGTTTGAGCAAGCTCTGGGAGCTGGTGATGGATAGGGAGGCCTGGTGTGCTGCAGTTCATAGGGTCGCAAAGAGTCAAACATGACTGAGCGACTAAACTGAACTAAACTGAAAGTTATAACAAGTGATTTTCACTTTCAAGTCAGCTCTAACAAATATAAAATCAATAAGGCTGGTGGAATTTACCCAAAAGCTGTGACCAAAGACTGAGTTGTGTCATGTAGTTGGAAAAAGTTAATGATTTTGTAAAAATACAGATTATTTGTGTGGAGCAATGTTACCTAAAGTGGGGTGAAACAATCATTTAAGAGTTTCTCTTTTAGACATTTATGAAGACACTGGCTTAAATAAAAGTTTGCAGAAACTTGTAGAAGTAGCCAAGGACAATGCTGCAAATCAGAACTCTTCCAAACAGACAAAGGCTCTTTTGAGATGGGCCAGACTAATTGGAAAGCATATTAATGGTAACAGAGCTAACTGATGCCCTTCATAAAAGATGATCTTCCACATGGGTGGCTTAGGATTAAGAACCACATTACTGATCATGCTCTCAGTTTGGTCTTGGTTTGAAATGGAGAGCACTTACATTTATGCAGCAGGAACTAGATATGAGATAGGTTCTGAAGTATATGAAGTACATTAGGCAGGATTAGTAACACTTGCATTTGGGAATGCTTACCAACATTATTATATTAAAGAAAGCAGCAACCCTTCCCCTTTCCTTCCCATTTCACAAGCCACTACTTGGTCTAAGCACCAATTTCTCAAAAATTAGAAAGCTGTATTTGCATTGCTTCTTGACCTTTTGGTTAAGATCAAGTATAGAATGTTGAATTTGCATACATTTTTTTTCTTCAATCTCATCATTCTCTAGATCATGCTAAATACAGATGCCATATTCAGTTTTTTAAAGTGCCACTTTTATCAAGTTGCTCTTCTAATAAAAATGGTCAGTATCTCCCTCATTACCAACACTTAAAGGTCTATCTTTTTTTGACTAGAAGTCAAAGCTCTCCATAAACTTCTCCCAGTATACCTTTTCCTTTCTAACTATGAAATATTTAAAATTTACAGGGACTAACAGAGCTGATATTCAAGTAATCCAACACCCAAATATAATTTAGGTTCCCACTCTAGTCAAGGCTCTGGTTTTTCCTGTGGTCATGTATGGATGTGAGAGTTGGACTGTGAAGAAGGCTGAGCGCCGAAGAATTGATGCTTTTGAACTGTGGTGTTGGAGAAGACTCTTGAGAGTCCCTTGGACTGCAAGGAGATCCAACCAGTCCATTCTGAAGGAGATCAGCCCTGGGATTTCTTTGGAAGGAATGATGCTAAAGCTGAAACTCCAGTACTTTGGCCACCTCATGCGAAGAGTTGACTCATTGGAAAAGACTCTGATGCTGGGAGGGATTGGGGGCAGGAGGAGAAGGGGACGACAGAGGATGAGATGGCTGGATGGCATCACTTACTCGATGGACGTGAGTCTGGGTGAACTCCGGGAGTTGGTGATTGATAGGGAGGCCTGGCGTGCTGCGATTCATGGGGTCGCAAAGAGTCGGACACGACTGAGCAACTGAACTGACTGACTTTGCCCATAAAAAGAGTAGATAAAGAATACAATTAAATTTGCCACCAAGCATCTCATCTCTTTACCTTTAGAAGAAGGATAAAAACTGGCAGAAACAAAAATACAAAGAAGGAAATGAGAAACAAACAAAAGACTTAAAAATGTACAAATATAATTCTTAACTACATCAAGATTAGAATGATTTTTTAAATGCCCTCTAGTTATTAACCTTAGATTAGAAAGTTGAAAATAAAGGGGAAAAATGGAAATTAATATCTTTTACCTTCACTTCAAATTTGTAATAGAGGTAAAATTAGACCTAGTATTTGGAGATGGGACTTGAATATACAGAAATGGAATAAAGAAGAGTATTCACTATTTCTCCCATTCCTGTTCCTTATTTCTCTAGGTAAAAAACTAACACTGGCAAGACATAGATCATTAGGGGTAGAAGATCATTATCTTCTTTAATAATCTATATGTATATGAGCAAAGATGGATTACAATCTAAAGAACCAAAATAATTGTTAAAAAGCATTTCTCAGTACATAGCACATTCATGGAAAGTTGAGAGGTGCTTATTAGGAAGAGGCTAAAATGGCTGAAAAGAATCAACATACTGTATTTAGAGGTGCTTTTATAAAAAGATAAGGGACAAATCTAAAATTAAAAAGACATCATTTTATTACATAAAAATCATAAAAAGCAACATGAAAATGTCTGAAAAAAGATACTGGACAAAAATATGGTTCAAAATAATTCATTTTTTTCTAACTTAATCTAAGTAAGATTTTTATTTACTGCCTGAAATCCAAAGGTCAACATAACCTATAAAGTAAAATGTGAAAATCATTAAGGAGAAATCACAGTCTGCATAATGACCTCAGTATAACTTGGTTCACAAAATGGGTTAGGAAATCATAAGTTTGGTGAGTGGCCCAAATTTCTCCAACTGTATCAGCCTTCCAACTGGCAAGCATGTAGGAAGTCTTTCTTCTAGAAATACTATGTTCAGATAACACTATTACACTGCTTTGAAGTACAGGATATTCATGTGTGACCATTCACATGACTAAAAATAAAATTTTGTTCTGAGTACAACTCACTTTAATGATGTACTTTAAATATTGTCAGGTTATAGAAAGAGATTTAAAGAGCATAATAGGAGTAGTTCTTTAGAAGGTAGATTTATTTCTGTTGCATCAACTCAGACCTATTTATTCAGCTTAAAGGAGTATCTTCTAAGATAGATGTAAAACACTAAAATCTATAAAATATTTTATAACATCATTATAAAAAAAAGAAATGTTAAATCTTGTTGAGATTTCATTTTGGATAATCACTTTCCATTCAAATAGTAGCCTACAGTTAAAAAAGAAAATGTAAAAATTCCATTTTTAAATAATCTATAATTTTAAAAAAAAATCTATAATTTGAAGGTGGTTCAGGCAGTAAAGAATCCACCTGCAGTGTGGGAGGCCCTGGGTTCTATCCCTGGGTTAGGAGGATCCTCTGGAGGAAATAGCTACCACCCCAGTATTCTTGCCTGGGTAATACCAATGGACAGAGGAGCCTGGCGGGCTACAGTCCATGGGGTCGCAAAAGTAGGACACAACTGAACAACTAACACTTAGACTTTTGACTGATATTTTGAATCTATAACTTAATACCAGAAAATTGAGTTTTCAAGTTTAAATGAAAATCTACGCATTTTATTTAAGGGTCTGTGTAAGCACAAAGATTTTTCTTTTCCACATATTCAATTTAACGTTGGCCATCTTAAGTTTTCATTTAGTTACAGAGTAAAAATATATTTTAAATATTCGATGCAATTACTAAATATGCTCTCTGACCATGTTTCAATGTCTCATGGCCATTCTTCTCTTCCTCCTTCAAGCCATCCAATTCTGATCATGAACTTCTTTTCTAGAGTTTAGACCCTCCAAAGATTCTTCACTATTCGCAAAAGTTCAAATTTCCCAGGTTGCTACTTTAGTCTTTATATAATGCAAGTTGAATCATCCTCTTCCTGCTCCCTCTGCAAGGATGCCATACAAATGTGCCAATTACTACCTTTGAACACCTGTGTATTTTCTTAAATCAATGCCTTTATCCCCACTTCCTCTTCAGTGAGAATGTACTTCTCTAACTTACACATGGCAAAATCCTGTGATTCTTCAAGGCTCAACTGAAGCCCCTCTTACATGAGGCCTTCCCCCATCTCCCACACAGGTCTCCTTCTGAGTTCTTCCCACACTTCAGCTAGTGGTACGGCACCTAACACATTCTACCGTGTCCTGTACTTTCCCTGTGAATGTACCATCATTTGTCTAGCAGGACGAAAGTTGCTCTAGGATAGGATCTTAAGTGTGTGACCACTGGTATCAAACTGCTTGTGTTTCAAAGCCATCTTCAGAAGTCACTATCTTGAACAAATTATGAAATGCTCTCTGCCTGTCTCCTCATTTGTAACATGGGGGTAGTAATAGCACCTACTTGACAGGGGTTCAGTTCAGTCATGTCTGACTCTTTGCAACCCCATGGACTGCAGCACGCCAGGCCTCCCTGTCCATCACCAACTCCGAGTTCACTCAAACTCACGTCCATCAAGTCGGTGATGCCATCCAGCCATCTCATCCTCTGTCATCCCCTTCTCCTCCCGTCTTCAATCTTTCCCAGCATCAGGGTCTTTTCCAGTGAGTCAGCTCTTTGCATCAGGTAACCAAATTATTAGAGTTTCAGCTTCAGCATCAGTCCTTCCAATGAATATTCAAGACTGATTTCCTTTAGGATTGACTGGTTGGATCTCCTTGAAGTCCAAGGGACTCTCAAGAGTCTTCTCCAACACCACAGTTCAAAAGCATCAATTCTTCGGCACTCAGCTTTCTTTATAGTCTAACTCTCACATCCTTACATGACTACTGGAAAAACCATAGCTTTGATTAGATGGACCTTTAATACCTCTGCTTTTTAATATGCTGTCTAGGTTGGTCATAACTTTTCTTCCAAGGAGCAAGCATCTTTTAATTTCATGGCCACAGTCATCATCTGAAGTGATATTGGAACCCCCCAAAATAAAGTCTGTCATTGTTTCCATAGTTTCCCCATCTATTTCCTATGAAGTGATGGGACCAGATGCCACAATCTTAGTTTTCTGAATGTTGAGCTTTAAGCCAACTTTTCCACTCTCCTGTTTTACTTTCATTAAGAGGCTCTTTAGTTCTTCTTCACTTTCTGCCGTAAGGGTGGTGTCATCTGCATATCTGAGGTTATTGAAATTTCTCCAGGCAATCTTGATTCCAGATTGTGCTGGACAGGGATATGAGGATGAAATACGTATTATGTATAGAAGCACTTAGGTCAGATGCCTGGCCTGGTATTCAGTAAGAAATCAATGATGCTTGTCATCACCATCACCCCATCATTTTTTATGCTCTACACACGGACCTAGCCCAGGACCTTGAATATAACAAATGTTTAATAAAATGCTTATTAAATTGAATGGAATCTTTTTTGTCTTTTCAAGTCAAGTGGGAAATAAAGCCATGTGGAATATACTGATCAGGGAAAACCAAAATCTCTCTTAAATGTAACATTTTACATGAGCAAGTATTAATAGTAGATTAATAATTAAATACTCAGAGTTACGTAAACATTGCCAAAATAAATTGCATTTTCAGTAAGGGTGTAAAAACCTTTAGATCTCACCTAAATGCAGGTTACAGTTCTGACAGCTATTTTCATACCTGTGGGCTGTCAGAGAGGCCCTTTCCAGATACATTTACATATACATTAGTTGATCCTTCAAGGACTAGGATTTGAACTAAGCGGCTTCACTTAGACATGGAGTTTTTTCAAACACTATGTAGTCGGCCTCTCCATTGGAGGGTTTCTATCCATAGGTTCTGCACCCCGAGGGTTCAGCCAACTGCAGATGTGGAATCAGCAGATACTGAGAGCACACTGTGAGACTGGAGCATCCTCGGAGTTTGGGAGCCGCAGGGAATCCTGCAATCAATCCCCCATTGATACCAAGAGACAACTGTACTATAATGAAGGTCGATTTCAACAGTACTATTAGAACTGCATGAAAAATCCTGACTTTCCAAGAGAGTGATAAAAAGCCAGTAGGTAGAGAATCACATTTTAGGCAGGAGTATGTGGAGGATAGGTCTCCTTTCCCACATAACACTGAAAGTGAAAGTCATTCAGTCGTGCCCAACTCTCTGAGACTCCATGGACTGCAGCCTGCCAAGCTCCTCTGCCTATAGAATTTTCCAGACAAGAATACTGGAGTGGGTAGCCATCCCCTTCTCCAGGGGATCTTCCCAACCCAGGGATCGAACCCAGGTCTTCCATATTGCAGGCAGATTCTTTACCATCTAAGCCACCAGGGAAGCCCAAGAATACTGGAGCGGGTAGCCTATCCCTTCACCAGGGAATCTTTCTGACCCAGGAATCGAACTGGGGTCTCCTGCATTGCAGGCAGATTCTTTACCAGCTGAGCTACACATGACACTGGTTCACACTAAAACCACATCTTCCAGTTATTCTTAGATGTAATGTCTTCTGTATACAGACTACCAAACAATGCAAAAGTGTGTTACTGTTTTGTGAAGTAGATAAAACGTCTTGAATAGGATGAATCTATTTAGATCCATTTTCACTGGTGACCTAATCCAGAGATTAAAACATAATGTTAGTATGAGAAATATTTTCACTACGTGTTTTCACGAATATACGAAAACAAAATGAAATGCCAAATACTGTGAACATAGTATCTTAGGTTTTAAGACATGAACTCATGTATGTTAGCACTATCTGTCATTTACACAGTACAGACTTGCTTTCAGTTCAGTTCAATTCAGTCGCTCAGTCGTGTCCGATTCTTTGAGACCCCATGAATTGCAGCACATCAGGCCTCCCTGTCCATCACCAACTCCCAGAGTTCACTCAAATTCATGTCCATCGAGTCAGTGATGCCATCCAGCCATCTCATCTGTCATCCCCTTCTCCTTCTGCCCCTAATCCCTCCCAGCATCAGAGTTTTTTCCAATGAGTCAACTCTTTGCATGAGGTGGCCAAAGTATTGGAGTTTCAGCCTCAGCCTCAATCCTTCCAATGAACACCCAGGACTGATCTCCTTTAGAATGGACTGGCTGGATCTCCTTGCAGTCCAAGGGACTCTCAAGAGTCTTCTCCAATACCACAGTTCAAAAGCATCAATTCTTCTGTGCTTAGCTTTCTTCACAGTCCAACTCTCACATCCATACATGACCACTGGAAAAACCATAGCCTTGACTAGACAGACCTTTGTTGGCAAAGTAATGTCTCTGCTTTTGAATACGCTATCTAGGTTGGTCATAACTTTCCTTCCAAGGAGTAAGCATCTTTTAATTTCATGGCTGCAATCACCATCTGCAATGATTTTGGAGCCCAAAAAAATAAAGTCTGACACTGCTTCCATTGTTTCCTCATCTACTTCCCATGAAGTGATGGGACTGGATGCCATGATCTTCATTTTCTGAATGTTGAGCTTTAAGCCAACTTTTTCACTCTCCTCTTTCACTTTCATCAAGAGGCTCTTTAGTTTCTCTTCACTTTCTGCCATAAGGGTGCTGTCATCTGCATATCTGAGATTATTGATATTTCTCCCGGCAATCTTGATTCCAGCTTGTGCTTCTTCCAGCCCAGCGTTACTCATGATGTACTCTGCATAGAAGTTAAATAAGCAGGGTGACAATAATACAGCCTTGACGTACTCCCTTTCCTATTTGGAACCAGTCTGTTGTTCCATGTCCAGTTCTGTTGCTTCCTGACCTGCATATAGGTTTCTCAAGAGGCAGGTCAGGTGGTCTGGTATTCCCATCTCTTTCAGAATTTTCCACAGTTTATTGTGATCCACACAGTCAAAGGCTTTGGCACAGACTTGCTTTAAAGAAGTAAATATTCTTTACAATAGCAAGACAAATCATTCAACCAAGCCTTAGAGTAACAGGACTGACCATGTTTTGCATTTAGATGACACATCTTTCAAGTTGCTGAAAACGTTTTGCAAAATCTCACAGAAATGTTCTCTCTCCCCACCAAGCTAACTAGGCAAAAAACATGCTAAGAAAAGCAAGTGAGAAATTAGCAATATGGTGCAAGGCCCAGACCCAAAAGTCATGAAGGAGATCATAATGCTGTCTCCTGTTTGCCAACAGGTGGGTCTCAAGATTGCAGGCTGGTATTTTCAAATTAAACTTTGATTTGTCTTTTACCTGGCACTGCAGCTAATGCCCTCTTCTCTCCTGATAAGACAGGAGACTGAGAATAGTAGAAAATCAAATCTTTGCATGCTAAGTGCTATGGTGGAGGTAACAGTGATGTGTGGTGCTGTGGAATGAATTGTAACATGACAGAGCTAGATTTTAATGAAGGAATATTCTGACTAGTGAACTTTCACTAAGCAGTAATTTTTTAAAATACTAAAAAGAATGAACTAGAATATTAAACAATATTATGGCTTCAAACATACATTCAAAATTTGACCTCAATTACTGTTGAATAAATCTACAAAATAAAACCCTTCTTTTCCCCCAGCACCACGGCCTGCATTTTAATCACTAGGATTCATCCAAGGAAAATGTATACCTGAGAAAGCAGAGCCAGAAGGATCCTAAATGCCAGCAAGTGGTTGGGACCTGAAACTGTTAATTTGATTTAGGGACCATGCTATTATTAGTTAAAGGCTCTGAAGGCAGTATTTTAAACACCAGGGTATAGGCTCACACTCTGGACAATGTCCAGCTCTCTCTACTCTTAATCGTCTCAAGGACTGTTTTAAAGTAAGTCAAATATATCCAGTTTTTAAAACATGCTTTTAAAAGTCCTCAAAGAGCAAAGTAAGAACTACTCACTTTCTAAAACGTGTGTGTGTATAAATAAAAGCCTGCTTATATATTACTAAATTTCTATAAAAACACAGAAATTTTTAGTCATGACAGCCAACTATGAAAGCTTATTTCAAGTTTTTTTTTCCTCGCTACATTAACTGTTCCTATTACAGTGACTAAAGAAATAATTTTCAAAGCACTGTTTATTAATTTTATACTCATTTTTAAAAAAGGAAACAATGGTTCCTGAAAATACATGGTACATTTTAAATGCAAGGTTGTAAAATATTTGACATAGAAATATTGCCAAATATTGTACAAATGGGCCTAACTCGTACCTTAAATTATTTTGGAAATAAGCACTGAAGTCATAAAAAATTATTTTCTTTCAGTTGGTGCAAAATGTAAAGAACAGAATTAATAGGCATTTTATCTTCAGCTCCGTTAAAGTAAAAGAATGGGGATGCAAAGCCAAGAACTTGACAACTAACATTTAGACAGTCATCCATTTTATAATGAGTTGAGTTACACACTCTCAAATAATTAACACTGAGAAATCTGGCCCTAAATTCAGTCTCCACAACTCTAAGAAGATCAAATCTTAACTGCTAATGATGAAATCGAAGCATAAAAATGTCTTGTTATAGTACTAGCAAATAGGAAACTGAAGAATTATGGATATGATTAAAAAAAAAAAAAAACACCTATATAGGTCACTTCTGCATCCTTTTAGGTCTAACTTTGAACCCTTTAATGATTGCTCTCTTAAAATTTAATTTCAAAGGACAACAAAAATAAATTTTTCCATAACTCCAAGTGGGATGAAAACTCCATTAACTGCTATTTGGACAGTTTTGAGGAATACAGAAATACTTAACATAATAGGTAAGAGTGGGAGAAATGAAATCATCAACACCTAGACTCAAACAGAAAAAGATGAGAGGAAACGCTGATTATGAAAGCAATGTAACATCTAGAAGTTGAAAGTACCAGCTCTTGAATCAGGCTGACTGTGTTCCAATCCTGGCTCCATCACGTGTTAGCTGAATGGCTTCACCCTAAGTAATTAATCTCTCAGTTCCTCACTTTCCTTTTCTGTGGCTGGGAATAATAAGAGTAACTAATCTCAGGACTGTAGCAATGATTATATGACATGAAAAATGCTTGGCATAGTGAATGACACAAACTAAGTGCTCAACAAATATTAACTAAAGTTATTATAAAACTAAGGAAAAAAGAACATTTCTGAAGTCAAAACACTAAGAATGACTGGCCAGAAATACCAGAGGTTGATGAGACATCAAGAAGATGCAGAACAGGAGCACTGGGTTTGCTGTAACTATAAATAAGAACAATTTAAGTTAATAAGTGAAGATAAAAGTCAGGCACTAAAAAATCCATGCTGATTGATAGGAATGAAGAAGCCAGAGATATGGATTTATATAAAATATGTCCATATTTGTGAAAGTTAAAAATCAAAATAAAATTGAGAAAATAAAATAAAATGAGAAAAGGATACAAAGAAAAGAAGAGGCCAGAGTCAAGTATTTTTGTCAATAATCAGAAAGATGCCAAATAAATGCAACGAAATGAAAAAATTTCTAGTCATGATAATATATTTTTGGAAATACTCAGCTATAGGCTATACTGATCAATTTGATAAAAGAGTTTTACTAAGATATGATAAAAATACACTGAACATTATCCTAATCTTACTAAAATGATAAATGTTAAATAAAAGCATCACCATCCCCCTACCCCAACAAGAATATCCTCCCAAAACTTGTAGAAGAACCATTTATACTTGGTATTACCCTAGAAGGATTAGTAAAACCTTAAAAGGAAATAGCAATTGTCACATCAAGATTTTCAGATTCAGTATCTCCATAGGCAAACCTCTTATTTCTGATTGTATCCAGCTTTTCTGTTCAATAAACAGTTTTGAACATTGTAATCAACTTCTTTTTAATCAAAAGCAGTCATATTGACAAATTAGGTAGTACTGAAAAATGTGATTCATTATGGCAGTTTTCTTTTTAAGTATGTTTTTAATCAGTTTTGGATGCAGGTGCACTTTCAAAAGAAAAGGAACAAATTTCTACAAGTTACTGAGGTCTCTAAAGTAGGAATTGGTTTTGCTAAAAAAAATGTAAAAGACAAAAATGAAATCATGAAATTCACATACAAAAGCAATCTTAATGATTTATTAATAATTTCTAACTTTTAAAAGAGAACGCTACTCCACGTCTTCCTATTTTTAAAGAATTTAATGAAAAAACATATAGTACATATACAATAAATAAAACACAACTACATAAATAATGTTTATTCTCTTCTAAACACTTATTAGCAAACTTTATTTCAAAAACAATTATGAAAAATATGACATTCAAGTCCTAATTTAAAATTACATTCATTTTCTTAAAAATGTAATTAGTTAAAATGAGGTTATAAAAATCAATCTTTCCATTTTAATAGGTAGTTAATTTACTTGTACAGATGGTTATTACTTTGTATGACTATTAATATAATACCTGATTTTTGTTTTTTACTGAATCTTGTCTAGGACAAAACAGTAAAGTTCTTTTATAATCCCCATTAAACTTCCTAAGGTTTACTTCTTTTAACATTGCTAAGTTAAAATTCATCAATAAAAATGCTGACAAGTCATGTGACTTTTGAAAATAACATGTCCACTTAATAAAATGGGTCAATACTGAATATAGCAAAATGATCCATTTGTTACCATAATAAAAATACCACTTATGCAAGTTCCTCTTAAATAGGATGATGAACAATAAACATTGCCTAAGAAATTACTCCAAAGTCAGTAAGCTTTGATTTGTTTTCTGGGGGGAAGAAAAATGAACTCATGAAGAAGGTTAATGACAAATAAATGGCTTTTATAAACTCATTAAGTACTATAAACATTCAGTACATTTTCCTTCTTTTAAAATGTTGATTAGTCTCCATTAAATAGTTTTTTTTCAGTCTGTCTTCATTTTGAAATCTGTACTTTTAACAAAAAATAAGGACACATTTACCTCTTCCCCTTTCCTTCAAATTGTACACACACAAAAAATATTTTTTAAAGGAAGAAACATTGATAGTGCAGTAAAACAAGAAAGAATACCACTGCAGGCCAGAAAATCTGAGGAAATTCTATAAACTAAAAATCAGAGGAGATTTAATTAAAAGAAAAAAAAATCAAATCAGCAAAACTAAATCTAAAACAAGCAAAAAAGATTGTAGAGCCCCAGAGAAACGTAGAGCGTACAGCCGACAAAAGCATGTGTGTCTTTTCTCAAATGTGATTTCTATCTGTGCAGAGTCCCAGAGTAGATGGTGGGATGAGAGAAACAAAGCAAATAAAGGCAAGCAATTTATGGGAAAACACTCCCAAACCTACAGGTCAAAATCCTGCAACGGGAACACCCTGCCCAGCAGTGCTTCCTCCTTTGGCCCTGCAGTCACTGGATGAAGACTTCTGTAATAAGAATCTTATTACCCGCCCCCGCCCCGCCCCTGAGGGATGGAGTCTCATCTGATTGAAGAGTATAAATACTCTCCAGGCATGAAAACTCCTCCATCTATGCTTTCAACCACACATACTAATAACCAAGAATCACTAACCATTTAAAGAAAAATTAGCAACAACGCCATTGAATTTAAAATGAGGAAGTATCATTCAGGCGGAGTAGAAGACACAGAAGAAAATTTTAAATATAGTTGGCATTCTCAGTGGAATGAAAAGACTACATCAACAACAACAAAACAACAGGCTATTTTGAAAAAGAGTTATATGTAATTAAAAACATGCCTGATAAAGCAATGATAAAACAAAGCCTAAAAAAACAGACTGATAATTTAAAGGGTTCAGCTAAAGGAAAAATTACTGCATTAGACAAGGACAAGAGATCCTCCATAACCAATGTAAAATGAAGAAAACATATAAAGAGAAATGGAAGGTAGATTTAGAAGCTCCAGTAGATTTAGAAACTCCAGTAAAATTACCTAGCAGAATGACAAAACAGAAAGAACTGGATGAAAAAGTACTCAGAGAAATAAAGGAAGAAAAGTTCCTTCTTACCTAAAGATAGATTCAGGGGCAGAGGCATCTGAAGAACACTAACAATTAAAATTAATAACTACACTTAATCATATCCTAAGTGTACTATCAGGATGCTATGGATATAAATTTCAAAATCTTCAGTGGGGGAAATAGGCAGAAGGAAGGAGAAAATGGTTATTTACAAAAGTATAAAAGCATATTGCTATCAGAATTATTTCTAGCAAAATCAGGTAACAGAAGTCAATAAAAAGTGAAAGTGAAAAGTGAAGTCGCTCAGTCATGTCCGACTCTTTGCAACCCCATGGACTTTAGCCTACCACGTTCCTCCGTCCATGGGATTTTCCAGGCAAGAGTACTGGAGTGGGTTGCCATTTCCTTCTCCAGATGATATTCCTGACCCAGGGACTGAACCTGGGTCTTCCACATTGTAGGCAGACGTTTTATCATCTGAGCCACCAGGGAAGTCAGAAGTCAATAAAGGAGTCTTCAATTCTCAGACAAAATTATTTATATGTAGAATTTGGTCAAGCCCTATTAGAAATCAAGCAAGAGATTAAATACACATTTTTCGTCATGCAAAGACTCAGACCTCTTCATTGCAGCCAGTGAAGAGGCTGCCTGCAATCCAGATCTGGGTTCAATCCCTGGGTTGGGAAGATCCCCTGGAAAAGCAAATGGCAATCAACTCCAGTATTCTTGCCTGGAAAAATCCCATGGACAGAGGAGCCTATCTTCATAGGAACTCTCCTATGACAGAGTTCATAGGGTCGCAGAGTTGGACATGATTGAGCGACTTCACTTTCTTTCTTTCTTTCAAAGACTCAGACTAGTTCAAAACCTTCAGGTACAATCTAAATGAATTATTGGAATCCCTTGGTGGTCCAGTGGTTGAGAGCCCGCCTGCCAGTGCGGACCTGATCCCTGCTCTGAGAAGATTCCACATGCCGTGGGGCAACTAAGCTATACACCACCGCTGCTGAGCCCATGCTCTAGAGCCTATGAGCTGCGACTACTGACGCCCACGCACCCAAGAGCCAGCACTCCCTAAGAGAAGTCACCACGAGAAGTGCACATACCACAATGAAGAGGAGCCCCGCTTTCTACAATTAGAGAAAGCCAGAGCACTGCAAATATTTATTCACTCAGCACGGCCACAAATAAATATTTTTTAATATAAAAAAATAATTATTAAATAATCAATTCTAGAAAACCAAAAAATGAGGAACATGTAAAAATACAAGAAACTGTAATGTCCCAAAGCAGTAAAACCAAATTTACTAAATTACTAAATTAAATTTTGTAAAACTAAATTTAAATCATTACTGATACATAATGTTAAAAAGAAATAACAATCTGAAATTAAAGTACAAAAGTATTTTAGAATGACTGTCAGGGAGGAATACAAGCATATATATTAAAACTCCAGACATTTTTAGAAAAGAATAAGAATACAGAGTAAGAGAAAAGCTTTTGGATGTTCTCAAAATATTCCTTTTATTCATTTACACAAAGAGATGCTTGACAATAGAAAAAAGGATCTAATTTCTATGCCTTTAGATTTAATACGAACTTGCTTTTCTTTACATATACCCACACTTGTACATCAATAAGCCCTTACTGATGAGTAAACGTCACCACTGTACTGTTCCAAAAGGTTCTAAACCCTCTTTAAAACTAATTAGACCAAAATGGTTATATACGGCTTTGAATATCCTATATGGAATGGAACCATATAATGAAATCAGGTATATGAATTTCTAACTCAGAAAGTTTCAGTAATAATTATTGGAAAATTACTTCCCCCAAAGTTCATTTGACCACAGAAGCTTTATATTAGAGTTACATTATGTTAAAACAGTCCATATATGAGAATATTCAAACTATCTCTTAAAATGTTCCGATTAGAATTGACCTGAACTACAACAATAGTTTTCATTTTGTTCAGTAAATAAATTTGATGTCTTATTTTTCTTCCTAAGAAATTTACCTAATTTTGAAAAGAACTGCTGCTACTGCTAAGTCACTTCAGTCGTTTCTGACTCTGTGCGACCCCATAGACAGCAGCCCACCAGGCTCCCCTGTCCCTGGGATTCTCCAGGCAAGAACACTGGAGTGGGTTGCCATTTCCTTCTCCAATGCATGAAGGTGAAAAGTGAAAGTGAAGTCGCTCAGTTGTGTCTGACCCTCAGTGACCCCATGGACTGCAGCCTACCAGGCTCCTCCATCCATGGGATTTTCCAGGCAAGAGTACTGGAGTGGGGTGCCATTGCCTTCTCCGAAAAGCACTTGTATTTACAAAAAAGAACTCGAAGACCTAAACTGGCACCATGATTTCAGGCAGAGGGTCCACTGCTAAGAATGTTCATGAAAGTTAATTTTAAAGATATAAACAAACCTTCAATTTGCAATGTATTCATTAAGGACAGGCCAAGTGTCAAAAGCTGTTTTGTCTTCCTTGTTTTGTTAAAATGTGCCCTCTTGTGCATTTTCCTTTCATAAATTTCAGATGAAAATAAATAAATGTTTCTACAGCACAAGGTGTCTGGAAATGGGTTAATACAGAAATTTTAAATATTAAATAGAAGAAAAAAGATCTTTCTACTCAGTAGACAATAACAAGCCATATTTTCAAGTATCTATTAAGGGTCTTCACAAGATCTAAAGAACTTGTTTGTATCTTGTTTCTAAAGTCAAAATAAGACAGAGGGGGGAAATGCCTATCCTCCAACTTCTTGAAACATAAAACTAAGGACCATTAATTAAGACTTTTCAGATCTCAACTGTCATGAGAATGCATGGGAATGGTAATTTCTATAGCACCCAAAGTACAGAATACAAAAGTCTATTACAGATTAAAACCAATATCCAAAATATACTTCAGCATGATCATGTCCATGTTTACTGACCTTTAGGAACAACTATATTTTTCATACACTGAATAACTCCAAAATGAATAGAAGTTGGAAACTACCATTTAAAGTTTCCACTAGTCTCCAAGGTCCGTCTCATTTAGTGATACAAGATCATTTTGGACTTTTAAAACAGTATAATTAACTTTCTTTAAATTTTAGATTCTTTCTTCTGATCATATATCCATCCAGAAAGCTAGGTACAACATTTAAATCAAGTAAAATATTATAGACTTAACCACCCTTGGGATATTTTTCAAATGCTTTTGGAAATTTTTATGGAAGGTAATTAATTTGTCATGCATAGTTGGACAAATTTATTTAGCTGAAAATGAATACAAAAATAAGTCCATATGCATAGCCACGAAAATTTAAGGAAATGAGAAAAATTAAGATTGAGTCTAACTGCAATTTTCTGAACACTACAATTCAATTCACATAACTAAATGTTTTAAAGACAAGAAATATGTTCTTGTCTTCCACTTAAGGAGATCAACATTTTTCACTGCTTTAATAAAGCATTCTATATCTCTTATAGGCAAAAAAAAATGATATAACCCAAGAGGCCAAATAAATCTGAATAATATGTGCACATTATTAAATACCAGTGTTAGCTTATGCTATCATTAAATTTAAGCTAAGATTATGAAATATAAAGACTAACTGTTCCTAAATCATATCCCACTAATATATTAGCAAAATTAAAACATCTTGGGAGGAAAAAGCAGTTTTTTGTAGCTTTCTAAGACTGATTTACCAAAAATGAATTACTCTCGAAAATAAAATCTGCTTCCACTTGTGAAAAATCTGTCACATTGCGGACAAATATTCAATGAACAATCAAAATGATGATAAGAACATAGAAATTTAAGCACTTGTAATAATACGAGGGCTTCAGAGACAATAGACACATAATAATGAAAACAGATTTCATCTGTCTTCTTGCCTCCTTGGCAGCATTAACTTGAGCCCTGTATACATCAGCGTGTTTGGACATAGGCAAGCTTCACTCTAGAGCTACAGTGAGCGTGCAGGAAGCCAGCTGTGAGGTTGCAGTCCCTCAAAGGCCAGAATAATGCAGACTTACTTGTAGAGTGCCAAGATGCACAACAGAAACCTTACTCCTTCCCATATGGATCACTGCCTTCCTTCTGAGATGAGGCTCTGGTTTCTGGCCTGGGGATGAGAAGTGCAGCAGGGGAGCCAACTGTTCTGGTTTCATGGACAGACCTTTGATTAATCCTCCTGTTTCAGCTCTACGTCTTCTTCCTGCCCGACTTCATACTTGGCAGATTCTCAGTTCAGAGGCTCTTTCAGGCTCAGA
The DNA here is from genome assembly GCF_032452875.1 of Bos javanicus. Taxonomy (NCBI): domain Eukaryota; kingdom Metazoa; phylum Chordata; class Mammalia; order Artiodactyla; family Bovidae; genus Bos; species Bos javanicus. Next base: position 37,249,983 of record NC_083874.1, read on the forward strand.
CAGGCTGGTCAGTTTCCTCTCACCTCCTCTGTAGCCTCCTCACAGCTTGCTTCATCAGTCATCTCACTCCCATCTTTCCTTCTCCCGTCATTTGTTGAAAACTTAACAAGTACTAGTGAGTCTCTGATTTTCTTTGCTTCATCAATCTGTTCTTTCTGTGCTTCTACGCTTCTATTTTAGTGACGTCTCAGGAGGGACAGGAAAATCAACATGTGTGCTCAGGCCTCCATCTTACCCTACGTAGGACTACTTCTTGAGCTTGTCAACAAGACTACTTCCATCTGGTGAATATAATTATACACAAAAACCTTACCTGCTCACGTGTATAATAGAATAGCTAACTTTTCTGAGATCCCCCCAAAATTTAAAACTTCACAGCATTTCAATTCAATATAAATTGTCTACAAATGGGAAATCAGGCATTTTTATACCTGAAGGGTAAAAATTTACTATTATGACACTCAGTGCTTAATTAAGAAAACGTAATCCATGTAGTGAATTTCAAAAAGACAGCTTCTGTTTCAAGTTCAAAGGATTCCTTACAAACTAAAAGATAAAATGCATTTTTTCCCCAATTATCTCAACAACTGAGTAATTATCAATAAGCTGCAAGATAATGAAAACTAGATGTCTGAAAGTAAATATTATGCTCCCCCCACCAAAAGAAGGCATAAGTAAAAAGGATCAACTACAATTGCTTAGGGAAGTTTGGGGGGAATATATAGTATCATTATTCATAAAATCAAATTTGAAAAAATAGCAATAGTACAATCCTTAAAAACTGTGGAAACATATTAACTTTATGACAAACATACCACTGAATAACAAATATGACTGTTAAGTGACTTATGTGAAGCACAATTAATTGAATCAATATGTTGATTTAAACTTTACTGCCATTGTCTCATTGCTGGTTCATAAAATCAGATGTGGAACTGGTCTCAAGCCCAGAAACCACAAAGAAACAAAAATATAATAAGAAGCACAAGTCATCTAAAGGCAGCTTAAAATCTGCACTGTATTAAACACTTTAAGATTTTAATTAAGTATAGAAAGAGAAAAACTGTTTTTTAAAATCACAAAATAATATAGTTTACTTGATGTAAATCCACAGACCATCTCAGCCACACTGGAATATCTATTAATCTTTTAGAATTCAAATTTTATGCAGTGGAGAGGGAGGGAGGGCCATGGTGGGGCTGGGGAGAGGAGATAAACTGACCTCAAGTATCTTCCTCATTTCAAAATTCTCTAGTCAACTTCACATTCTCAATTCTTTATTTACTAATACTTCAACAGTTTATTACCATTACAAATAAAAGTTACTTTTTACTTATATCATGATAACTTCAAAATCCTACATCAGACAAATACGTTTAGATTTAAAACCCAATGTTAAGACAAATGAACACTAGAATATGAGACTCAGCAGTTCACCATGGCCAGGTCATCTGATCTACCCAGATGTCTGACAGAATGCTAGGGCACAGTAATCACTGGAATAATGTTTCGGAACCTACTTGTTGTCATAAGACAAAAAGTAAAGAATTTTTCAATAAAAAGGAAGGACCTGTAATCATTCATATATTTGACACAGCCCCAACCACACGAGTCCTGAATATACTAAAGTAAACAGAATAACAGGGTAGGAATTTTGACTTTAAAGGAAGAAGATAATGAACTAACTAGTCTAATATTCCTTCACTACAAACAATAAAAATTGGTAAAGACAGTATTACTGAAATTTACCACAACATAAAATTGTAACAATGGATATTGTACTATTTTTTAGTTTTTGTTTTAGTGTTGTTTTAAAAGATTGGTGGGAAAGTAAAAAAACAAAAAGTAAGATGACTTGTATAGCCATGCTACAACAGTTCTCAACTTCGACTCTAACAGAACCAAAAATTGTAATACAATTTTTCTGTCCTCTGAGCCACTCCCAAAGATGCTGTGCATCTTGAGGCCAGGGCAGATGTATTAAGACAAAACAAAATTACATCAACAAAAAGAAAGCTGCAGAAGGCTATCCTGATGCCTATCTAGGAGCAGGCACACCTGGTCCAACTTATTTTCTCTTAACCTTTCCCAAGTCTTTGTCGTAAAAATCTCCGTTCTGTGTCTGTCATCCAGTTTCCGTTCCTAACTTTCATGTTACATTTTTTCTAACTATTCCTCACAGAGGTGCCTTGCAGTTCATCTATATCAGAACTGAAACTTTCAGTGTTGTCCCAAAGCTACATGGAAGTCAATTTATGCACTCTAAACTTTTATTTATGGAGAATTCAAGGTCACAGAGGTATAACTGTTTAATGAATATTCTGATGTGAGCACAGGACATAGGGGTAAATACTCAGGTTTTGATCCTTTATTCATTGAAGAAAAGCAATACATGACAAAAAGCATGAAATTCTGGTGAAAAGTAGCACAGGTGAATTCAAAGATCAATTTATACCTGGCAGACTTCAGTACCCCAAAATATACTGGTTTGAAACAATCTGAAGGAAAAAAAAAACACAATCTTTTTTTTATCAAAAGCAATCTCTCAGTGATAAGAAAGTCTTCATCAGTTATTACAGGGGATCTCTTACAGTGGCCTTTCATGAGCACCCCTCTTTGGAGTTAAAAAGATTACATGGTCTAGAAATGGCTAGATGCATCATAGTTCAGTTTGAAATTCGTGTTTCAAATCTGTGTTTTACATTTTTGAGATACTTACAATGCTTTTCCAACAGATTTCATTTTACTTCAGTAATTCCTAATTTCTTACCTATTTTGCAATTAGTAAGCTCACTATCCTAATAACTACTACTGCTCTTATGACACTAACATACACAATTTACCAACTTTCAGACTATGTATGAATGTTAAAAAATGTATTATACTCTAGAAGTTGCCTTTAGTACAATAAATTTTAACCATATCAAACTTTTGCCTTTGTTTTCCACTCTTTACATCCAAACTTAAAACTTTTTACTCCGGCTCAAATGCATTAAAATTGCACCTCCTCAGAATTCAATTTTTCTGATAACTGTTTAACTTTTAAAAACTCATACCTAATATGGCAAAAATCATCACAATGATGTAAAGCAATTATTCTCCAAACAAACAAACAAAGAAAACTAATGGCTACATAGTGGAGGTTATTAGGAAACCAGATGCTTGAATAATTCCAGGAAACTTATCTCATTCTTGGCTGTTTTGAAACCTAACTGCTGCTAAGTCACTTCAGTCGTGTCCGACTCTGTGCGACCCCATAGACGGCAGCCCACCAGGCTCCCCCGTCCCTGGGATTCTCCAGGCAAGAACACTGGAGTGGGTTGCCATTTCCTTCTCCAATGCATGCAAGTGAAAAGTGAAAGTGAAGTCGCTCAGTTGTGTCCGACCCTCAGGGACCCCATGGACTGCAGCTTTCCAGGCTCCTCCGTCCCTGGGATTTTCCAGGCAAGAGTACTGGAGTGGGGTGCCATTGCCTTCTCCATGAAACCTAATTAATAGGTTTTCTTCAAACTGTTTTTCTTGGGACCTTACATTCACATAAAGGTTAAAGAAAAAGTTCATAAGACTTTATTTTTGATACAGAGGAATATTCTAACACTAAAAGGATAATAATTTAAGAACCAGAATAGCTCCTTATTTTCTTTTTTTTGCTGGGGGTGGGGAGGGAGGTAAAGATTTCAAATTAAATTGTCAATATATGTATAGATTAGAAGGTCGAATAAACAGCCAAATCTGAGTGTTTAGAGCTGCGTTTCTTTTCTTTTAAAATATGTCAATTCTTGCAGAAAAAAATATGTGATCTAATTCTAAAACACCATTTAAACAGTTTAATATGGGGACTGCCAATCCCACATATAAGAAGCTTTCTGAGACAGAGAGAGAGAGTTGGAGGATATTTATTTGGCTTAGTGACTAAAGCCATCTTAAACCACAAACTTACATACTGAAAAATAGAACAATTTTTTTTAATTTTTTAAGTTATTAAATAAAAAAGAAGGAAATCTGTGCAATTTGTATTCTTTAACTTTTTGTGATTAGTTTCTATCTGAGCAAATCTTATAAAAATAAGAAAACCTTTAGACAAATATTTAATGTAAGGAGATGTCTGTTAAATTTGAGAACTCAAAGCAGGGAAATAAAATGATTAAATCTACATTTTGGAAAAAAAAATCAAGTATTTGCTGAGTCTGCCATATGCTTAACTAATTTGAGACCTAAATTATGGTGTGTGAAAATTGAGGAAATAAATTTTCTCTATAAGGCAGACAGCCTTATAGAAAACATGTTTTCTCAAATTTATATCAATTAAAAATTTCCAAATAAAGTTTTCTGATTGGACTATCAACAGGTTAAGTTTCCTACTCAACAGTTTAAATAACTTACTTGATAATACTATTTGATTCTAAAAAGGCTGACATAAAATGTAGTGTGTATAAATCAGAAAAAGCATAATACTGGTTGTATCATAATACTGCTGCTAAGTCGCTTCAGTTGTGTCTGACTCTGTGCGACCCCATAGACGGCAGCCCACCAGGCTCCCCTGTCCCTGGGATTCTCCAGGCAAGAACACTGGAGTCGGTTGCCATTTCCTTCTCCAATGCATGAAAGTGAAAAGTGAAAGTGAAGTCGCTCAGTCATATCCGACTCTCAGCAACCCCCTCTACTGCAGCCCACCAGGCTCCTCCATCCATGGGATTTTCCAGGCAAGAGTACTGGAGTGGTGTGCCATTGCCTTCTCCAATCATAATACTAGCGTGTGGAAAAAAGGACACAACTCCTTACATACTTACCTAATTATTTTCTATTTTCTTTTTTTTTTTCCTCTTTTATGTAAAAGTGAGTATATTGTACACATATGATCCATATAAATAAATTACACATATATAGAAGGGGGCATACACCTAAATTTTTATTGATAGAGTATATAATCAGGGAAGACTGGAGTAATACAATAAAATTTTCCAACTATAACATTGGAAAATATTCATGACAGAAGATTGTAATTACTTCTTAAATACGGCACAGAGAGTAGGAGCCATGAAGGAAAAGATTGAGAAATACATCAGAGAAATAAGATCATATTAAAATTAAAAATTTATTTTCCTCAAAAAAATGCCTTAAGACAGAAAGCAAGCCACAAAGCATGAAACTATAATCTACAATCAACAATGGATGTGTCTAGGATATCTACAAATAAATATGAAAAACAGCAACTTGATAGATAATAGACTTGAAAAAGCACTCTATATAATGGGTTTCTAAACGGTCAATATACATATCAAAAAGTGCTTAACTCACTAACAATCAGAAAAAGCAAATTGAAAGCTCATTGCAACGTCTCTCTACAAACTCACCAGAACGGCTGAAATTAAACACAGTGATAATATCAAGTTTTGGAGAAGAAATGTATCAACCACAGCTCTCATACACATCTGGTAATAAGCAAATTGGTACAGCAACTTTGGGAAACTTGATTATCTACTAAAATTGAACCCATGATCTAACAATTCACATCTAAGTATATGTTCAACAGAGATGCATGTGTATGTGTACCAATCATAGTACAAACTCAAATTTCCATCAATATGAAAAATGGTTACACACACCATGCTTTGGTCACACAATGGAATACTATGCTGCCAGGAATGAACTGGTGCTATACAAAACATGGAGGAATTACACACATGCCATGTTGTGGGGAAAAAGTACCCAGAGACAAAACAGTGAATTCTGACTGATTCAATTTACACAAAACTAATCCACGATATTAGGATAGATGGGAGAGTGATTAACTTTGGGAAGCAGGAAAGGGGCAGTGGTTAGGAATCAGAAAGAGGGCTTCCAGGGATGCAGATAACACTTCCCTTCTTCAGTGGTTGGTGGTTACACAGGAGTGTTCATTTTGTGATAACTCACTGAGCTGTATGTATGTCATACTTCCTTAAAACATACGGAGACCAAAAGCTAACTTTAGCAGCTTTACTCTGAAGATGAATTTATTATTTTCTTAAACATGGGCAAGTTTTTCTTCTAACTTTTCACAGAATCCTAGAATTGTTTTAGTATAACAGCTAAAATGTCCTCATGCTAAAATGTCCTCATGCAAGAATTGTTTTAGTATAACAGCTAAAATGTCCTCATGCTTTAAAAATCATCATTAGCAAGTATAGTATTTATTTTACTATGTAACTTAAAAAGTTTATGTAAGTCTTTTAAAGTCTATATTACTTAAAAAGTTTCCAAAGAAATCAATCAGGAAATAACAGTTGAACCTGAATACTGGAGTAATTACTTGAATATAATTCAGAAACTAAAAAATAAAGACGATAAAAACGAAATGTTTTTAACAGAAAAGTTCAGTTGGAGATATATAGAACTGTTTGAGATATATAGAAAAATAATTTCTTCTAAACTGAAAGAAAGGCAATGCCAAAGAATGCTCAAACTACCGCACAGTGGCACTCATCTCACACGCTAGTAAAGCAATGCTCAAAATTCTCCAAGCCAGGCTTCAGCAATACGTGAACTGCGAACTTCCAGATGTTCAAGCTGGTTTTAGAAAAAGCGGAGGAACCAGAAATCAAATTGCCAACATCCGCTGGATCACAGAAAAAGCAAGAGAGTTCCAGAAAAACATCTATTTCTGCTTGATTGACTATGCCAAAGCCTTTGACTGTGTGGATCACAATAAACTGTGGAAAATTCTGAAAGAGATGGGAATACCAGACCACCTGACCTGCCTCTTGAGAAACCTATACGCAGGTCAGGAAGCAACAGTTAGAACTGGACATGGAACAACAGACTGGTTCCAAATAGGAAAGGGAGTACGTCAAGGATGTATATTGTCACCCTGCTTATTTAACTTATATGCAGAGTACACCATGAGAAATGCTGAGCTGGAAGAAGCACAAGCTGGAATCAAGATTGCTGGGAGAAATATCAATAACCTCAGATATGCACTGCCCTTATGGCAGAAAGTGAAGAGGAACTAAAAAGCCTCTTGATGAAAGTGAAAGAGGAGAGTAAAAAGGTTGGCTTAAAGCTCAACATTCAGAAAACTAAGATCATGGCATCCAATCCCATCACTTCACGGGAAATAAATGGGGAAACAGTGGAAACACTGTCAGACTATTCTTTGGGGCTCCAAAACCACTGCAGATGGTGATTGCAGCCATGAAATTAAAAGACGCTTACTCCTTAGAAAGAAAGTTATGACCAACCTAGATAGCATATTGAAAAGCAGAGATATTACTTTGCCAACAAAGGTCCGTCTACTCAAGGTATTGGTTTTTCCAGTGGTCATGTATGGATGTGAGAGTTGGACTGTGAAGAAAGCTGAGCGCCACAGAATTGATGCTTTAGAACTGTGGTGTTGGAGAAGACTCTTAAGAGTCCCTTGGACTGCAAGGAAATCCAACCAGTCCATCCTAAAGGAGATCAGTCCTGGGTGTTCATTGGAAGGACTGAGGCTGAAGCTGAAACTCCAATACTTTGGCTACCTCATGCGAAGAGTTGACTCATTGGAAAAGACTCTGATGCTGGGAGGGATTGGGGGCAGGAGGAGAAGGGGACGACAAAGGATGAGATGGCTGGATGGCATCACCAACTCTATGGACATGAGTTTGAGTGAACTCCGGGAGTTGGTGATGGACAGGGAGGCCTGGCATGCTGTGATTCATGGGGTTGCAAGGAGTCAGACACGACTGAGCAAGTGACCTGAACTGAAATGAAACTGAAGGACACTCCCTCCAATGCAAAGAGGTTATCTTAATCAGTGGTATACAACTGTGTCAAGCTAAAAAGCCCCTTCACACTGAACTGAATTGTATATGGGAGCTGGAGAACCACATATTTCACCGCCACATTGCAAAAGGTAGCAACCCTATTTCTGACATGACACAGCCTGTCAGGACTATACATTATATTTCAGAAGTCCAGGTTATGTTTGCATAGTTGTTTTGCTACCAGCAGTAAGTAAGTTTAACCTGCCCTTTATGATTTATCTGTTGTCATACTGGTTTGAACCAAACTGAGTCAAACCAAAGCAACTGTGATTAGAAATGAAGGGCTCTGAGGTGTCACAAGTGGGGGCCCAGTAGTGGGTATATACAGAACATATACAAGTTGAATATTTCTGTCCTAAAAAAGTTTTTTATATTAAAGTATCAAAATCATGATTTAAAAATGGTATTTGTCTTTCTCCACCTAGTTAAAAAAAAATTCAATCCCTGGTGTTGAGACTTCTCCCTTAAAATAGCCTTAGTGTAAATATTCAGAAATAACAATGCTAAGTAAGCTGAAAGAAAAGACAAAACCAACTTTGACGTTGTTGAACATTTCCTTAATATCAAATTATAGAGTACTGTGTGTGCTGTATACTATTAAAATTGCTTTACATACATTAATTCATTTCATCCTCAAGCAACCTATGAGATACAGAATGAGACAGAGAAATTAAGTACTTGTGCAAGGTAACAAAAATGACATTTGAACCCAAGCAATCCGATTGTAATTTCTGCTCATAACAGAAAAGACTGGTCAACTCTAGCTAAAATGTATATCCATATAAAATAGTGAACACAGGAGCATTCATAATATTCATTCATTCAACAAATACTTAACTGAGTGCTTAAGACAGGCCAGGCATTACTCTAGGTGTTTCAAATTCAACAGTTTATAAAACTAAAGTTCCCTGCTCCTGTGGAAGTTTTCATTTGGTGGAAGCTGACAATAAATAAGTAAAATACATAATCTGTCTAATAAAACATATGGCTTGTCTGAAGCCATGGGGCATGAGATACACTGGAAATATGTTGCACTGTTATTCTTAGGGTGTAAAGAGAAGGTTTCGCTGATGAGGTGACATCTGAGTAAAGATCTGCAAGAAGTGAAAGGATAAACCATGAGAATATCTGGGAGTGGAACGTTCTAGACAGAAATATCAACAAGTACCATATTCCTGAGGAGAATGTGTGCATGGTATCTTCAAGAAACAACAAGGAGAAAGAATGTCTGGAATACAGTTAAGTAAGAGGGAGGTGATGAGGTAAGAGAGGGAGAGGGAGAGGCTTTATTTACATAAAGGCACTGTGAGATTTTGGCTACTGTTTTCAGATAGGGAGCCATTTAAGGGATTTGCACAGACAACCAAGACTGAACTTGGGGCTTTAAGGGTTCTAGAAGAATCTGTGGTAACGGGAGAAATATTTTGCATTAACGTTAAGAGGTGAAAAGTAATGAACAAAAACAGAAGGGTCATAATCAGTGAGGTTAACATTTCTAAAGGGTCAGGGTCTTTACTGACAGAGAGAAAGGGAGAGAAAAGAGGCTAAAATTTCCACCAGCACTGTGGCTGGGAAGAATCCAATCTGAATAACATCTGTTATGGAAGCCAAACAGAAAGTGGAGGCAGACACGACAAAGGAAGATAGGGAAACTCCCAGCAGCATGAGAGTCATGTAATGGGTTCCTCCTGGAAATACTTACAGGGAAAGACAGAGAGTGTCACTGAACAGCAATGCCAATCAACAAGGCAGCTTTGCTAGCTAACACTTGCAAGCCAGGCATTTAAAAGACTTGCCTGCTTTAAAAACAGGCAAAAAGTCCTAGATAGCATGAAAAAGAATACGATTTCAATTTTGTAATAATCATTAAAAAAAGGTCACATAAAGAGAAAAAAATACCCCCAGTTCACATATAAATTCTCGAGGGAGTAATAATCTAATGCATATTGTTTTGAAGATGGGTAAAATTATTACTTTAATACCATAAAACGGATGAGTAAGGAATGATATAAGCTGCTTATGCAAATATATTTGAAATGAAGTAAAATTCGGTGTTCAAATGGAGAAGCTATTGAAGTGTCCAGTAATGATACATTTAAATAAGGCAATTTGGCTGGAAGTGCATTCATCTGTAAATAATTTACACACAGATCGAGTTATTAACTAGCTAAAAAAAAAAGTATGAGTTCTGAAAGCATACCCAAAAGGATAATTTCAGCTCTAAGGACAAAGAACGCAGATTTTAAAAGGGTCTTAGAGTTCCTTTCAAGAAGAGATTCTTTGAAGTATAAATGGCTGGTAGGGGCACAGGAAGAAGCTGACATGGAGCCTTGGGAGTCCTGGGAAAGAGAGGACACAACTCTACTAACTCAGTCACTCAGCAAAGAGTCTGGGTCTCGGCCATCTCTGCAGGTCTGAGACTTTTCATTTTGCTGGAAAACCCTCCCCTGGTCTAACCAACTAACCAACTGTCTACATCCCAACCGTGAACTTCCACCTTGAAGGTACTATTTTTGTAAGACGACATAGAGGTCAATCATTTCTATATTTCAGATCTGTGCTTTTTATACCTATTTTGCAGTTTTCTCCATTTGTGAAATGTGCCAAAATCTACTCATTTACTTAAAAAAAAAAAAAAGACACAGGTACAATGAAGAAGAGAGAGTATGAGCTAATAATAAGAAGCTCATCGGTTAAAAACATTAAATGGAGAACAGGCTGATAATGAATACTTTTAATTCCTTTGAGGAAGCTTTCTGGTTCTTCAGGATTCAGCATTATAAAAGCTGTAATTCCCTTTGACTGCTAATCATAGGATTGCTGCTTGTTTGTTAGATTTTGAGTTTCAATTTGAATCAGTTGCCTTCCTGGATAATAACTGCTTACCTGTCACTTATATTTTTGGGATATTTCACTGTATACTTGGGTTAGAGTCACTGCTGCTTTCCTCTCATCACCTAGTATGTTTTATTGGAGATGCACTTTTAGAGTTCTTGCAAGTCTGCCTCATCTATCTTTGCTTTCACATTTCACAGACAGTTTAGCTCAGTATATAAACTTCTAGTTTCAAAATCATTCTCCTATAGAACCCTAACAACATTTTCTCCACTATGGCCTAGTATTCAGGGCTGCCACTGTGACGTGTTAATAACTGTCTAATTCAGGTTTTTTTGTTCATAACTTATTTTTCTCTTCAGGGTCTCAGGACTTTCTTCTTTAGTGTCAGTAGACTAAAATGCCAAAAATATGCATTTACAAGGGAGTATTTTATATTCATTCATTCTGTTTGATACTTGCTCAGCCCTTCTATCTAAAGATTAATACCTTTGTTTAGATCTTATGATTTTGTAATTATTATTTCCTTAACTTCCTCTCTGGATTTGACATACATTATTTGTGCCCATTCATTATCTTTGAATGTGCTTCTGTGTTTTGTTCTATTTCACACTTTATGGTCTTTAAAAATAAGAACATGTTATAGTTTGTTAGAAAGTGAGAGATGCTACTGAAATGAAAAAGTGGAGCACAGGAAGTAAGTTCAGGCGCTGGAGGCAGTGGGAGAGTAAGGTTGTGATTTTTGAACAGGATGATCAAGGTAGGCATGCCTAAGAAGCTGACGTGCAAGCACTGAGAAAAGGCTACATGGCTGTCTAAAGGAAGAAGATTCCAGCGAGAGATACAACCAGTACTAAGACTCTAAAGCAGAAAGTTCCTGGAATGCTGGAGGAACCGTAAGACGACCAGCACAACTGAAGTAAACTCAGTGAGGGAGACAGGGTGGTAGAAAACAAGACCAGAGAGAAAACCTCGAGGGGACCACGTCATTTAGGATTTTGTAGACTACTGCAGAGACCTCCCAGTATGTGTAAAAGGGACTTCCCTTGTGGCTCAGCTCGTAAAGAATCCGCCTGCAATGTGGGAGACCTGGGTTCGATCCCTGGGTTGGGAAGATCCCCTGGAGAAGGGGCCTGGGGAATTCCATAGACTGTGTAGTCCCTGGGGGAGCAAAGAGTCTGAAACGGCTGAACAACTCTCACTTTCACTGCATGGTAGAACAGTAATGGTTAAATTTGAGCATTTCCCCTTTGACTGGTAGTATTATTAAAAACAGATTTAATGTTCCAGTTATAAAAATTATGATTTATTTTTACTTTATTTCCACTGTAATTTCAGGAATTTTGACAAAAAACAATACCCCATCATGCTTTTATTCTAAACTATAGATGTTACAAGAAAAAAAATGTATGCAATATTTGAAACTTAACTACTCTGAGAAAATATTCCCTGCTTTTTATTACATGGTCAAATTATTATTCAGTAAAGTTCATTTGGTTATATTTATTTAGAAAAAAAGACACTTTGCATTTTTTGTAAATCAGCAGTGATGCTAAATCCTACATCTCTCGATTTGTACCAATACCATCATCTCCTACTGAAAAGAGAGGATAACAGGAGAAACCTTGGGAAAGATTAAATGACAGCAAAGCTAAGGGGTCAGACTAGAATATCTTAGTTGTTTCAAAGCAATTTTCTCGGTTGTAATCAAAATAAATTTAATAAAGCTAGAAACAATCTGCCCCTAGAATGTTATAATCTCCTGTTTTGAATAAATTCATATTTTCTGGAAATCAATATGGCTCATGTTGCACACAAATAAGGTCTGAAAATAGTAACACCCCAGAGCTCCAACAGGATGCCATATCCTTGAACTTTTTAGATCAAAATGAAAGTCTATTTCCTGGAAGAAATGATGCTTCTGAGCAAGACATTTCTTAAAATACTATTTCCAGAATTACTTGCAACCACCATAATGAAACATTAAGTCATCAGCCTGATTGTTAACAGCACTGGTGACATAGAAAAACTGCTCATATTTACTGGACCACATGACAATTAAGAACAGAGCATTTTTATGATTAATAGTTTAAAAGGCAGGAGTTTTCAATGAACTAACCGGAGCAACTTTCAATTCTTTGATAATTGCCCTGACCAGTTTTAACTAGATTAAAGTAATTTGAAAATGTTTCTCTAAAAGTTACATCTGTTAATAGTTACAAACCAGCTTAAATTCCCATTAAGTTTTATTCAACAAATCTCAAGATTCTGCTCTGAGAACCTCATAAGTACCCACTATTCTATAACAGGATTAGCAGTACATTTCCACATTATGTTGGTTTGGAAAATTTTTTTAATATGTAGGCTCCCTAGGAGTTCATTTTCAACCAAACAATATCAACCCACTTAAGCCATAAAGACCCATTTCCACTGGCAACAATATGAAAACCAAAACGTATTACATGGGGCAACTCCCAGGGAATAAGCCCAGCAAAGCACAGAACCAGGATTGTGAGGGAGACTCAGCTTTGATAAAATACCACTGAAAAATACTTAAACCAGACATCATTTCTGTTGTTTACAAATACAGGTCTGTTTAACGTCTTCAGTTGTTTAGGCTAACCATTTAGATGATCCTAAACTTCCTTGAAGCCTTTGCATTTAGCTTTCCAAGTATTTGGTTCTGGTTTTGCTTCAAGCTTAAAGTAATTCTAGCATCCTATAGCAACACATTGCAACAACAAGTTGATTTTTAACAATGTCTTCTATATAGAGATCAATGTTTTTAACTGTTGTCTCTTTAAGAGAAGGGAACAGTAAAGTGTGTCTTTACATGTCAAACATATTCTCAGTCTGTATGAATCATGGCTTTCAACCAAAAATGTGATACTAACATAACTCTTCATGCAAGGATCACAGTAGATTTTATATACTTGTAGTTAACAATTCTCACAAGATTTGTTGGAATTAATAACACATATTTTTGTAAAACAAACCTCTATTTCTCCCATCCAAACCTATTCCCCTTCAACTTTGTTTCATAAAAATGAGCACAAGGAAGGGCAGACAAACAAAAAGAGATCACAACATGAGACAGGGCATGTACGTTCTTACATTGTACAAAGGGAGGACAGACGGCAAATGAATGAAGTGCATCAATGTGAGAAAGGAGCTGAACAGAGGCGAATGCAGAAAAATAGGGGAGGAAATGGAAGAGGTAAGATGGAGAAAGAAAGATAGATAAGCGGGAAAAAAACACAGGAAGAGAAAGGAGAGATTTGGAGGGCAAAAAGAAAACAAAATGAAAAAGCAAAAAGAATGGAAAGCCTTCAAAAAATATTTGAAGGTCCATTTAAGGTGGACCTTAATAAGCTGATAAAATTCTGATTAAGTTGAAGGAACTTACTGGGAGCCACATTTGATGAAACTGCTTGAATTTTCAAATACTAATTAAAATGTTTGTTTTTAAAAAAACATTTCCTTTAATCCTCTCATTTATGTTTATAAAATAATGCTATAGACAGGAATTAAGGACACAGCCAGAAGTGACTATGATATCCAAGAACTTTTGGGGAAAAAAAGAGAAAAAACTTGACATATTTTAAAATTATAATAGATACTAACCATACTATGTATAAACTGAGAAAAGTGAAGTTGTAGCTACTATATCGGAGAAGGCGATAGCACCCCACTCCAGTACTCTTGCCTGGAAAATCCCATGGACGGAGGAGCCTGGTAGGCTGCAGTCCATGGGGTCGCAAAGAGTCGGACACGACTGAGCGACTTCACTTTCACTTTTCACTTGCATGCATTGGAGAAGGAAATGGCAACCGACTCCAGTGTTCTTGCCTGGAGAATCCCAGGGACGGGGGAGCCTGGTGGGCTGCCGTCTATGGGGTCGCACAGAGTCGGACACGACTGAAGCGACTTAGCAGCAGCAGCTACTATATATTGCAACACACAGTATCCTAGATATGATTTCAGAGCTTTTAAGACTACTACCCTAAGGCTTCCCTGGTGGCTCAGTTGATAAGGAATCCACCTGCAATGCAGGAGACCCAGGTTCTATTCATGGGTCAGGAAGATCCCCTGGAGAACGGAATAGCAATCCACTCCAATATTCTAGCCTGGGAAATCCCATGTGCAGAGGAACCTGGCAGGCTACAGTTTATAGGGTCAAAAGAGTCGGATATGACTTAGTGACTAAACCACCATACTACAGTTAGAAGAAAGCCAAAAACCATGTGATTAGGGAAAGCATAGTTAACAAAAACACAAATTTTAAATTTCACTCTTTTGAATTGAACTGGAGAATTTCTTATATTCACTGCCAAGAAAAACCACCTAAGAAGTGAAAACCTAGATACCTTCATTGCTGAAATACTGACTTTGAGGAAAATACAGTTCAAAACAATAAAATAGAAGAATTCCCATTTGCCAGAGAGGGTATGATTCTCCAAATAATCTGATGTTTAAGAACTTAAGAAATACAGTTGGGCCAAAAATAAAGTAGCTGACACTAAAAAACTCTTATTATGAAAAACTGCAACAGAAAATTCCAGATGAACTAGCAATTAACTATTTCAATTATAGTTATTTCATGTCAATTATATTTAGCCAAAATTATAGCACTATATCTACCACAAATAGGCTGTAGAATCAGCTTGATCTTATTTTACAAGGCTCTAAGAGCTGGCTTAGAAAAGACCCTGCTGCTGGGAAAGACTGACGGCCAGAGGAGAAGGGGACGACAGAGGATGAGATGGTTGGATGGCATCACCAACTCGATGGACATGAGTTTGAGTAAACTCCAGGAGTTGGTGATGGACAGGGAGGCCTGGAGAGCTGCAGTCCATGGTGTTGCAAAGAGTCGGACACAACTGAGCAACTGAACTGAACTGAAGAGCTGGCAAAACCATTTTTAAGAGTATGGAGAAATAGGGAGTACTATTCCAAGCTAGCCTCAGAAATAACCTTAAAAAAAAAGGAATTAAGGACTAAAAAAAAAAATTTTTTTAATGCAATTTAAAACTGTATCTGAAATCATTAAGTGGTAAACTGGGAGGAAGGCAATGTCATTTAACACTTGAAAAGCTGTTTCTTAAAAAAAAAAAAAAGAAAAGCTGTTTCTAATGAGGATGATATACCACACACATATTATACCTACATATCACATTGATATTTGAACTGATTCAAGTAACTTCAAGAACTGTTGATGGTGTGGAGAAATGAACAACACGGTTTTTTATATTAGTTTTCTTGGAGAAAAGTATATGGCAGAGATGGGGCTGTAAAAGAGGTGGGCTTTTTATTTTTAACTTGTATACATCATTGGATCTTAAAGATCCATATCCACTGGACATTTAATGATAGGAATGTACCCCATGTTTACTGTAAGAACTAAATGCAATAACAGATTTTTTCAGTTCAGTTCAGTTCAGTCGCTCAGTCGTGTCCGACTCTTTGCAACCCCATGAATCGCAGCACGCCAGGCCTCCCTGTTCATCACCACCTCCCGGAGTTCACTCAGACTCACGTCCCTCGAGTCAGTGATGCCATCCAGCCATCTCATCCTCTGTCATCCCCTCTTCCTCCTGCCCCCAATCCCTCCCAGCATCAGAGTCTTTTCCAATGAATCAACTCTTCGCATGAGGTGGCCAAAGGACTAGTATTCTAATAAATAACAAATTCATATATTTTATTCATCCTATAAGTGTTTAAGAGTCTACGATGTACTGAGAAATAAGTGAAGTTCTAGTGATATGGTAAAAAAAAAAAATGTCAATCTAATGAATCAGACAGATTAATTTATTAAAACATATTAAAATACAATGACATATGATAAATGTACAACAGGTCTGGAGGGACAATGGAGAAATACCTAAGGAGAGGCACAGAAGAGAGAGTGTTTCCCAGTCAAAGCTGAGTCTTAAAAGTATCTTAAGAGCATACTAAAGGAAAAAGTAAAATTATCTGTTTCCAAATGACTAAACTCTAGAGACTGCACAAAAAAAACTGAAGAGAATAAAGAAATTGAATAAGACTGCAAGATTAAAAAAAAAAAAAATCAACATGCAAAAATCAGTCACATCTCTATACACTAAAAAGGAACTATCCAAAACAGAAACTAACAACAACAACAACAAAACATTTATAATACCATCAAAAAGAATAAGATAGTTAGGAATAAATTTAACCAAGGAGGTAAAAGATTTGTATACCGAAAAGCACAAAGCATGATGAAACAAATTAAAGAAGATACGAATAAATGGAAAGACTCGGAACATTTAATATTGTTAAAATGTCTGTGCTACCCAAGGTGAGTCACAGATTCAATGGCATTTCAAAATACCAATGCCGTCTTTACAGAAATAGAACAAACAACCCTATAATTCGTATGGAAACACAAAAACCCTGGAGGCCCAAAACAATCTTAAGAAAGAAGAACATGGCTGAAGGCATCACATTTCCTGATTTCAAAATATATGATAAAGTTACAGTAATTCAAACAGCAAGGTACTAACATAAAAACACATATACAGACTGATGGAAGAGAACAGTGAGTCCAGAAATAAACCCATGCATATATGGTCAACCAATCTTCAACAAGAGTCCTAAGGAGAAAAGGAGAGTCTCTTCAGTAAACCGTGTTAGGAAAACTGGATATCCAAATGCCAAAGAATAAAACTGAATCCTTATCTCACACTGTACACAAAAATCAACTGAAAAGAAGTAATGCTTTAATCATGAGACCCAAAAATGTAAAACCACTAAAAGAAAATTCAGGAAAAAAACGCTTCTTGGCAATAATTTCTTGATAGGACACCCAAAAGACTGGTCACAAAAGCTAAAATGGACAAATGCAGGTACATCACACTAAAAAGCTTCTGTACAGTAAAGGGAGGAATTAAAAAGTGAAAACAGAAACTTACAGAATAGGAAAAAATATTTGCAGACCATGTATCTGATTGAGGAGTTAATATTCAAAATATAAAAGAAACTCTAACTTACTAGCAAAAACAATGAAACAGAAAACAAGACCCCAAAACTATAAATTACTAATTAAGAAAAAGGCAAAGGATCTGAATAGACATTTTTCTAAGAAATACTTACAAACGACATGGACAGACCTAGAGATTACCACACTGAGTGAACTAAGTCAGATAGACAAGTATCACATATTACTTATATGCGGAATCTTAAAAAAAAAAAAAAAAAAAAGGTACAAATGAACCTATTTGCAAAACAGAGTCAAAGGTGTGGAAAATATGTGTGGTGGGGGGGGGGATAAATTGGGAGACTGAGATTGACATATGCACACTACTATACATAAAATAGATAACTAATAAGAACCTACTATATAATATCACAAGGAACTGCACTCAACACACTGAAATAAACTATGTGGGAACAGACTCTAAAAAAGAGTAAATCAATTTATATGTATAACTGATTCACTTTGCTGTAGTGCAGAAACTAATACAACCCTGTAAATCAATTATATTCTAATAAAAATTTTTAAAAAGAATACTACAAATGGCCAATAGGTATATAAAAAGATGTTAAACATCACTAGTCATCAAGGAAATGCAAATCAAAACCATAATGAGACAGTTAACAATACTGTATTACACACTTAAAATTTGTTGAGAGTAGATCTCACGTTAACTGTTCTTACCATGATTATCAACAACAACAAAAATCTTCTAGACCATTACCACTGAGAAAGCAATAAAAAAATAACATAAACAGAACGTAATGAGGCTGCTTTGCTACATGGTCTCATTACACAAAGTTAAGCAGATGATTGTGCTCTTTGAGGCCTACTTTCTAAAAAATACGATCCAGAATACCTAGATATTGGAAAAATGAACTGTATTTAGAATATATAGAAGACTTACTGCAAAAATAGAGTGAATGAATTTTTAGGATATTAGAAGCAAAGAGAGAAGGCTATTTTAACTTTATGTCACCACACAGAATTTCACATCACACAGGTATTTCTTTTCACGTGCTGGACAAATAACTGTGCTTGTATTTCTGTTGCACAAACAAATCCACACGTGATTATATATTGTCATATTTTGTTCTCCAGCTGTTTCATATATGAATGACTTGTCTCCCAAATTACATGATAAACTTCTTTAGGGCAAATTATACTGTCTTTTCCTTTTGTATCTATTAGCAGCTAACACTGTGTTGGGCTATAGAACTGCTCAATAAATGCTTGTTGAATTGAATGGTACCCTTAATCACTGCCATTTCTTTTTTCTGAAGTACAGTTGAATAGATTTAATGCTGTGGTGCTGTCAGCTTTTATACTTCATCCTGCTTCTGTGACTACCTTGCTAGGAAAAGGCAAATTCAATCTTCACATTTGTTCAATCAATGCTGCTCCTGCCAGGATTATCAACAACAATGACAATCAATGCTAAATCAAGCAGTGAGTTTTATTACACATGAATATCCATCACCTAGAGATTGAACCCAAAATATCTACGTTAGATAGAGTCATTATTAGTCTGTACCTGATTCAAAACAAATGATCAATCTTAAATATAAGTTCACTACCTGTATCTCATTCTGTAAGTAGGAATAAAAAAAATAGTAAAAAGGGAAATAATAAAAATATTTTTTAAGTTAATAAATTATAAATGTCCTCTACATACTGGCATTTTTATGCCTAAATGTGAAGACAAATTAGTTTCTTATAAAGTGAAATTCTTCTACTCTAAACTGCAACATCTATAAGTACACATTTATTTTATACTATTTCACAGGAAGATAAAACAATCAACCTTAATCCTATCAGAAGTTGGAAGTCAAAATCAAAAGTATGATTCTCAAGTTAAGTTAATCTTCAAAATATAAGGTATGTCTTACTGCTTATTTACTGCAGTGAAGAATTTTTTTCTCTACAAATGCAAAGATTAAACTGAATTAAATAGTTAAAGCTTGCTTATAATCAAGGCTAAGTTATAATATATAACATGTAACTAACAAAGATATAACATGTAACTAATCACAGTGATCCTAGAGGTCCTATTTTAATAAGCATGAATCAGAAAAGCAAAAGGATCAGAATCCAGACATAACTGTCATTCACAATCCTACAATTTATGACAAATCACAATTTATGCAACCATGAAAAGATTCATTTAAAATCATAGTGGGACTATATTATTTCCTCGGGTTTAATTGAAACTTTGAAGGAAAAAAAGAAGTATCGGCCTATTAAAGGTTCTTTGACAAATCTATTTTACTGAACCTTTTATATATATAATTCTTTCTCTTGAAATAATGGAAAAAATTACTATATATGAACATGAAAAATGAGATATTTCCTTTCTTCAATTACTTTGCCTAAATAATTTAAAATTAACATCTAGTTAGTGTTGTACAAAATCAACAACAATGAATAAAATTTTTTTTTAAACTCTGGCCTAGAATATGAATAATGTTAATATAATATCAAGTGGTGGTTCTGTGGCTTACATTAGATCTCATTTCCCTTAACACAGTTTTTAAAGGTGAATTGGAAATGTATTTTTCTATCAAGCAACTACAATGATTTGGCTGAAAAACTCTTATCTATACTAACCTCCCATGGCAAAACTGAGAATTTCTTTCTAATTTAAGGTAACCAGGGATAAGGCCAAATTGAACAGTTAAGAAAAGAGTCACAGTGACAGTAACTATATTCATATTTATTGCTACAATGAAAAAAACACCCTTCTAATCCTGATTCCCATAAAAGATTTTAAGTTCCACTGAAATGTAAGCACGTGTGTATTATTCGGATGACACTTTATTCCCTCTCTCACTATGTTGACATTTATAACATGACCTAGTTGAGCTAAAATTACCATAGTAAAAAAGTAGCTGCATTGTGATAAGTGATTTTACCTAGACATGCTGTCTGGTTCCCACTGGTATACACACACTGACATCCTAGGGTGAGAAAGACTAATTCCTTCTACTTGTCTTTTTCATGACAAAAGGCACTGATAATGACTTTTAAAGTTTCTTGCTTACTAACTGAAAAGCTATGAATGTTCAGCATCACCAATCAAATCAGAAAGCTAAGCCCTGAAGTATCACAAGATAAAAAAAAAAAAAAAATCCTGAGGCCAATACCTTGGGAAATGAAGATAAAAGAAATGAAATCACATAAGTGGGTGGTCTTAGTATTTCGGGTCACATTCCCTACTCCACACAAGTAATAGTGGACCTGCGTCTGGGAGGCATATGACACAAAACATAAATATGGAATTTCTTTTCATTCCAACCCCAAAGAAAGGCAGTGCCAAAGAATGTTCAAACTACCACACAATTGCACTCATCTCACGTGCTAGCAAAGTAATAACTCAAAATTCTCCAAGCCAGGCTTCAACAGTACGTGAACCCAAAACTTCCAGATATTCAAGCTGGATTTAGAAAAGGCAGAGGAACCAGAGATCAAATTGCTAACATCTGCTGGATCACTGAAAAAGCAAGAAAGTTCCAGAGAAACATCTACTTCTGCTTTATTGACTACATCAAAGCCTTTGACTGTGTGGATCACAACAAACTGTGGAAAATTCTTCAAAGATGGGAATACCAGACTACCTGACCCGCCTCCTGAGAAATCTGTATGCCGGTCAAAAAGCAACAGTTAGAACCGTACATGGAACAACAGACTGGATCCAGATTGGAAAAAGAGTACGTCAAGGCTGTATGTTGTCACCCTGCTTATTTAACTCATATGCAGAGTACTTCATGTGAAATGCAGGGCTGGATGAAGCACAAGCTGGAATCAAGATTGCTGGGAGAAATCAATAACCTCAACTATGCAGATGACACCATCCTTACGCAGAAAGCGAAGAAAAACTGAAGAGCTTCTTGGTGAAAGTGAAAGAGAAGAGTGAAAAAGCTGGCTTAAAAGTCAACATTCAAAAAACTAAGATCATGGCATCCAGTCCCATCACTTCGTGGCAAATAGATGGGGAAACAACGGAAACAGTGACAGACTATTTTCTTGGGCTCAAAAATCATTGCAGATGGTGACTGCAGCCATGAAATTAAAACACGCTTGCTCCCTGGAAGAAAAGCTACAACCAACCTAGACAGCATATTAAAAAGCAGAGACATCACTTTATCTAGTCAAAACTATAGTTTTTCCAGTAGTCATGTAAGGATGTGAGAGTTGGACCATAAAGAAAGCTGAGGACCAAAGAACTGATGCTTTTGAACTGTGGTGCTGAAGAAGATTCTAGAGAGTCCCTTGGACTGCAAGGAGACCAAACCAGCAAATCTTACAGGAAATCAGTCCTGAACATTCATTGGGAGGACTGATGCTGAAGCTGAATCTCCAATACTTTGGCCACCAGATGTAAAGAACTCACTCACTGCAAAAGACCCTGATGCTGGGAAAGATTAAAGGCAGAAGGAGAAGGGGATGACAGAGGATGAGATGGCTGGATAGCATCACCAACTCAATGGACAAGAGTTTGAGCAAGCTGCAGGAGCTGGTGATAGATAGGGAAGCCTGGCGTGCTGTAGTCCATGGGGTCGCAAAGAGTCAGACACAACTGAACAACTGAACTCACTGACTATTCTGTTAAATTATCAGGGACTATGAACTGAACAACATTTCTGTGCTGATAGCACCAAATTAAAGATATAAAATAAAGGAGTCTTTCAAAGAAACTCTGAAAGATAGAAAAAGGCAAACTGAAAAATATCTATAATGAACTGCTGGAGAATAAAGAGGATGAGTAATCACAATTTGCCAGAAAGTTATTAAAACTACTAGTAGGAATAATAATGTCTTCTCAAAGGAATCCAAGACATGTTGATTGAAAATGCAAAGCTCCATTAATGAGAAAATTAGGTAAGAGGCTCAGTGCCCTGAAATAAAGAGAAAACATCTTCTGTCTGTGGACTGGATTCAGTACTTAAGTAGACACTTTTCAAGTATCATTCTAACTTATGCCAAGGATAAGTGAAACTGTAATACAGATATAAATGGATCCCGTTTACCACTGCTGTCAACTAGGAAGGCTTTTTAGAGTTAGAGGGAGGCAGATAGAGTATGCGTTAGAGCAGTAAATTTACCTGTACCTTGGCCTAGGGCACAGAAACAATGTGAATCTGTGTGAAATAGATGTGAAATTAGAGAAAAATCTGAAAATAGTGTTTAATGTTTAACTGTCAAAATCAGCAATTTGCCTATATGTAAAGCCCCTAATACCATATTAGGGATTATAATCAATCATACAACTACTATTCTCATGAACAGACACAGAATTTAAGTGCTAAAGTTACTTTAGAATTCAAAGGTACCTTGATGTCTATAGCAGGATAGTAGAGCTGGCGACATATATAAGCTGTGTGTACTGACCTGACTTGCACAGGGACCAGAAGCCTAAGGGAAGCAGACTTGAGAGCAGGGTGGTAGGAGAGGGTAGAGAAAAGATAAGGCCGAACCTATGGGAATGTCTATGTCTACAGACTATGTTTATGTCTATGAATCTATAGCAAAAGTTGTTTTCAGAAAGGACTCTGTGAGACATGGAGTCCAAGCATAGTTATGATAAACTATGATAAATGTAATGCCATTTTACATGCTCCAGAATTTATATCTGTGAGATTATCAAGAGACAGCGTCTCTAATAAGAAAGCAGCTACACAGGGTATACATTACAGAGGTGGTGATGAGGGTGTGCCCTCACGCAACTGCAAGAGAAGACAAGAGTAAAGGAACGTGTGGAGCCTGTGTGCACTCGTGAGAGAGCCCTGGGGACTATCAGAGTAAACTAGGGATACTTTACAGGAAGGTGGATGCCTTGCATCATTCACGCAGGACATGAGCCAATATACCTGAGTTATTACCATTAACCTGACTGTGCATGGATCTCCAGAATGGTGAGACATGGAGACACTGAGGTTGGGCATAATGTATGTCTTGAACCTCTGAGAATGTTCTTATCTGACAGATGTGACAAAGTTAAAAGGATGATTTATAAAAGAGTAGAAGTCAGGGAAGGAGTACATACCCTACAAGAGACGTATTATTCCAGAATGCTTAGAAAAGCAGTCTTCTCCCCTATGACCACTTGATAGCATCCTTAATGGTACTGGCGGTGGGGTGGGGGGAGGTGGTGAGGAGGGGAATGGTTATCTTAATGATGATAACAGCCATAACAAATGATATTTGCCTAGTGCCAGCTGCTGTGAAAAATATTAATACTTTATTATTCGTTAACTCAATGAATTCTCACAATAATGTTATGGTGTTGTTGGTGGTGCTATTATTAAACTTCCTTAATTAATAATGGAGCTGAGCTTAGAATTTACCTTACATAAAAGGTAAGTGGTGGTGGCAGCAGCTTAGGGGCATTCTGGCAGGACCTCTGGCAACCCAGTCCAGTATTCTTGCCTGAAGAGCCCCATGGACAGAGGGGCATGGCAGGCTACAGTTCATGAGGTCGCAAAGAGTTGGACATGACTGAACAACAACAACAGCCCCAGAAGCATTCTGTTCGGCAGCTTCTCTGAGAGTGCACAGAGGGGAAACCTGAGCATATCATCAGCCAAAGCTAGCAGCAGCAACAGAGCTATGAAATTAAACCGTGAACTGCAAGTGCCCTGCATAGAGCTGTGTAGTACCTAAAGTGTTTCTGCTATATGCTGCAATTTTCCAACTTTTCTACCCATACCAAGAAGAGTCAGTACTTTTCAGAAAAAGGGCAGAAGATGAATTTGCTCAAATTCAAGTGACTCAGAGTGAGGGTAAGAAAGGAAGATCACTTATGTCTTATCGGGCTTACCTCTTGTTTCTCCTCAAACCTTAGGAACTCAACATTCCACATCTTGAATGAATGAATGAGAGGGTGGATCCCACAACTTCAAGATCCTTCCCACAACCAAATCACACTAATATATTCAACTGTCTGTATCCATTTCAAACCCAACCACTCCTCAGCTTCTAAAAAAGTGAAAATTAGAAAATTATTTATCATTTGAATTATAAAAACTCTCTTAGTAGTCCATAGGAAACAGACTACATGACAGCCTCAAGATAAGTAATAAATGATAAGCATACATGACACAAAATGCTACAAATGAGAAGATCGAATACAAAATGGTCAAGCTAATTTATGCACAATCATTTAAAAATGATAATTCTTTCACCTTTAAGCAAAAAATTTTTTAGTTGTTAAGTAGTCTGGAACACTAGCACTTAAAGTTTTAAGATACATTTATAGTCTAGTGTTACATTCTGAATGCCAAATTTAAGTGGTAAAATTAAATTATGGTCACATCCAATATGTAAGACTAGATGATTACCTTTTATAGGTTCTTTCAATTAATTAATCACACTTTACAAATCCCCTCCTCTCCCCCACACACAGACTCTAGCTTAAGCTGAGCTACTTGCCCAAAAACTTTAACTTTCACTCAAGCAGTTGGTTAAAAGCCGAACGCTTATCATGAACCTGACAGAGTGCTTAGGGTCTTTTACTCTCATGAAATTTAAATTTTAGAAAGACAAAAATACAAGAAAATAGGCAAAGTAAGTGCAAGCTGGTTAAAAAAAAAAAAAAAGGCAGGAAACTAACAATGAACTGGGACAGACATGGTGCTCAGGGTATGCCTCACTAAGAATATAACATCTGAGTTGAGAAAGTGAGAGAAGTAAACCATGTGCAAGGCCAGAAAAAGAGTTCCAGGCAGATGAAAAAGGATGTGAAATAAACTACAGAAGAAAAATACTACCATTTGAGGAACTAGAAGGACATCAATGTGATTGTGGTCAATGAACAAGATCAGGCTAGGGAGCTAGAGAACTGGGCTCAATCATAAGCCACAGAAAAGAATCCAGTTATTATACTAAGGACAATACAGAGTTACTGAAAAGTGTTTTATGCAGGGAGTAATGTGATTTAAATAACATTTTAAGAAAGTCAACTTTAAACTGTGCATAAACTGTGTATAAACAAATTAGAGGGGCTCCAGTAGGAGTCAGGAAAGTTAAACAATGATAATACTTTGAAGTAGGTGTCAGGAGATACAAAAAGATGAGAGTAGATTCAAGACAAAATCTGAAGAAAAGAAGACATAAAGCTAAGAAATGAATGGAGATACAGAAAAAAGGACATAAGGAATAAATCCTAGGTTTTTGCCTTGAGTAATTTTAAGGTAATATTATACCAAAAGTTCTTCAAGACAAATATCCAAGTCCTAGCACACTCAAAGGGTCATTTAGGAAAAGAAATAAGATTTAGAACAAGTATTTTAAATAACCCACTAATTAAATAAAGAAGGATGAAAAGGAAGGAGGAGGAGGAAAGGAAGGGGACAAAAGGAGGAAGGGAAAGAAAGAAAGAGGGAGAGAGAGTGGAATCCCTCCATCATTTGGGGCATTTCAGTGTCCCCACCATACCTCACAATCATGTCTAAGCTGATTCCTGTTACTTACTTGCTCATCTCCATATTTATTTTCCATTTACAGATAATTTGCATAAAGTAAGCATGCTCTAAAATGAAAATTAATGTTGGAATTAATTTCTTCTACAGTTGTTAGAAAAACCACAAACTTACTGATGTTTCATTCTAAGTAAAAGTTTAAAATATGAACTTGCAGGATTTCCCTGGTGGTACAGTGGTTAAGAATCCACCTGCCAGTGCAGAGGATAGGAGTTCAATCCCTGGACTGGGAAGATTCCACAAACTGGGGGGAGAAGGGGTAAAATAAGCTTGCACCCGCCTGCCACAACTACTGAGCCCACGCACCTAGAGCCCATGCTCCACAACAAGAGACGCCAATGCAATAAGAAGCCCATGCACCACAAATAGAAAGGAGCTCTTTTTATGAAAGTAACACTTTTTATGAAACTACATTAATAGAGATAACATGTTAGACAAGCTAGAGAGACAAAAGGCCCACTTTCATCAGAAAAGCACATTCCCACATGTGAATGGGAGGATTAATCTACATCAAATACTAAGGATAGTAACATACTGTTTACTGATTTAAACTGGGAGTAATTCAACAAATTCGGAGAAGGCAATGGCACCCCACTCCAGTACTCTTGCCTGGAAAATCCCATGGACAGAGGAGCCTGGTAGGCTGCAGTCCATGGGTCGCTAAGAGTCGGATATGACTGAGCAACTTCACTTTTACTTTTCACTTTCATGCATTGGAGAAGGAAATGGCAACCCACTCCAGTGTTCTTGTCTGGAGAATCCCAGGGACGGGGAAGCCTGGTGGGCTGCCATCTATTGGGTCGCACAGAGTCGGACACAACTCTAGTGACTTAGCATCAATTCAATAAATTGATTGCATATTAGTAGGTACAAGGCTAACCTTAGAGAAAATATAAAAATGGTTTTGAACTCTGGTGTTGGTGAAGACTCTTGAGAGTCCCTTGGACTGCAAGG
Organism: Bos javanicus; assembly: GCF_032452875.1. NCBI lineage: Eukaryota > Metazoa > Chordata > Mammalia > Artiodactyla > Bovidae > Bos > Bos javanicus. The sequence continues at coordinate 37,277,027 of NC_083874.1, forward strand.
AGATCCAGCCAGGCCATCCTAAAGGAGATCAGTCCTGAATGTTCACTGGGAGGACTGATGTTGAAGCTGAAACTCCAATACTTTGGCCACCTGATGCGAAGAGCTGACTCATTGGAAAAGCCCCTGATGCTGGAAAAGAGTGAGGGCAGGAGAAGAAGGGGACAACAGAGGATGAGATGGCTGGATGGCATCACCAACTTAATGGACGTGGGTTTGGGTGGACTCCAGGAGTTGGTGATGGACAGGGAGGCCTGACGTGCTGCGGTTCATGGGGTCACAAAGAGAGTCGGACATGACTGAGCGACTGAACTGCTAATAGAAGAAAGTATCCAACAACACAGTGTGACACAAAATGTTCCTTTAGGAATAAGAATATTTGCACTGTTTTTTAACTCCCCCAATTAATATCACCAAGACCAATGCCAAGCAACTTCCAATCACATGCCTAGAAATCTAACAGAGGTGAAGAATGAACAATGACCTTAATTAATTAGACTATTAAACACACACGCACACACCTGAACATGCACGCAAACACACACGTACAGACACACCTTACAGAGACTTAAGAGTCTACCAGCTAAAATATAAATTTGCTGTCCCTTGAAAGTATATAAACTGTCAACATGAACCTGGGAGAACTGAGGTGTAAATGAATATTTTAAAACTTCACTCAAATTTCACTGAATGTTTAGTGGCTTTAAAAAAAAAAAGTATCATTAAAATCAATAGAGATTAATATGTTCAACTTCTGGTCACACTAAGTGTCAGAGATAACACTGATAAAATATAAGATTAATACAAACAAACAAACTACATTAAGACACTGGAAAGTATTCAAAAGCATATATAAGGCTGAAGAGAGTTCATTTTAATTTTGAAAAATGAAAGTAGAATGGTTAAGAGTTCATGGCTTACTCGTTCCCAGGCACTGATCAAGCCTCACAGCTACAACTATAGTTGCAGAAAATGGAGGGGGGGGAAAGGCAGCCACTCTAGCTAAACATGTTAGAAATTAAGAGTTTAGGGCTGGAAAAGCAACTGAAAATTTAAAGAGGAAATCCTGACAGAAAGTCAACCTCAGACCCAAATTCAGAACGTAAGCTACACAGATTCCTGGCTGGTATCAAAATTACACATGAACACAGGAGGCCCATAAAGCCTGATAAAAAGAAGGAAGAGAAAAAAGTCAGATTTTTCTTCGTAATGATACTATTCACTGAGTTAATTCATCAGTTATTTGTAGTCTGAGTGTGAGAAAGATGACTCTGGACAGACTTAACTATCAGAGGAGAGAGCCCAAAGTCATCACAGCTACTATCATTTAGGAGGGAACCCTTAGAAGCAAAGAAACAATACAAATGATGAGCACCATTTTAGCCCAAATCTTGGGGCTAATGGCCAAAGTTTGTAGTCACAAGAGAGACCTACAAGGGTTTGGGCTATTTAAAAACAACAAGAACAACACTAACAGGAAGCTGTAAAATGCACAGAAGACAATATTTACAATTTCAATTCAAGCAAGCCTGTATGCTTAGTTGCTCAGTCATGTCCAGCTCTTTGTGAGCCCAGGCTCCTCTGTGCACGGGATTCTCTGGCAAGAATACTAGAGTGGGATGCCATTTCCTACTCCATCAAGCAAGCCTACTGGTTTGAAAACTCAAGGTCCTCTAAAGAATATGACAGAAGGCTGAGTTACTTCAACATAGAACCTACAATATCCAGTATAGGAGCAAGAATTTCCAGACATGTGAATTAATACTCAGCAAAAATGTATACCCTGGTCTCAGAAGGTGAATTTAGCAGATAAGTAATTCAAAGAAGCTATGATCAAGAAATTTAAGGAAAACATGCTATTAGTGAGTGAATACAGAGGAAATCTCAAGGGAAAAAAAAGAAACAAAAAAAATTTAAAAAAAGAGAGAGAGACTCCAGACCTGAAAAGTATAGTAACTGAAATAAAATACCCCCAAATGAGCACCACAACAAAGTGGAGATGGTAGGGGAAGAGTCAGTAAAACTGAAGTTGGAGTGATAGAAATTACCCAAGCCAAAGGTAAAAGAGAAGAAAGACTGAAGTAAGATGAACAGAACATCAGAGGCCTATGAGATAGTACATGTAATACATGTAAGTGGAATCTCAGCAGGACAGGTGATAAAAGAGAAAAAAAAAAAAAATCCAGAGATATAATGGATGGAAAATTCCCAAATTTGATGGAAAATATAGTAGGCTAAGGTAAACACAAGGAAAATTTATACTAAAAATAACACAAACTGCTGAAAGTCAAAGATAAAAAACAAATCTTGAAAGGGGCCAGAGAAATTCCATTAAGGGGAAAATGATAAGACTGACAGCTGAATTCTCTTCAGAAACTATGGAGCCAACGATACTGCAACAACACAGTCAAAGTACAGAAACCAAGAATTCTATTTCCAGGAAGTCCAATCCTTCAATAATAAAAATAAAATAAGTACATGTTCAGACAAAAACAGAGAATATGTTGTCAG